>NC_086125.1:1280000-1600000 GCF_963921235.1 Mobula hypostoma
GTCCAAGTTGCATGTCATCTTGGACAAATTCTCCCATCCACTACATAATGGACTGGTTGGGAACAGGAGTACATTCAGCCAGAGGCTCATTCCACCGAGATGCAACACTGAGCGTCATAGGAAGTCATTCCTGCTTGTGGCCATCAAACTTCACAACTCCTCCCTTGGTGGGTCAGACACCCTAAGCCAATCGGTTGGTCCTGGACTTACTTCCTGGCATAATTTACATATTACTATTTAATTATTTATGGTTTTATTACTATTTAATTATTTATGGTGCAACTGTAACAAAAACCAATTTCCCTCGGGATCAATAATGTATGACTATGACTATGAAGAATGGAACAAGTTCTGATAACCCTCTGGGTCTGTTGATCGGTGAGACGGGAGTTTGAGGCCTTAAGTATGGTGACTAATATGTTCTAGGATCAATGCCAAGGATTGAGGCCCAAGGGCAAATTGGAAGTCTGGAAGTCAAAGCCCATTGACCAGAACTGAGTCTGTCAATCTCTGTGTTCATTGGGGAGGTTAAAATACAGTGTCTGCAGGCCCAAGTACATGTTCACTGGAGGCCTGCCCTGGGGAATTAAACAATATATATGTGTGTGTGTGTGGAATGGAGGGGGGAAAGAGCTTGTTTTGCTGTTGTAGTTTGTCATTGTTGGGCATGCTATGCTCTCATCACAATGCGTAGCAACTTGTGGGCTGCCTCACCCCCCAGTGTTATGTTTTGCAATTAAAAGAAAAACACAAGAGAGCGGGAGATGCGTATCTACTTCATTCTTTACGCTGAGCAAGGTGCGCACATAGGACATGGTAGCACCATGATGTGTGCCAGTCACACATTTTTATATTTAACATGTAATGAATTATGTAAACATGATGATGATGGCGACTCAGGCCTGAGAGGCTAGCGTCGGGGACTTTCATGCCTTACAAGGCGCGGAACGAGAGACTGCATGACACACCACCCCTCACACAGACTTTGTTCATTATGTAAACCAAGAATGTTCTATAAAGCAATCTATTTACAATATTACTGATGTATTAAATACACAACACCCAGAAGCTTCTCGAGTGTGTTGGTCGTTAACACAAATGATACATTTCACTATGTTTTATGTACACATAACAAATAAACTTGACTCTTGGTATGGCACAGGCTCTGATGCAGGCTGGAATGCGGGTTTCTGACCTTTGGTGCAATGATTGCCTAAAACCAGTGAGATCTCATCCACATGATGTGGTGCAGGAGATTCCAAATCATTCAGTGGTCTTTTGGGCACGTTTGAAGTGTAGCCGTGGTTTTACTATTGGAACAACATCATCTAATTGGTAGAAATTTGTACAAACAATAACAATGAGGGGAAATCTTGATTGAAACCTACTGAATGCTGAAAGGCAGGTGGAGAGGATGTTTCCAGTAGCAGAGAGTCTAGGATCTGAGGACACAGACTCTGAAAAAGAGGTTTCCCTTTAAAACCGAATGAGGAAAGATTTCTGGTGACTGTGGAACTTGTTGCCACAGGGAGCTGCAGGGTCCAAGCCACTGCCTGTATTTAAGGCAGAAACTGGAAGATTTGTGAATGGTGAGAGGGTTAAAGTTTCAGAGAGAAGATGAAAGAATGAGGTTAAAAATACAGCCAGGACTGAATGGCTTCATTCTCCTCCCATAACTTACTGATCTTATGGTGCAGTATTGAAAATTCAAAAATACTGTTGGATCCACACGTCAACATGAAAATGTGATTTTGTTTATTTGATTTATTTCCAGCTGGATTCAATTGCAACAGAGACAAGTTAATCTGGAGAGAGAGCCCCACAACACCTGTGAAGGATATTTAGTCTGGTAAAACTATAAGTAGTCAGTATCACACTCATCTAATTCCATCACGATAAGGCAAAACCAACTCCAATGGATAGGTCACGTCATCTGGATGCATTACTCATGTCTTCCCAAGCAGATTCTTGAAGGAAGGCCAGTGAGCCTCTGGTGGGTGAAAGAAACACTTCAAAGATAACATCAAAATCAGCCTGAAGGAATTCAACATCACATCCAAAAACTGGCAAGACATTGCACTCAATAGATACACCTGGAGGAACTCTGTTCAGGAGATAGTCGGACTACGACCTCTGCTGCACCACAGAGAACAAGTGGCAGCTGGGAAAGGAGAGATTAAACAACCAAAAGACCCAGTCACTAATCTTACCCACTCTGCACCAGAATATGTGGATCCTGGATTTGACTCTCTCCGACCACCTGAGGTGCCCACCTATAGACAGATCCTTTAGGAGAACATCATACTCAACTCAAGTGATTGTACTACTATAACAACTCATCTAACAACCCTATCTTTCTGGATTAATGAGGATAAAGTATATTGACTCTACAGAAGGAATGATGAACTAACTGTGTTCTGTCTCTCTGACGACAAGCTTGATTAGTGCAAAACCTTGACTTTGGGCGCAAGATCATTAAACCACTTCATTTTAGAGCTAGGGGCATGTGGGCACGTGGCCAAGTGGTTAAGGCATTGGACTAGCGACCAGAAGGTTGTGAGTTCGAGCCCCAGCCGAGGGAACTTGTTGTGTCCTTAAGCAAGGCACTTAATCACACATTGCTCTGTGATGACACTGGTGCCAAGCTGTATGGGCCCTAACGCCATTCCCTTGGACAACATCGGTGGCGTGGAGAGGGGAGACTTGCAGCATGGGCAACTGCTGGTCTTCCATACAACCTTGCCCAGGCCTGCACCCTGGAGAGTGAAGACTTTCCAGGCGCAGATCCATGGGTCTCGCAAGACTAACAGATGCCTTAGACATAAGCCTTTAGCTGAAGAGATAATAGTTTATATCACATCAATATGAGCTGGGTATAGTAAGTCTACTCCAAGCAAATGTTTAGACTGAGTAGACCCCAAGGCAATCCTGGTAGGGATTATATGCTCAGTGGCGACCTGTATTAGGTACAGCTATACTCTTGCTCATTAATGCAAATATAGTATCTAATCAGCCAATCATGTAGCAGCAACTCAATGCATAAAAGCATGCAGACATGGTCAAGAGGTTCAGTTTTTACAGTTCAAAGCAAATTTTATTATCAGAGTACATACATGTCACCACAAACAACCCTGAGATTCCTTTTCCTGCAGGCAGACTCAGCAAATCTACAGAATAGAATCATTAACAGGATCAATGGGAGATCAAGTTGAGCATAGAAGACAACAAGCTGTGCAAATGCAAATATAAATAAATATCAATAAATCATGAGGCAATGAAATAACAAGATAAAGAGTCCTTAAAGTGAAATCATTGGTTGTGGGAACATCTCAATGGATGAGTGTAACTATCCCATTTGTTTAAGAGCCTAATGGTTGAGAGGTAGTAACTGTTCTTGAACCTGGTGGGTCCTGGGGCTCTATTACCTCCTACCTGATGGCAGCAGTGAGAAAAGAGCATGGCCTGGGTGGTGACAATCTTTGATGGATGCTGCTTTCCTACGACAGTGTTTCATGTAGATGTGTTCAATGGTTGAGAGGGCTTCATCCATGAAGTACTGGGCTGAATCCACTATCTTTTGTACGATTTTCCACTCAACGGCATTGGTGTTCCCATACCAGGCTGTGATGCAGCCAGTCAGCACACGTTCCACCACACATCTACAGAAGTTTGTCAAAGTTGTTGATGTCATTCCGAATCTCCGCAGACTCCTGAGGAAGTAAAGGTGGTTTCTTTGCAATTACATTTATATGATGGGTCCAGGACAGGTCCTCTGAGATAGTGACACCCAGGAATTTCAAGTTACTGACCTTTCTACCTCTGATCCTCTGATGAGGATTGGCTCATAGATCTCTGGTTTACCTCTCCAGAAGTCAATAATCAGCTCCTTGGTCTTGCTCACATTGAGCTAGAGGTTGTTGTTAAGACACCACTCAGACAAATTTTCCATCTCCTTCCTATTTGCTGTTTCTTCACCATCCTTGATACAGCCCACAATAGTGCTGTTATCAGTAAACTTGTATATGGTGTTCGAGCTGTACTTAACCACACACAAGTGTAGGCATAAGGAGAGTAGAGCAGGGGGTTAAGTATACATCCCTGCTGTGCTCCTGTACCGACGGAGATTGTGGAGCAAATGGTTTTGCCAATCCGAACAGACTGGGATCCATCTGGAAGTGAAAAAATCCAAGATCCAATTGTAAAAGGAGGTATTGAGGCCCATGTCTTGGAGTTTACTGCGTAGTTTTGAGGCTGAGCTGCAAATCAATAAAGAGCATCCAGATATATGCATCTTTATTGTCCAGATGTTCCAGGGTTGATTGAAGAAACAATAAGATAGCATCTGCTGTGGACCTATTGCTCCGGTAGGCAAATTGGAGTGGATCCAAGTGACTTCTCAGGATAGAGCTGATATGAATCATCACAAACCTCTGAACAGTTCATCACTGTGGATGTAAGTGCAACTGGGTAATAGTCATTGAAGCAGGTCACCATACAATTTTTGGGCACTGATATGTTTGAAGCCTGCTTGCAGCAGTTGGGTATCATATACTGCTGAAGTGCGAGGTTGAAGACATCCGGGAGCACACCAGCCAGTTGGTCAGCACAGGTCTTTAGTACTCAGTCGGGTACTCTGTCCAGATTGGATGCTTTCCTTCAATTCATTCTCCTGAAGGCAGCCTGCGTGTCATCTTCAGATACTGAGACCAAAGAATCATCAGGATGTGGGGGTTCGCGATGTTTCTTCATGTCCTGATGGTCAAAGTAAGCACAGAAAGCATTGCACTCATCTGGAAACAAAGCCCTGCTGACCCTATATCACTTGATTTAACTTTGGAAGATGCTATGGCATTCAAACCGTGCCACAGCTGTCGAACATCTCTCATTGAGTCCAATTTAGTCCAGAATCTCCACTTTGTCTGTGAGGTGGTTTTCCAGAGATCATACCTGCACCTCTTGTGGCATTCTTGATCTCCAGACTCGAATGCCTTTGATCTGGCTCTCATCAAATTCTGGATTTTATGGTTCATCCAGAGTTTCTGATTGGGAAGACCTTAAAACAATTTTGTGGGGACACAATCATCTACAGCTGTCTTAATAAAGTTTGTTACAACCCTGGTGCAGTCATTCAGACCCTCAGATGAGCACTTGAACATGGCCCAGTCCACTGACTCAAAGCAATCCTGTAACTGTGCCTCAGCCTCCCACGACCACCCCTTAGCTGTCCTAGTCTCCAGTGCCTTGCTTTTTAGGCTCTGCCTGTATGCAGGTATCTAGAGGACAGCCAAGTGGTCCGATTTACCAAAATGCCGTCTAGGCAAGGAATTTTAGGCATTATCGTAGTGTAACAGTGGTCTAGTGTCTTGGGACCTTCTGGTGCTATAGGTTGTATGCTTTCTTCAGACATGCTTGGTTGAAGTCTCCGACTATAACTTGAAATGCATCGGGATGGGCTGCTTCTTGTCTACAGAGGTTGAAGATACCCAGCGCAGTGTCACGAGAGCTTGCTTATAGTAGGTCACTAGTGGTATGTAAACTGCAATCAGGATCACAGATGAGAATGCCTGAGGCAAGTAGAATGGTTGTTGGTTCGACCAAACATTAAAATGGAGAAGAAATGTAATCAGAATCAGGTTTATTGTCACTGGCATGTGACGTGATATTTGTTAACTTAGCAGCATCAGTTCAATGCAATACATAGCAGAGAAAAAAAATAAAAATAATGACAAATAAACAAGTAAATCAATTACGGTATACATATATTGAATAGATTTTAACCGCCGGTCTTCCTTACAACCTTGCCCAGACCTGCACCCTGGAAACCTTCCAAGGCGCAAATCCATGGTTTCACGAGACTAACGGATGCCTATAAAAAAAATGCAAAAACAGAAATTATTATTTTTAAAAAAGTGAGGTAGTGTCCAAATATTCAACACCCATTTAGGAATCGGATGGCAGAGGGGAAGAAGCTGTTCCTGAATCACTGAGTGTGTGCCTTCAGGCTTCTGTATCTCCTACCTGATGGTACAGTGAGAAAAGGGCATGCCCTGGGTGCTGGACGTCCTTAATAATGGACACTGCCATTCTGAGACACCACTTCCTGAAGATGTCCTGCGTACTTTGTAGGCTAGTACCCAAGATGGAGCTGACTAGATTTACAACCCTCTGCAGCTTCTTTCGGTCCTGTGCAGTAGCCCCCACCCCTCCATACCAGACAGTGATGCAGCCTGTCAGAATGCTCTCCATGCCTACAACTATAGAAGTTTTTGAGTGTATTTGTTGAACGCCTAATAAAGTATAGCCGCTGTCTTCCCTTCTTTATAACTACATCGATATGTTGGGGAGCAGGTTGGATACTCAGAGATCTTGACACCCAGGAACTTGAAACTGCTCACTCTCTCCACTTCTGATCCCTCTATGAGGATTGGTATGTGTTCCTTCATCTTACCCTTCCTGAAGTCCACAATCAGCTCTTTTATCTTACTGACATTGAGTGCCAGGTTGTTGCTGTGGCACCACTCCACCAGTTGGCATATCTCACTCCTGTACACCCTCTTGTCACCACCTGAGATTCTACCAACAATCGTCAGGAAATTTATAAATGGTACTTGAACTATACCTAGCCACATAGGCATAGCCATCTAAGTGACTTTGACTGTGGAATGATTGTTGGTACCAGATAGGGTGGTTTGAGTATTTCAGAAATTGCTGATCTGACACAACAGTCTCTAGAATTTATAGATAATGCTGTGAAAATAAGAAAGAGCATGTAGTGAGGGGTAGTTTTGTGGGCGAGATTGGCTTGTTAATGACAGAGGTCGGAGGAGAATGGCCAGACGGGTTCAAGCTGACAGGAAGGAACACCAACTCAAATAACCACACGTTACAACAGTGGTGTGCGGAAGAGCGCCTCTGGGTGTACAACGCATCGAACCTTAAAGTGGATGCGCTGCTGCAGCAGAAATCCATGAACATACACTCTGACGCCACTTTAGTAGGTACAGGAAGTGTAACTCTCTCACAGAGCAATCATAGTCATAGTCATACTTTATTGACCCCAGGAGAAATTGGTTTTCGTTTCAGTTGCACCATAAATAATTAAATAGTAATAAAACCATAAATAATTAAATAGTAATATGTAAATTCTGCTAGGAAATAAGTCCAGGACCAGCCTATTGGCTCAGGGTGTCTGACCCTCCAAGGGAGGAGTTGTAAAGTTTGATGGCCACAGGCAGGAATGACTTCCTGTGAAGCTCAGTGTTGCATCTTGGTGGAATGAGTCTCTGGCTGAATGTACTCCTGTGTCCACCCAGTACATTGTGTAGTGGATGGGAGACATAGACCAAGATGGCATGCAATTTGGACAGCATCCTCTTTTCAGACACTACCGTCAGAGAGTCCAGTTCCATCCCCACAACATTACTGGCCTAATGAATAAGTTTGTTGATTCTGTTGGTGTCTGCTACCCTCAGCCTGCTGCCCCAATTTTGTGGAAGTCTACAGACCAATGTTCCTGAGGAATGGGGAGGAGACGAGAAGGGTACATCAGCAACGTGTGGCAGGATGTGGGGAATATGGCCTTATCATTTAATGTTAGGTACCAGGATAAGTTCTGGGTAGGAAATGTGGACGAGATAAGATTGGAAGTTTCCTTTACATGAACAAGTCAGGTTCCAGACACATTTCACAGTAGACATCTCAATGGTCACTGACTTTGGTGATTCAGCTTCCAACATTCCAAAGCATTTCAAGAAGCTAAATGGCATGAGTCAGCATTGTAACAGAATATCCTTTACTTGTGTGGATGAAAGCACGTCCAACAATACTTAAAGAGCTTGGCATGCAGAACAGAGCAGTCACTTGATTGGCACCTGATCAACCATCCTAAGTATTCATTCCCTTCACTACTGGTTCATAGTAGTTGCTAAGTGAGCAACCGACAAAGTGCACTGCAGCTCTCAAATTTTCAGAATCAGAATCAGGTTTATTATCACCGGCACGTGATGTGAAATTTGTTAACTTAGTAACAGCAGTTCAATGAATACATAATCTAGAAGAGAAAAAAAACTAAATAAAGTAATAATAATAATAATAAATAAACAAACAAGTAAGTCAATTACAGTATATGCATGATGAATAGTTAGAAAAAAGTGCAAAAAACAGAAATACTGTACTGTATATTTTTTTAAAAAAGTGAGGTAGTGTCCAAGGATTCAATGTCCATTTAGGAATTGGATGGCAGAGGGTAGAAGCTGTTCCTGAATCACTGAGTGTGTGTCTTCAGGCTTCTGTACCTCCTGCCTGATGGTAACAGTGATAAAAGGGCATGCCCTGGGTGCTGGAGATCCTTAATAATGGACGCTGCCTTTCTGAGACACCGCTCCCTGAAGATGTCTTGGATACTTTGTAGGCTAGTGCTCAAGATGGAGCCGACTAGATTTACAACCCTCTGCAGCTTCTTTCAGTTCTGTGTAGTAGAACCACCCCGCCCCCCCCCCCCAATACCAGACAGTGATGCAGCCTGTCAGAATGCTCTCCATGGTAC
The DNA here is from genome assembly GCF_963921235.1 of Mobula hypostoma. NCBI lineage: Eukaryota > Metazoa > Chordata > Chondrichthyes > Myliobatiformes > Myliobatidae > Mobula > Mobula hypostoma. The sequence continues at coordinate 1,288,546 of NC_086125.1, forward strand.
ATCTATAGAAGTTTTTGAGTGTATTTGTTGACATACTAAATCTCTTCAAACTCCTAATGAAGTATAGCCACTGTCTTGCCTTCTGTATAATTACATCGATATGTTGGGACCAGATAGATCCGCAGAGATTTTGACACCCAGGAACTTGAAGCTGTTCACCCTCTCCACTTCTGATCCCTCTATGAGGATTGGTATGTGTTCCTTCGTCTTACCCTTCCTGAAGTCCACAATCAGCTCTTTCGTCTTATTGACGTTGAGGGCCAGGTTGTTGCTGTGGCACCACTCCAGTAGGTGGCATATCTCACTCCTGTACGCCCTCTCGTCACCACCTGAGATTCTACCAACAATGGTTGCATCATCAGCAAATTTATAGCTGGTATTTGAGCTATGCCTAGCCACACAGTCATGTGTATATAGAGAGTAGAGCAGTGGGCTGAGCACACACCCCTGAGGTGCACCAGTGTTGATTGTAAGCAAGGAGGAGATGCTGTCACCAATCCGCACAGATTGTGGGCTCCTGGTTTGGAAGTCAAGGATCCAATTGCAGATGGAGGAACAGAGGCCCAGGTTCCGCAACATCTCAATCAGGGTTGTGGAATGGTGGTATTAAACTCTGAGCTATAGTCGATGAAATTTGTTTTATTTAGAGATACAGCACGAAACAGGCCTCTCTGGCACTTGGAGCCATGCCATCCAGCAACCCACCAATTTAACCCTGGGCTAATCACAGGACAATGTACAACGTCCAATTAACCTACTGACCAGTATGTCTTCAGACTGTGGGAGGAAACTGGAGCACCTGAGGAAATCCATGCACATATTGTTGTGTCTGTGCACAACTACATACTTTATACTTATACTTTATTGTTGCCAAACAATTGATACTAGAGCGTACAATCGTCACAGCGATATTTGATTCTGCGCTTCACGCTCCCTGGATTACAAATCGATAGTAAATATTAAAAATTCAAATTATAAATCATGAATAGAAAATAGAAAAGGGAAAGTAAGGTAGTGGGAAAAAAAACGAGATGCAGGTCCGGATATTTGGAGGGTACGGCCCAGATCCGGGTCAGGATCCGTTCAGCAGTCTTATCACAGTTGGAAAGAAGCTGTTCACAAATGTGGCCATACGAGTCTTCAAGCTCCTGAGCCTTCTCCCGGAGGGAAGAGGAGCGAAAATTGTGTTGGCTGGGTGGGTTGTGTCCTTGATTATCCTGGCAGCACTGCTCCGACAGTGTGTGGTGTAAAGTGAGTCCAAGGACAGAAGATTGATTTGTGTGATGTGCTGGGCTGTGTTCACGATCTTCTGCAGCTTCTTCTGGTCTTGGACAGGGCAACTTCCATACCAGGTTGTGATGCACCCTAGAAGAATGCTTTCTACGGTGCATCTATAAAAATGAGTGAGTGTTTTAGGGGACAGGCCAAATTTCTTTAGTTTTCTCAGGAAGTAAAGGCGCTGGTGGGCCTTCTTGGCAGTGGACTCTGCTTGGTTGGACCAAGTCAGGTCATTTGTGATATTGACCCCGAGGAACTTAAAGCTTTTGACCTGTTCCACTTGCGCACCACCAATGTAATTGGGGTCGTGCAGTCCGGTACTCCTTCTGAAGTCAACAACCAATTCCTTCGTCTTGCTGACGTTGAGGGATAGGTTATTGTCTTCACACCATGCCACCAGGTTCTTAATTTCCTCTCTGTACTCAAACTCATCATTCCCCGAGATATGGTCTACAATTGTTGTGTCGTCAGCAAACTTATATGTTGAGTTTGATGGAAATTTGGCTACACAATCATGGGTGTACAGTGAGTACAGCAGGGAGCTGAGTACATATCAATTAAGGCCCACACATAGAGATGGCTTTAACTGGTGCACTCACATTGCAGTGAGAGAGCGAGAGACCAAGAGAACAATGGGCATGCATAGGCAACAGTGCTAAGGGGAGTTATTGCTCTAAAAGAAATAGATCCATACATTACACTTCCTCCCTCTCTAGATTAATGTAACATAAAACTGTACATGTACAAAAACGTCCATTTTCCCTTTCATAAACCCATATTCCAAATAAATATGCTTTCACAATGACAGTCCATGACTAACTTCACTGTGCTAAGGTATAGGCTTTTGATGGCACTCTGCTTCTTTCAGGATAACACTTCTGGACCTGTGGAGTGGCATCAGGTTTGGCAGGTGTCTTGTCTGAGACAATGTTCTGAGTTGCTGGTGTTACGTTGCTCTCCCTGACATGACCATCACTAAGAGGTAAGTCCGGTGGCTGTAATGTGTCTGTCTTGTTGGATGCAATTGACTTCGGTGCGTTCTTTGGTTGAGCATCTAATGTCTCGTCTCCACGTTTAATCTCCAACATCCACTGTGTATTTTAGTGGTCCAGTTCTTGTAGATATTCTACAGGGTGTCCATCTGTCTTCTCAGTAATCACACGCTGGCTGATCCTGTCCAATCCTGAAGCTCCTTGCTGCTTCACTTGGCAACTGGTCGAATTGTTTATTCTGCACTTACCTCCATAGGTCTGGTTTTGGGAGGTCTATGCAAGACCTCAATGTTGGCGCGTGGCCAAGTGGTTAAGGCATCAGTCTAGTGATTTTGTAAAGTTGTAACAATTTCATTGAACATCTTGCTTGTTGGTTTTTCAGGGATTACTAAATTGCATAAGAGACTATGTTTTTGTACCATTAAGCTAAGAAGTGTAGGAGCTTTCTTTTGCTCAATCACATTGTTTGTGTTACAATACAGCTCAACCTTCTCAATGTATGACTCCCAGCCTTCATTAGCGCTATCAAATCCATCAACTTTCCTGATGGAAGCCATCGGCAGGTTATTTTCAGTTTAACTTTGCTATTTGTAACTGTGTACTATGTAAGCAGTTATTCACACGTCCCTTTGTTAGCTCCCATGATGGCTTCCATACTGTTTAACTCTTCCCTCTCACTGATTTGTCCTGTAACTGTCGGTGCAGTTTGTGATAATTTCTGACTTTTATGTTCATACTTGTCATCAATTTGACACATCTTTGGATAGCTACATATCAATTAAATAAAGGCACTCATGCCTTTAACTGGTGTATTCACGTGGCAGTGAGAGAGAAACGACATTGTGCACGCATGGCCAACAGATCTATATGCATGAGTAGACAACAGATCAATACGCATGTGTAGACAACAGATCCAATACGCATGTGTAGACAACAGATCCAATACGCATGTGTAGACAACAGATCCAATCCACATGCATAGGCAACAGTCCATATGTAGTGCCAAGGGGAATCATTGCTATGAATAAAAGGGATCCATCCATTACACACACAAGAGGGAATGTACAAACTTGCTAACAGGGGATGCTGGAAATGAACTCCGTTACTGGGATACATGATGGACATTCAAAATCCATGACCTCTTACCAGCACAAGGAAATAAGAGCTTCAAGTATACAAGGAAGCCACCATCTGCAAGTTCTCCATCAAGTTAATCACCATCTTTCATCATTGCCAAATCTAAATCCTCCATCTTTCTAGCCAACAGCATTGCAAGAATACCTTCACCAGAAAGGTTCCAGCAGTTCCATGAGGCGGCTCGTCATCATGTTGTCAGGAACAATTAGGAATGGTCTTACCAATGATATTGGTTTCCAAAAATTGACTCAATAAATTTTAAAATTCTAACTGATAAAGTAACCAGAATTATTGAGACAACCTGCTTTAGTTGGATTTGAACTCTTGGTTTACCAGTTTACTCTAGGAATTGAGAAAGCTCAGAGGGGAATGAGAACACAGATTCCTTCAACATGAAGCAAGCAGAACCAGACTGATTATGACATTGCCACCTTTCTCCTGAGGATAAACTACATCCGGCTGTGGGGCATTTGCTTTGGGTAATGAGGTTACCATTAACCACAGCTCCCTCCAGGTTACCCTTCGGCAAGGTGTAGCACCTGTCAGCCTCCCTACTTGGGTTACAGTGAAGCCACGGAATGCAGGTGGTGGATGAAGCAGAAAGCAAGTTGTGAGTAACAAAATCGATGGTTCCTGCTTCTCAGACGTTGAGCAGTAGACCCTTTTAATAGGACAATGTTCAGGGTCACCCGTCTTGTAAAGACACTGCATCGGAAGCAAGCAAGGGGAAGCTACTTCTTGTATTTTATCCCTAGTACAACCATGGTTAATACAGACACAAATGTAAAAGACAGCAGTGTAACTGGCAGCCCACTTCCAAATAGTGCAGACACCTCGCTCGGTACGGGATATCGTGTAAACAGACAGGTCAGCCCGGATCGTCATACCACTACTGTCCGCAAGAACAAGAGATTGCAAATTGCCACTTGGAATGTTTGAACCCTGCACCAAACTGGTAAGCTAGAAAACATAAAGTTAGAAATGAAGAGGCTAGAAGTCAGTCCTAGGCCTAAGTGAAATAAGATGGAAAGGCACTGGAGTATTCCAGTCAGACAACTACACGATGATATACTCTGGTGGAGATAAACATGAAAAGGGTTTTGCAATCATCTTCGACAAAGAAACATCCAAGAGCCTGCTAGGACACTGGCATATCTCAGACAGAATGATGCTAATCAAACTGAAAGGACAACAAAACAACATCTCATTCATCCAAGTATATGCGCCCACAATGACAAGCTCAGAGGAAGAAATTGATGCCTCTACCACTCCCTAGACAGAGCACTAGAAGAATGCAAATCACAAGAAGCCATCATAGTCATGGGCGACTTCAATGCAAAAGTTGGTGAAGGAAGAGAAGACCATATTGTTGGAGACCAGGAATTGGGAGAAAGAAATGAAAGAGAAGAAAAGCTTATTTCATGGTGTAAAACAAATAATCAGATCATCACCAACACTTGGTTTAAACAACATCCAAGAAGGAAATGGACATGGAGAAGCCCAGATGGGAACAACAAAAATCAAATCGACTACTTAACAATCAATAACAGATTCAAAAACTCGACAACTCAATCTAAAAGCTACCCTAGAGCAGACTGTGAAAGCAACCACATACCAGTCATTTGCAAAATGAAAATAAAGATGAGAAAATTAAAGAAACCAGAAAGTTCAGAACCACTGGATTATCAACAACTACAAAACAACCCTCATCTGAAAACAGAATACACAATCAAGGTGAAAAATCGTTTTCAATTGCTGCAGGATGAAGGAGGCAAATCTTCCTGGGACATACTGAAGGAATCCATGGTTGTAGCTGCAAAAGAAACCATCCCACGAAAAGAACGGAAAAGTAAGAAGAAATGGATAACTGAAGATATAATACAATTGATGCAACGAAATCAGACCATCAAACTCAGAGACAGTGAGGAATACAAACAACTTGATAAGACAATAAAAAGAAAATGCAGAGAAGCTAAAGACAGATGGCTAAATGAGAAATGCTCAGAGATAGAAACGTTACAAACCCATATCCCTGGAACAAAGTTGATGCACAATAAGGTTAAAGAACTAACGGGGAAATTATCTTGCTCAGCAAGTGGATGCATCAAGGCAAAAGATGGCAGCTTAATTATGAACAACGAGGAAATCCTAAACAGATGGACAGAATATATAAAAGAACTTTTTGAAGACCAAAGAGGAGAAAAACCGAACATAAAGAAGAATCTTGAAGGACCTAGCATTCTAAAATCAGAAATTCGAGCAGCTGTAACTAAAACAAAACATAACAGAGCAACTGGTCCAGACAACATCGCTGTTGAAATGACACTGGCCTTAGAAGATTTTGGAATAGAGAAAATAACAGAAATAGCAAATGAAATCTATGATCATGGGGAGATACCTGATGATTTAAGTAAATCAGTGTTCATCACACTTCCAAAGAAAGAGGGAGCAACAGAATGTGAGTTACATCGTACAATAAGCCTGATGAGCCATGTGGCAAAAATTATTCTCAGAGTAATCATGATGAGAGCAAGACGCTGTATAAAACCAGAAATCAGTAAAGAACAATGCGGCTTTGTGGAAAACACTGGAACCAGAAATGCAATTTTCATGCTACGGATGATCTGTGAACGAGCCATCCAGGTACAAAAAGACATCTACCTATGTTTCATCAACTATACAAAAGCTTTTGACACTGTCAGACAGCAAGATCTTCTGGAAAGGCTTCAAGATCTTGACATAGATGGGAAAGATAAACGTTTCCTATGAAACTTATACTGGGACCAGACAGCATCCATCAGAACAGAAGGAGAAGTGAGTGAGTATGTGAATATCATGAGAGGAGTCAGGCAAGGTTGTGTCTTTTCGCCAGACTTATTCAACCTGTATAGTGAAAATATCTTGAGAAGTATCAAAGACATCAAATGATTCACAATTGGAGGCCATAATATAAATAACATCAGATATGCTGATGACATCGTACTAATAGCTGAGTCAGAAACAAAACTTCAAGAACTACTCACTATAGTGGCAGCAGAAAGTAATCACAGAGGCCTCTCAATCAACACCAAGAAGACAGAAAGCATGGTCATCTCTAGAAAGACAAACATCCCACAATATGTGATCAAGATCGGAAATACAAACATCAAACAAGTCAACAAATTCAGATATCTTGGCAGCCTAATAACAAGTAATGGCAGGTGCGACACAGATATCAAATACAGAATAGCAATGGCGAAAGAAGCTTTCCAAAAAATGAAGACCATATTAACAGACAGAAAGATGAGCATGTACACTAAAAACAGAATACTGCAGTGCTACATTTATTCTATCCTGACTTATGGAAGTGAATGCTGGACCATTTCTCCAGCAATGGAAAAGAGACTAGAAGCAGCTGAATTATGGTTCTACAGGAGAATGTTAAAAATATCATGGACCACACACACATCAAATGAAGTTCTCAGAAGAGCCCAAGCAGCTCGATCACTCATACCAACAATAAGAGAAAGACAACTCAGATTCTTAGGACACATCCTGCAGAAAGATGAACTAGAAAAACTCACGCTCCCTGGAAAGATTGAAGGGAGTAAATCTAGAGGAAGACCTCGGCTTATGTACATCAAAAGCATAGCCAGGTGGCTACACATCGAGGAAATGGAAATCATCCAAAAAATGAAAGATAGATCTGTATGGAAAACCATGGTCACCAAAGTCTGCATCGGATATGGTACCTAGACAGGCAGACATCTTAGGTAAGAACATTTTAAAACATTATTTTTTGGGACTATCTTTCACTGAGATAGTCAAAACATTTTTCCTGTGACCAATACAAGGATTTCACCCAGAAAAAGGTTCTGATCACCAATATGGAGCCTTAATGGGTCAGTTGGTACCTTAAAAATGGGTGCTGATTGACCAAATCAGTGGGTCAGAAAAGTGCAACTTTTTCAGCTAGAAAGATCTGAACACGCTCAAAGATACCGAAGGGGTCCGAGCTTCATGACTGCCTGGAGGCATCATTTATCTACAGAGGAATTTCTGACACTGCCCCGCATGTTCAGAGACATAAAAGAAATATTTTCCCAAGCAATACGGAGGTAAATTTCTCTCTTAACTGCACAGTGAAACAAGAATTCCTTCCTAAATAGTTTTGGCTACAATTTCTTTTTTGCCCTTTCATCTCAGATCAATAGGTCATAACCCATGACTGAAGAAAATGTGGAATGATTATAATTGCATTCCATCCTCCAACAATGCGTGCCACTTGTAGTAATTGAACAAGTTGCTTACATTCCCCAGTAATCTAGAGATCCATTTTCTGATGGCTCAAGATTACATGAAGTAATCTCCTATTTACTTTCGATAATCTTAACCAGAATCAGAATCAGGTTTAATATCACCAGCAATTGTCACAAAATTTGTTACTTTTGCAGCAGCAGTATAATGCAATACACAATAAATATAGAAAAAAGGACAGAATTACAGTAAGTATATGTATATTAAATAAGTAGTATAAAAAAGAAATAAATAAAAATGTAGTGAGGTAGTATTCATGGATTCATAGTTCATTTAGAAATCAGATGCTAGAGGGGAAGAAACTACAAAATGATAAGACCATAAGATATAGAAGCAGAATTAGACCATTCATTTCATCGAGTCTGCTCCACCATTTCATCATAATTGTTTTTTTTCTTTCAGCCCCAATCTCAGGCCTTCTCCCTGTATCCCTTCATGCCCTGACCAAGCAATTATCTATTAACCACTGCCTTAAACATCTATGAAGACTTGCATCCACATTTGCCAATGGCAACAAATTCCGCAGATTCACCACTCTCTGGCTAAAGAAATTTCTCCTCATCTTCATTCTAAAAGGACAGTCCTCTATTCTAAGCCTTTGTCTTCAGGTCTTTAACTCTCCCACCTTAGGAAACAGCCTCTCCACATCCACTCTTTCTAGGCCCTTCACCATTTGATAGGTTCCAATTAGGTCACCACTCATTCTTCTGAATTCTAGTGAATACAGGCCCAGAGCCATCAAATGCTCTTCATATGACAAGCCACTCAATCCTGGAATCATTTTCTTGAAACTCCATTGAACCCTTTCCAGCTTCAGCACATCCTTTCTAAGATAAGGGGCCTGAAATTGCTCGCAATACTCTGTGAGGCCTTACCAGTGCTTTGTGACGTCTCAGCATTACATCCTTGCTTTTATATTCTGTCCTCTTGAAATGAATGCCAACATTGCATTTGCCTTCCTTGTCACAGACTTAACCTGCAAATTAACCTTTGTATTTTTGTATTTTCTCTCCATATAGAAAATAGTCCACCCTTTCATGTCTTCTACCAAAGTGCATGACCATACACTTCCTGAAACTGTATTCCAGCTGCCATTTCTTTGCCCATTCTCCTACCACATCCTGAACAATTGACTCCAACAGCTTCCCAAACACTGAGGTCAGACTAACTGGCCTATAGTTTCCTTTCTTCTGTCACTCTCCCTTCCTGAAGAATGGAGTGACACTTGCAATTTTCTAGTCTTCCAGAATGGTTTTCCAGAATCTAGTGATTCTTTAAAGATCATTGCTAATGCCTCCTCACTCTCTTCAGCCACCTCTTTCAGAACCCTGGGGTGTACACCATCTGTTCCAGGTGAGTTATCTACCTTCAGACCTTTCAGCTTCCCAAGAACCTTCTCTCTAATAATGGTAACTTCACACACTTCATGACCCCTGACACTCAGAACCTCCACCATACTGCTAGTGTCTTCCACAGTGAAGACTGATGCAAAATATTTATTCAGTGCGCCTGCTACTTCATTTCCTCCATTACTACTTCTCCAGCATTGTTTTCAGGGGACCAATATTCACTCTGGCATCTCTTTTCCAGTTTATGCAACTGAAGAAACTTTTGGTATCCTCTTTAATATTATTGGCTAGCTTTCTTTTGTATTCTATAGTTACCATCATCTTAATGATTTTTTTTAGTTGCCTTCTGTTGGTTTTAAAAAGCTTCCTAATGCTCTAACTCTGCACCAATTTTCGCTCTATTATATGTTCTCTCTTTGGCTTTAATGTTGGCTTTGACTTCTCTTGCTAGCCACTGTTGTATCATCTTGCCTTTAGAATGCTTATCTCTATTTGGGATATTTAAGTTCTGTGCCTTCTGAATTGCTTCAAGAAATTCCAGCCATTATTGCTCTGCCATCATCCTTGCCAGTGTTCCTTTCCAATCAATTCCGGCCAATTCTTCTCTCATGCCTTTGTAAATCCCTTCCCCATTGTAATGCAGATGCATCTGACTTTACCTTTTCCTTCTCAAGTATCAGGGTGAATTTGGTTATATTATTTAATCACTTCTTCTTAAGGGTTCTTTTACCTTAAGCTCTCTAAACAATTCTGGTTCATTGCACAACACTCAATCCAGAATAGTTGATCCTCTAGTGGGCTCAACCACGAGGTGCTCTAAAAAGCTGTCTCATTGGCATTTTAGAAATTCCCCTTCTTGTGATCAGCCGGAGCACCAGCCTGATTTTCTTAATCTACCTGCATCTTGAAATCCCCCGTGTCTACTGTAACGTTGCCCTTTTGGCATGTATTGTCTATCCCCAATGTAATTTGTAGACCACTTCTTTACTACTGTTTGGGGGTCTGTATATATCTTCCATTAGGGTCTTTTTATCTTTGCTGTTCCTTAGCACTATCCAGAATGATTGAACACCTTCTGACCCTATGTCACCTCTTTCTAATGATTTGATTTCATTTTTATCAACAGAGCCATGGCACCCCCTCTGCCTTCCTGTCTGTCCCTATGTCTCCTTGGACATTAAGCTCCCAGCTATAATCTTCTTTCAGCCATGATTCAGTGATGCCTACAACATCATACATGCAAATTTGTAACTGTACTACAAGTTCATTGATTTTATTCTGTATACTGCGCACATTCACATATAACATCTCCAGTCCTGTATTCACCCTTTTTGACTTTGTCAACGTTTTACATTGCAACTCAAGCTGTTGACTGCAATTTTGCCCTGTCATTAGCTTCTTTCTGCTATCCACTATCCACTACTTCTGTTTGTTCATCATTCTACCTCATCCTCAACACGATCACTCTGGTTCCCATCTCCCTGCCAAATCAATTTAAACCCTCCTGAACAACTCTAGCCAACCTGTCTGCAAGGATATTGGACTCCTTTGGGTTCAACTATAACCTGTCCTTTTCGTACAGGTCAAACCTTCCCCAGATGAGGTCCCAATGATCCATAAATCTGAAGCCCCCACCCCCTGCACCAGTTCCTCAGCCATACATCCACCTGCCAAATCATTCTACTCACCGGCTTGTAGCATAGGCAAAAATCCAGAGATTACTACCCTGGAGGTCCTGTTTCTCAATTTTTTACCTAACTCCCTGAAGTCTCTCTTCAGGACCTCCTCACCTTGTCTACCTATGTCATTGTAGCCAATGTATACCCTGACTTCTGGCTGCTCACCCTAGCCCTTGAGAATTCCATGGACCCAATGCAAGACATTGCTGATCCTGGCACCAGAGAGGCAGCATACCATCTGGGTGTCTCTATTGCTCACACAGAATCTGATCTCTGTTCCTCTGATTTTGGAATCTCCGATCAACACTGCATTCCTCTTCATCTCACTGCTCTTCTGAGCTACACCACCAGATTCAATGCCAGAGACTCAGTCACTGTGGCTCCCCCCTCCACAGTATCTAAAGCTGTATAATTATTATCGAGGGAAACACAAGTGTACTCTGCACTAGCAGTGCATTTCCCCTCCTTCTCCTGACACTCACCCAGTAACTGTCTCCTGCAGTCTAGGAGTGACTACCTCCTGCAGCTCCTGTCTATCACCTCCTCATTCTCCCATCTGAGTCAAAGATCATCGAGCTGCAGCTCCAGTTCCTTACGTTCTCTCATGAGCTGCAGCTCCAGTTCCTTACGTTCTCTCATGAGCTGCAGCTCCAGCTCCTGATGCAGATGGGTTTCTCTGGGAAACTGGACATCTCACCTCCCACAAGCTGTTCCTGAATCACTGAGTGTGTGCCTTCAGGCTTCTGTATCTGCTTCCTGACGGTAACAATGAGAAGAGGGTACGTCCTTATACCAACTCAGGAAACTACCCAGCCCCCGAATTTGCACCCTTCTGTTCCATCATTACAGTCATGAAAAAGCAGGCCCTTTAGCTGTCTTATCCCCATGCCTTCCAATATGCCTATCTGAGCTGATCCCATTTGCCTGCACTGGGCCAATAGCCTTGTGAACCTTTCCTGTCCAAGTGTCACTTCCTCTCAGCTTGTTCCATGTACTGCCACTCTCCGGGTGAAAACATTCATATAAAGCTCTCCCTTCTAGTTCTCGATTTCCTCCAACTCCATTCCCCATGGAAAAGACCTTTAGTTTGAACTAATGAAATGTTTATCATGCTGTACCATTTGAGTTAACTGCTGTTTAACAGGCCATGTAAACAACATGGATTTTCAAACATTCAGAATTGATGAAGAACGCACCAGACTAACTGAAGTGGTTGGTACAAAATGTACCCAAAACAAGCAAAAGCTTGATTTAAAAAAAATTGATGCATTTCAGTATCAGAATCAGGTTTAGTATCACTGGCATATGTTGTGAAACTTGGTTTTTTGTTTTGTGGTAGCAGTATGTTGCACCACTTACTAAAAAAAATATAAATTACAACAGGAGGTCCTCTGTTGGTCAGGATCAACCATGGATGTTAAGACTTAGTTGTCTACATGATACACTAACTAGGGCAGTACAGCATGAAGGCAAGATGTTGCCCATGTACCTTGCTCTCCATCTCCATGCAACTGATGAATCCAAAGGAACGGTGACCAATACAGTTCAGCACCAGTGGCATCACAAGAGTTGCCAATCAGTGTTGAACTCTATGTGAGACGCCCTTAGAGATTCCAGCTCCAGAGTTTTCCTCAGGGTTTACTCTCGATGCCCTCCCCATGAGTTGGTATAGCCACAAGGCAGTGGAGGTTTGAGATCAGAGTTATCCTTCTCCTAGATGAACTGCCAACCACGGCTGATAAGCCCCATCTGCCTTGAGCAACTGGTTTTAAGGCACCAGCAACCCGCTTCTGCCCCTTCTCCTGTTCCAGCAGGCTTAGTACCTAAACAGCACGTGAAGGCCAGAAGCTAGACTTCGTTGTTAAAAGCAATTTGAGTCAGACACCATGGGGAGCATTTAATAGATAGTCAGAGTTTATCCCTACTACCATGAAGTATATATAAATTTAATAAGTAGTGCAAAAACAGAGGGAAAATGGGTTCGTGGGTTCATTGTCCATTTAGAGATCAGATGGCAGAGGGGGAGAAGCTGCTTCTGAATGATTGATTGTGTGCCTTCAGGCACCTACACCTCCTCCCTGATGGTAGCAATGAGAATAGGGCACATCCCAGGTGATGGGGATCCCTAATGATGGACACCACCTTTTTATCCACACTGGACCCCCTACAATTCACCTACCAACACAACCAATTGACAGATGACACAAGATGACTTGTGTAGCTGGATCCTGGACTCCCTGCCAGATCACAGCAGGTGGTAAGAGTGGGCTCCTTCACCTCTGCCCCTCTGCCGCTCAACACAGCTGCCTCTCAGAGCTGTGTCCTAAGCCCCCTCCTACACTCTGTGTATACCCATGACTGTGTCGCCACCCACAGCTCTAATCTGCTAGTTAAATTTTCTGATGGTACTACATTGATTGGCCAAATCTCAAATAATAACGAGGCAGCCTACAGAGAAGAAGTCATCACCCTGACACAGTGGTGTCAAGAAAATAATCTCTCCCTCAATGTCGCAAAAACAAAGGAGCTGGTTGTGGACTACAGGAGGAATAGAGACCAGCTAACCCCTATTGACATCCATGAATCTGGGGTTGAGAGTGTGATTAGCTTTTAAGTACCTCGGCATAAACATCACGGAGAATCTCACGTGGTCTTTACATACCGGCTGTGTGGTGAAAAAGGCACAACAGCACCTCTTTCACTTCAGACAGTTGAAGAGGTTTGGTATAGGCCCCCAAATCCGAATAACTTTCTACCGGGGCACTGACTGGCTGCATCACTGCCTGGTATGGGAACTGTACTTCCCTCAATCGCAGGGCTCTGCAGAGAGTGATGCAGACAGCCCAGCGCATCTGTAGAAGTGAACCTCCCATTATTCAGGACATTTACAAAGACAGGTGTGTAAGCATCATTGGGAACCTGAGGCATCCCAACCATAAACTGTTCCAGCTGTTACCATCCGGGAAATGGCACCGTAGCATAAAAGGCAGGATCAACAGGCTCTGGGACAGCTTCTCCCACCAGCCCATCAGACTGATTAATTTGTGCTGATCCAATTATATTTCCATGTTATATTATCTGTCCTGTTGTATATACTACTTATTATAAATTACTATAAATTGCACATTGCACATTTAGACAAAGACCTAACATTAAGATTTTTTCTCCTTATATATGTGAAGGATGTAAGTAATAAAGGCAATTCAACTGCGGCATTGCCTTTTGAAGATGTCCTGTGCGCTGGGGAGGCTAGCGCTCATGATGGAGCCGGCTGTGTTTGCAACTTCTGTGGCTTTTTCTGATCCTGTGCAGTGGACCTTCCATACCAGATGGAGATGCAGCTAGTTAGAATGCTCTCCAGGGCACACCTGTAGATATTTGCGAGTATCTTTGGTGACATACCAAGTTAAACACCTTCATGCCCTGGTAACTTACATCTCTCGCCTTCTGCTTCCTATATCTGTAACTCAAGTTCAAGTTCAAATGAATTGTCATTCAACCATACACATGTATACAGCTAAGCGAAGCCATTCCTCTGGGGTCAAGGTTCAATACACAGGACATACAATTATACACACCACACATAGTTATAATACAATTACAAACTACAGAAAGCCTGCAGATGCTGGAAATCCAGAGGGAATTCCCTCCTCTCTTTCACCATTCTCCATCCCTCTTTCCCTCTCTCACCTTGCCTGCTCATTGCCACCCGCTGGTGCTCCTCCCCCCTTTTCTTTCTTCCATGGCCTTCTGCCCCATCTTATCACGCTCCCCCTTCTCCAGCCCTGTATCTCTTTCACCAATCAACTTCCCATCTCTTTACTTCACCCCTGCCCCCCAATTTCACCCATCACCTTGTGTTTCTCCCTCCTCTCCCCTCTCCCTTTAACTCTACCCCTCGTCTTTTTTCTCCAGTCCTGCTGAAGGGTCTCGACCCAAAACGTCGACTGTACTCTTTCCCATAGATGCTGCTTGTTCCTCCAGCGTTTCCTGTGTGTTGGTTATAATACAGCACATATAGTTATGATAAAGCACAAGTCGATGAGTGGCATGGCATGCCGGATGAGCAATGGTACGTGGAATGTTGTCCCAGGATTGATGCTCAAAATGACAACAATTCTTTTCCCTGCACACCCGCTGCTCAACCTACTGAGTTCCTTCTCTAGATTGTTTGTTGCCCCAGATTTCCGCATCTGCAGTTTCCCGTGTCTTTCTCAGTCCTTTGTAATCTCTATCCTCTGCCAGTTCCAGCCTCCTGCACATCCTGTAATTTAATCTTTCAGCCATCAGTAACCATACATTTAGCTGTAGAGTATCTGGACTCTGGAATTCCCATCCTATAGGTCTCTCTGTAGCTTTTCCTAAGTGTCTCTCAAACACATTACTTTGACCAAACTGGTATAATATTTCCTCTGCAAGATGCAAAAAAATGATGGAGGAACTCAGCAAGTCAAGCAGCATCTATGGAAAAGAGTGTCTTGGCCCAAAATGTTGACTGTTTACTCTTTTCCTCCAGCATTTTGTGTGTATTGCTTTGGATTTCCAGCATCTGCAGATTTTCTTATGTTTGCAATATTTCTTCACTTCTTACTGCTACCATCGTGAAGGAGGTACAGGACCCTTCGGTCCCACATCAGCAGGGTCAGGAACAGTTATTACCCTTCAACCGTCAGATCCCAAGCCAGTGTGGATAACTTCACTCACCCCAATACTCAGCTGATTCCACAGCCTGTGGACTTACTTTTCTGGGCTCTGCAGCTCATGTTCTCAGTATTATTTTTTTATTTATTATGATTTTTTTTCTTTTTGTATTTGCACAGTTTGTTCTCTTTTGCTCGTTGGTCGTTTGTCGGCCTTTGTTTCTGTGCAGTTTTTCATCGATTCTGTTGTATTTCTTTTTTCTATGGTGAATGCCTGCAAGAAAATGAAACTCAGGGTAGTAAATAGTGATGTATACATATTTGTTAATAAATTTACTTTGAACTTTATGGCTTAGTATCATATTTAGTTATGTGAAGCACTTTCGGACATTTGACTCCTTTAAGATGGTGCTTTAACTAAAATTAATAGTTCAAGATAAATCTGAAGTCTCATTATCTGGACTACAAAGGAAGCTGATTAAAGACCGACGTGTGTGCATGTATATTACCTCTGCATGAGGCTGCTTCCCAGTCATTGACATCATCAGTGAAATTGAGCCGAAAGGAACTTCTGAGCTGGGCAGAGGTAAGTGTTTGATGAACATAGCTCCTGAGATTAATTTCTCTTTCTTTGCTGATGTGAATTCAGTTCCATCTCCCTTGCACTGACCCATTGCTCCCTGCCAGTGTTTCCATTATTATAATCTGCATGCAGCATCTAAATAAAATGGGGATGATATCTATCAGTATAAAACAAAGGACACAGAAAAGTACAGCACAGGAACAGGCTCCTTGGCTCATGATATTATGTTGAACTAAATAAATGAGTGAGTAAATGCCTGACTAACCCCTTCTGCCCACACAATACCTATATCCCTCCATTCACTGCATAGTCGCAGGCCTATCTAAGAGCTGCTTAAATGCCTTTACTCTATTTGCTTGCACTACCACCGCTCGCAGTGCATTCCAGGCACTTGCCACTCTCTGTGTAACAGTTCCTGCCCTGTACATCTTCTTTGAATTTACCTCCTTTCACCTTAAGTGGTGTCCTCCAGCACTGGACACTTTGACCTTGGGAGAAAGGTACTGGCTGTTTCCTTCACTTATGCCTTCAATAATCTGATAAACCGATCATACAAATAATCATACAAACAAGCTCTCTCCTCAGCCTCTGTCTTAACTTGAGGGGTGATAAAGAGGTATTAATGTATTTTGCAGCAGGGTTGCTATTCCCCTATTTCGGGCAGTTTTAATATGTTATATGTTGAGAAGGCACGGATACCTCTGGTAACACCATAATGTAGCTCCAAGCAGCAGTCACATCATTGGCCATGACATTTTTTTTATGGTATCAGAAATGATCTGACAAGTGTGGATCAAGGCTGTTTCCTGGCAAAGGTGTGCTTGGAAAGTGGGAGGGCTTCAAAGACAAAATTTTGAGACTTCACAACTTGTATGTGCCTGTCAGAATAAAAGATAAAGATAACAAGTTGAGGAAACATTGGTTTTCAAGAGCTATTGAGGCCCTGGCTAAAAGGAGGTGCATAACAGGTACATGCAAGTATAGGTAATGAGGTGCTTATGGAGTACAAGAGTTGCAAGAGAACACTGAAGAAGGAAATCAGTAAGGCATGAAGTTGCTCTAGCAGACAAGGTGAAGGAGAATCCTAGGAGATTCTACAGATATGTTAAGAGCAAAAGGATTGCAAGGGACAAAGTTGGTCCTCTGGAAGACCAGAATGGTAATCCATGTGTGGAGCTAAAACAGCTGGGGGAGATCTTAAATGCATTCTTTACATTCGTATTTACTCGGGAGATGGGCACAGAGTCTTTAGAAGTGAGGCAAAGCAGCATCAACTC
The DNA here is from genome assembly GCF_963921235.1 of Mobula hypostoma. Classification (NCBI taxonomy): domain Eukaryota; kingdom Metazoa; phylum Chordata; class Chondrichthyes; order Myliobatiformes; family Myliobatidae; genus Mobula; species Mobula hypostoma. Next base: position 1,305,777 of record NC_086125.1, read on the forward strand.
CATGGACCCTGTACAGATTACAGAGGGGAGGGTGTTTGCTACCCTGTTGTAAATCAAGGTGGATAAATCCCCAGAGTCTGACAAGGTGTTCCCTCAGACCCTACGGGAGGCAAGTGCAGAATTTGCCGGGGCCCTAGCAGAGATATTTATAACATCATTAGCAACAGGAAAAGTACCTGAGGACTGGAGGATAGCTAATGCTGTTCCACTGTTTAAAAAAGACTCTATACATAAATCACGAAATTACAGGCCAATGAGTTCAATAGTCCAATAGTTCCATCTACCATCAGAGAATATATAGACTATGCAACCTGAAATTCTTGTTCTTCTCAGACATCCATGAAAATAGAAGAGTGCCTCAAAGAATGAGCGACCGTAAAAATGTTACGACTCCAAAGCCCCCTCTCTCATGCATAAGCAGCAGCAAAGCTATGACCCTCTCCCTCCCCTACTTATCTCAGCACCTTCCACCCACCAAGCAGGCAAGAGCAAAGCCCCCAAGACAGACCATGATCTGCAGTACACCAAAAACCAATTATTCACCTGACAATTCAACATGTCACGGGCTCTCTCTCCCTAATAAAAGGACAGTGAGGTATCACATCAGAGAGTCTGACATCAGTTGTGGGAAAGTTATTGGAAGGTATTCTAAGGGACTGGGTACATAAGTATTTGGATCGATATGGGCTGGTTAAGGACAGTCAGCAGGGCATCATGTGTGTGGTACATAATGTCTAACAAATCTTATAGAGTTTTTTGAGGAAGTTACCAGGAGAGTGGATGAAGGCAAGGCAGTGGATATTGTCTACATGGACTTTTGTAAGGCATTTCACAAGGTCCCGCAAGAAGGTTCAGCTGAATTGAATTGAATATATTACTTACATCCTTCATATACTGTACCTGAGGAGTAAAAATCTTCATGTTACGCCTCGTCTAAATATGTCATGTGCAATTTATAGTGATTTATAATAAACACTATGTATAACAGGACAGTCTATATAACATAGAAATACAATTGTGTCAGCATGAATTAATCAGTCTGATGGCCTGGTGGAAGAAGCTGTCTCAGAGCCTGCTGGTCCTGGCTTTTATGCTGCGGTACCATTTCCCGGATGGCAGCAGCTGGAACAGTTTGTGGTTGGAGTGACTCGGGTCTCCAATGATCCTTCAGGCCCTTTTTACGCACCTGTCTTTGTAAATGTCCTGAATAGTGGGAAGTTCACATCTACAGATGTGCTGGACTCTGCAGAGCCATTCTCTGCAGAGTCCTATGATTGAGGGAAGTACAGTTCCCATACCAGGCAGCATGCTCTCAATTGTGCCCCTGTAGAAAGTTCTTGGGATTTGGGGGCCCATACCAATCTTCTTCAGCCACCTGAGGTGAAAGAGGCACAACAGTACTGTTGTACATACACAACCGGTACGTACAGACCATGTGAGATCCCCGGTGATGTGTATGCCAAGGAACTTAAAGTTGTTCACCCTCTCAACCCCAGATCCATTGATGTCAATAGGGACATCATGCTTGTCATTCTGGATGAGGTAGTAAATTGGATTAGACATTGGGTTTGTGGGAGAAGCCAGAGAGTGGTAGTAGATGATCGTCTCCATAACTGGAGGCCTGCGGCTAGTGGTGTGCTGCAGGGATCAATTGTTGTTCGTCATCCATATCAGTTATTTGGACGAGAATGTGGTTAACTCAATCAGCAAATTTGCAGATGACACCAAAACTGCGAGTGTAGTCAACAGTGAGGAAGACTATCATGGCATGTAGAGGGATCTGCATCAGTTGGAAAAATGGGTTGAAGAATGTCAGATGGAGTTTAATGCAGATGAGTGCAAGGTTTTGCACTTCAGTAGGACCAACCAGGGTAGGTCTTACATAGTGAATGGTAGGGCACTGAGGAGTGTGGTTGAAGAAAGGGATCTGGGAATATAGGTCCATAATTCATTGAAAGTGGTGTCACAGGTAGATTGAGTCATAAAGAAAGCTCTTGGCACATTGGCCTTTATAAATCGATGTACCTGTACTGAATACAGATGATGGAATGTTATGTTGAAGTAGTATAAGACATTGGTGAGGCCTAGTTTGTAGTATTGTGTGCAGTTTTGGCCAGCTACCTAAAGGAAAGATATAATGGTACAGAGAAAATTTACAAGGATGCTGCTGGCTCTGGAGGACTTGAGTTATAAGCAAAGATTGAATAGGTTAGGACTGTATTCCTTGGAATGTAGAAGAGGAGATCTGATTGAAGTACACAAACTTATGAGGGGTATAGATAGGGTAAATGCAAGCAGGCTTTTTCCGTTGAGACTGCAACTAGAGCTCATGCTTAAGGGTGAACGTTGAGAAGTTTAAATGGAACATGAGGGGAAACTTCTTCACTCGGAGGGTTGTGAGAATGCTGAATGAACTGCCAGCACAAATGGTCCATGCGAGCTTGATTTCAAAGTTTAAGAGCAGTTGGGATAGGTACATAGATAGTAGAGATATGGAAGACTATGTTCCCGGTGCAGGTCGATGGGCGTAGGTAGTTTAAATAGTTTTGGCATAGACTAAATAGGCAGAAGGGCCTTTTTCTGTGTTGTACTTCTCTATGACTCTATGACAGAATGTGTCTGCAAAACACGGGATGTCACAGAGCTAAGAATAATGCTTTCAATGCTATATCAGAACAGAGACAACAGTTACAAGTCAACGGTATTGAAGGGTCTACAGTCAAATGTAGGCCAGATTGTTTAAGATTGGTAGATTTCTTTCCCTGAAGGAGACAAGAAGACCAGATCACTTTTACAATAATCCCGTCATTTCATGATTAACATTGTCAGTACTAACTTTGCTTTAAATCCAGATTTTATTGAAAGGCGTTAATTTAAGTTCCCCAGCTATCAGAAAAGGATTCCAATACATACTTCTGAAAAATTGGTCCCAAATTCAAACTGCTAGAACATGGATCTTCTGGTGCTGTGAGGTAATGACTCTACCAGCTGAGCCATTGTCCGGGCCTTGGCTGATTAAGCTATTACTCTGAATAATCATAAACACAAAAGATTCTGCAGGTGTTGGAAATTTTGAGCAGCATACACAAAATGCTGGAAGAACTCTGCAAGTCAGGCTGCCTCTGTAGAAGGGTCTCAGCCTGAAATGTCAACTGTTTATTCTCCTGCATAGGTGTAGCCTGACTGTGTGCGTTATTCTAAATAACCTCTCTGAATACAGCGACCAGATAGAGGTCCAGTTCAAATGTTTACACTGAGATCAGGAAGTGGCTATTAACCCCCTTCAGTCAGATCCATCATTGAATTAGATTTCAGTTTACCTTTCTTTCCATAATCCTGAATCCCTCTCCTTAATGCTTTGGACTAAAAATCACTCTCGGTTCTCATGCTAAATGAATGATACAGATGCAGCTGGATGTTGTTCATTTGAAGTAATAGAACCCAGTTTCAGTGGAAGAATAATACATGATCGCACAACAATATTGTGTTCAGCAGTGCGATGAGATATACATTTCTTCCCTCTGGTCTCATAGCAGAATACAGAGATTCGGAACAAAGACTATTGGCGGGGATGCAGATGTTTAATCACATCCACCTGCTACAGTAACTATTCTTCGCCTAGTCACAATCTCCCTGGGAACAAACTTGGTCCAACCACACTAAATATTCATTGACTAATACTGCTGATTGTGATTCCTACTCTCAGTCTAAGAATGAGGTGCATACTCTGTGTTCCCTACAATTCATCCTTTCTATGAGTAATGCTCAATAGAAAGAAACTGTCTCCTTCTGAAGATGAACCAATGTGGTTGAGTAGCTTTAAACCCAGGACCTATGCATTATGAGTCTGGTATTCTAAACTTTTGATCATGACTTCCACTCATCTTCCAGACTTGATTGGGTGTGGCAGAGCAGTCTGATGAATGTATTCTCAAGAAAATGGAAACGCAATAAATCCAAACACTTAAACTTATTCAGATGGAATGCAACCAGTCATCCCAAACGGCTTGGTGGTTTTCGACTCAGTTAAACTCTTGGGAAGTTGATAATTATGGGACAAAAGTATGTCTTAATCAGAATCTCTAGGTACCTGTATTGATTTTCAACCCAGCACTCATGACACACACTCTGTCTGATACCACTCAGTGAACCTTGTGCATAATACCGTTTCCTATACGAGTAATGGCTGATGGTTTAATTAAATTCAAATGTGGCCCTGGCAGATAGTCTTAAGCCGGCAGTCAGATGATTGATGTTCAGAAGGTCAAGGTTCAAGTCCCTTTCAAGACATCTGAGTAACAAATGTAGTCTTATTTAACCCAGTGTACACAGTGTACAGCTGGGGAGGTGGTGGGGTGGGTGTGCTGTGATACTGCAGTACCGCAGGTACAAATTTTCTGGCAAGGTTTGAACTGTCCTTTCTGGAACATGATCCTTATTGTTATTCAGATTCAGAATCAGGTTTATTTATCACAGAAAGTGAACTGCTTTCACAGCCTAAGGATGTGTTGGGGGCAGCACAAGTTTTGCCACATATTCTGGTGCCATCACAGCATCGTGTAACACTGAACGCAACACAACAACAGCAAAACAAGGCCTTTTTCTCCTGCACCTATCCATCCACTCATTTGGACAGTCCAGCTCCAGGACAGGCCACCAGTCTCCAGCTTCTAGACTTTGGCCATTGGGTTTTGACTTCCTGACCTTGCAATGACCTTTGGGACTTCAATCTTCAGAGTCTGTCCCTTGCACTAACCCGCAATGTGACCCCAGAATCTAATGAAATCCCATGAAGTATTGTTCAAAGTGTGTTCTCTCTTGTAATAAAGGAAACACCACAGCTGGTTTATACACAGTAACTTCCCACTGACCATCACAATATTTTCTGTTATTTTTATTATATCACAAATAGATATTATTCCTAGAGGTACATGCTAGATACACAAGACAGTGCCCAGCTTTCTTTACATTCATCATGTTCCTTACTTTATAAATTCATAATGCTGTCCAATCAATATACATTTGTGGAGTCATGTAGTCACATACTCAATGTACAAAGTAGCAGTGCAACTGATATGGTCTCTTTGAACAATACATCCACCAGGTGTTAACACCAGATACAGACACTCAGCATTCGGCCGCAGTTTTCACAGTGGAAGAGCATTCAGTGCGCTGGTCTCCTCCCACATTCCAAAGACATACAGATCGTGGGCATGTACGCTGGTGCCAGAAGTGTGGTGACAGCTACGGGCTGCCCCCAGCACAATCCTCAGACTGTGTAGACTGCTGACACAAAAGTGATGCATTCCACTGTATGTTTCGATGTACATGTGACAAATAAAAGCTCATCTTTAAATTTTTAATGAACATTGATCAGTAGGAAGTTAAAGTGCAGCCCTTCCCTGCCCCGAGGGCTGTGTGCTCGGCCTGCAGCTGATGCATGACTGTAATGTTAGATAGTCAAGTGGAATCCCCATGTTTACTGATGACATAACAGTGATTGGCCTCATCAACAACAATGATGAGATGGCATACAGAGAGGGGGTAGAATGTGTGAATCTCAACATGCAAAAGACTAAAAAGATGATAATGGACTTTAGGAAGGTCCAGGCTGACTACTCCTCACTGCACATAAATGATTCCTCTGTGGAGAGAGTTAGCAGCACCAAGTTTCTGGGAGTTTACATAAAGGATCATCTCATCAGGTCCCTCAACACCACTTCTGTAGCCAAGAAAGCACAAGCAGTGTCTCCACTTCCTGAGGAGACTGAGATGAGAGAGGCTTCACTCTGCCATTCTAATTAATTTTACAGGAGCACCATTGAGTGTGTCCTGACTAGTTGCATCATTATCTGGTATGGGAATTGAAGAGCATCTGACTGCAGGACCCTACAAAGGATTGCGAGGACTACTGAGAGTATCATCAGGGTCTCTCTTCTATCCATCCGTGATAGTTATCAGAAGCACTGTATACACATGGCCCTCAGCATTCTGAATGATTCCTCCCACCCATCCAACAATCTTTTTGATCTCCTACCATCAGGTAGGAAGTACCACAGCATCAGGTCAAAGACTGTTGAGATGAGAAGCAGCTTTCTTCCCCAGGCCGTAAGACTACTGAACTCCCTGCCACTACCCAGGTCTCATCCTGTATGAAGCTTCAGTAGATTTACACTGTTTACTTTTTGACAGCTTATTATTTGCCCAATCATCCAACTTTGCACTCACTTTTGCTCCCTTATATGCCCTTTCCTTGGCTTTTGTGCAGTCCTTAACTTCCTTAGTCAGCTATGGTTGCCTAGACCTACCACTTAAGAACTTCTTCCTCTGTGGGACATATCTATTCTGCGCCTTGAGAACTATTCCCAGAAACTTCAGCCACCTCTGCTCTGCCATCATCCCCGCCAGTATCCTCCTCCAATCTACCCAGGCAAGCTCCTCTCTCATGCCTCTGTAATTCCCTTTATTCCACAGTGATACTGTCTCTTAAGGGTTCCTTGCCATCAAGTTCCCTAATAAGATCTGGGTGATAGTGTTGGCGCATGGCCAAATGGTTAAGGCGTTGGTCTAGTGATCTGAAGGTCACTAGTTCGAGCCTCAGCTGAGGCAGCGTGTTGTGTCCTTGAGCAAGGCACTTAACCACACGTTGCTCTGCAACGACACTGGTGCCAAGCTGTATCGGTCCTAGTGCCCTTCCCTTGGACAACATTGGTGGCATGGAGAGGGGAGACTTGCAGCATGGGCAACTGCCGGTCTTCCATACAACCTTGCCCAGGCCTGTGCTCTGGAAATCTTCCAAGGTGCAACGAGACTAATGGATGCCTTTCACTGAGTAGGCTCAAACACAGGCTGCCCAAAAATGCTATCTCATAGACATTCAACAAATTCTCCCTCTCTCACGATCCAACACCAACCTGAATTTCCCAATCCCCTTGCATATTAAAGTCCACATTACAATTGTGACATTGCCCATTTTACCTGACTTTTTCCAGCATCCTTTGCAACCCTAACCTTACATCTTAACTTCTATTTGGAGGCCTATTACACTTGCAGTTTCTTAAATCCACCCGCAATGATTCAACATTCTCTGACCCTATGTCAGCTCTTTATAAAGGTGTAATTCCATCATTTTCCAACAGAGCCACACCACTGCCTATGCCTTCCTGCCTGTCCTTTCGATACAAAGTATATCGTTTGATATTAAACTTCCAACTGTGGCCTTCTTTCAGCCATGACTCAGTGATGTCCCTAATGTCATACTGACCAATTTTAATTGCGCCATGAGTTTGTCCACCTTCTTCCGAATACTATGTGCATTTAAATACTGAACCTTCAGTCCTGCATTCTTTGCCCTTTAGAATTTTGCCTGTGTGGTACAGTTTAACACTTTGCTCTGTCTGCATTTGTACCAAATCATTGGCTTGTCCTTCCTTACATTCATGTTACATAGAAACATAGAAACACAGAAAATCTACAGCACAATACAGGCCCTTTGGCCCACAAAGTTGTGCTGAACATGTCCCTACCTTAGGAATTACTAGACTTCCCCATAACCCTCTATTTTTCTAAGCTCTATGTACCTATCCAAAAGTCTCTTAAAAGACCCTATCATATCTTCCTCTGCCACCATTGCCGGCAGCCCATTCCATGTACTCACCACTCTCTGCGTAAAAAAACTTACCCCTGACATCTCCTCTGTACCTACTCCCCAGCACCTTAAACCTGTGTCCTCCTGTGGCAACCATTTCAGCCCTGGGAAAAAGCCTCTGACTATCCACACGATCAACGCCTTTCATAATGTTACACCCATCATCTATTTGTAAACGTGCTGACTCATCCTCAGCTCTATCATACTGGTCCCCATCACCCTGCCATATTAGTTTAAATCACTCCCAACAGCTCTAGTAAATGTACCTACAAGAATATTTGTCCCCCTCGGTTTCGAGTGCAACCCATCCCTTTTATAAGTATCTCACCAGTGCCTTATAAAGCCTCAGCATCACATCCCCGCTCTTGTATTCTAGACCTCTTGAAATGAATGCTAACATTGCATTTGCTTTCCTCACCCCCAACTCAACCTGCAAACTAACCTTCACGGAATCCTGCACAAGGACTCCCAAGTGCCTTTGCACTTCAAATTCTTGGATTTGAATGAATGCTGGTTCCCATCCCCTTGCCAAATTAGTTTAAACCCTCCTGAACAACTCCAGCAAACCTACCCACAAGGATTCTGGTCTCCCTCGGGATCAGGTGTAACCTGTCCCTTTTGTACAGGTGTAATTTCCCCCAAAGAGATCCTGATGATCCATAAATCTGAACCCCTGCCCTCTGCACCAGATCTTCAGCCACACATTCACTTGTCAAGTCATCCTGTTCTTACCCTCACTGACGCCTGGCATGGGCAGTCATCCAGAGGTTACTACCCTGGAAGTCCTGCTTTTTCAGTTTTCTACCTAGCTCCTTAAAATCTCTCTTCAAGACCTCCTCACCTTTTCTACCCATGCCATTGGTGCCAATATGTACGAAGACTCCTGGCTGCTCACTCTCTCCCTTGAGAATGCCATGGACCTGGTCAGATATATCCCTGGCTCTGGCATGTGAGAGGCAATGTACCATCTAGGTGTCTCTGTCACACCTACAGGATCTCATCTCTGTTCCTCTGACTACAGAATCTCCTACCAACACTGAAGTCCTCTTCACCTTCTCTTCTCTCCTGAGATGCAGCACTAGACTCAGTGCCAGAGACTCGGTTACTGTGGTTCGCTCCTGGTACGTCATCCCTCTTAACAGTATCTAAAGTGAAATACTTATTATTAAGGAGAACAGCCACAGAGTTACTCTGCACTGACTGTGGGTTCCCCTTCCTTCTCCTGACAGTCACTCCGTTCTGCAAACTGAGGGGTGACTACCTCCCTGTAGCTCCTATCTATCATTCTCATTCTCATTCTCATTCCTCATTCTCCCGTATGAGCCGAAGGTCCTCGAGCTGCAGCTCCAGTTCCTTAATACGTTCTCAGAGGAACTGGAGCTTGGTAGACGTGGTGCAGATGTGTTCATCTGGAGAAGGAAGGTCTCCCAGACTTCCAACATCCCACACACTGTACAAGACACTGCCCCTGGAGCCATTCTCATGACACTACTATGTCCTAAGAAATGAGGAATCAATAATTAAGAACAAAAAGAGAAGCTTACCAGGTCGCTTACCTCACCCAAGTCTGATGAGTCAAAGTCACTCCCAGCACTGGCATACTCAGAAGAACAGCTAGTCTGCTTACATTTGTACCGTGTATTGACATTTTGTCCCTTGGCACTGGTGTTTCCATACTACCATGGGATGAATTCCGTCATGGAATGGAGCTGCTGTACTGCCAGAAACAGGAGTAGAAGTCCCTCAAGACTGCTTCATCACTCATGGTTAATCCAATCTTGGCTTCAACATGCTTGATCCCATAACTCTACACTCCCTTGTAGTTCAAAGGTCTACTGGTCTCCGGTTTCAATGACAACTCCTCCACAACTTTTCAGGTGTTACATCTCTCTGGGTAGAGATTCCTCATCCTGCTAACCCTCCATCTGTTGTTCTGAAGTTTTGACTCTTGGTCCTAGAAACACAAATGGGGAAACATCCTCTCTGCCACCATCCTGCCATCCCCTTTCAGAACTTTATTGGTTTCAAGAAGGACATCACTCATTCTTTTAAATTAATAAAGGGCTGACTTAATTACTACTGACCTCTTCATCCAAAGAACCATTCCAGTTCCAGCGAATCTTCTCTGCACTATCTCCAATGCATGAACATCCTTCAGTTAATATGCAGACCAAAACTGTGTGCAATATTCAAGGCATGGACTCTCCTACACCATGTAGACTTGCATTAATAATTCCTTATTTTTACACTCCATGAGCCTTCCTAGTTACCTAACATACTGGCTTGCTTCCTCTTTGTGTTTCATCAGCTCGGACTTCCAGATCCCCTCACAATGTAACTTTTCATCACCTCTCTACATAAATAATATGCTTTCTCTCGGTAGGGGTAGTCATGTGCTGCAGGTGACACCAGGCTGTAAGCAATAGGGAAGGGCTGAGGGTAGCAACATGGAACATCCGTACACTTTACGAGAAAGGAAAGTTGGACAACACGTTAAATGAAATGAAAAGGTTGGAAGTTGATATCTTAGACCTGTCAGAAATTAGATGGACCGACAGTGGCAAATTCACTCGGAATAGTTCTCTGGTAATGTATTCTGGAGGTCAACAGTATATGTATGGAGTTGGAATTATTTTAATCAAACAAGTATCAAAATACCTTATGGGATATTGGGCGATATCTGATCAGCTGCTTTTAGTTAAATTAAGGGATAACCCTTTTAACATTAGCATAATCCAAGCCTATGCGCCAACAAATGATGCGGATGAAGAGGATATCAACAAGTTTTATGAAGATCTCGACAGTGCTTATGAGCAATGTAAATCTCAGGATATAAAACTAGTCATGGGAGATTTTAACGCCAAAGTTGGACAGGAAAGGGTTGATAGCATAATAGGACCCTTTGGATTAGGGGAGAAAAATGAAAATGGAGAAAGGTTTACTGATTGGTGTGTCAGAAACAACCAAGTGATCACTAACACTTGGTATAAAAACCATCCACATAGATTGTGTACTTGGATTAGCCCTGGAGATAGAACAAGGAAGCAAAAAGATTTCATTACCATCAATGAACGCTTTAGAAATAATATCACAAATTCTAAAGCCTACTCAGGAGCAGACTGTGGTTCAGATCACCATCCAGTAATAGCAACCATTAAAACTAAATTGAAGAAACTGAAACGTGGAAAAAAGAGAAAGGAGTATATGTTGGGAGAACTTGAAAAAGATAGCAGACTTAAGCAACGATTCAAGACAGCTGTAGAAGAACACCTCAATGAAAACGTAACAACACCTATTTGGGACAGATTTAAATATGCTATACAGCAATCAGCAGAGGAGATAACCTCTGTACAAGAAATCCAACACACCAACAAGGGATGGATAACTCAAAAAATTCCAGATCTGATGGAACAAAGAAGGTTAGCGAAGAATAATGCAGTGCAATACAGAGAGCTAGACAGACAGACCAGACAATTGTGACCAGAATATTGCAAAGAAAGAATGGCTGAATCAAAAATGCAATGAAGTAGAAGGCCATATTAACAACAGCAAAGAAATGCACAAGAAAATTAAGGAAATTACTGAAATTCAGAAAACCTCCTCTACAGGATGCATAAGATCAGCAGACAGATCCATACTAAAAGGTCCAGATAAAGTGTGTGAGAGGTGGCTTTAAAAATGCAAACACAAGGAAAACTGATGGCATGAACACTGACTTCTCTAACTTCCGTTAATGCCCCACCTCCTCTTCATACCCTATCCGTTGTTTATTTATTATTTTTTATTATGAATCTTTTTTCTCTGTCTCTCATTTTTCTCCCTCTGTCCGTCTCACTATACCCCTTGCCCATCCTCTGGGCTTCCCCCCTCCCCCTTTTCTTTCTCCCTGGGCCTCCTGTCCCATGATCCTCTCATATCCCTTTTGCCAATCAACTGTCCAGCTCTTGGCTCCATCCCTCCCCCTCCTGTCTTCTCCTATCATTTTGGATCTCCCCCTCCCCCTCCCACTTTCAAATCTCTTACTATCTCTTCTTTCAGTTAGTCCTGACGAAGGGTCTCGGCCCGAAACATCGACTGTACCTCTTCTTCTCGATGCTGCCTGGCCTGCTGTGTTCACCAGCAATTTTTATGTGTGTTGTGTGAGAGGTGGATTTGGTATAGAGAGCAGCTGTTTGAGGATAATAGAGGGGAACCCCCAGATATTAAGCACCCTAATTCTGGCCCACCTATTACCAATGAAGAAATAACTAAAGCAATGAAAAGAATGAAACATGGTAAAGCCACTGGACCTGATGAAATTTCAGTGGAAATGATACAAGCCCTAGAAGATCTGGGCATAGGTATTCTTTTTGAACTGTTTAATGGCATATATGAGTCTGGAGTATTGCCTGACGATCTCTTGAAATCAGTATTTATAACTTCCAAAAATTCCCGGAACTATTAACTGTCAGAATTATAGAACAATCAGTCTTATGAGTCACATAATAAAGATTTTGTTGAGAATCATTCTGAGTGGAATTAAAAACAAGTTCAGAAACTTCTAAACTGCAATATGGGTTTATTGAGGATAGAGGAAATAGGAACGCAATTTTCATACTACGAATGTTTTCAGAAAGGGCAATTGAATATCAAAATGATGTCTTTTTATGTTTTTTTATGCTACACATGCCCTTACACTTCCTCCCTTACCACCATTCAGGGCCCCAAACAGTCCTTCCAGGTGAGGCATCACTTCACCTGTGAGTCGACTGGGGTGATATACTGCGTCCGGTGCTCCCGATGTGGCCTTTTATATATTGGTGAGACCCGACGCAGACTGGGAGACCGCTTTGCTGAACATCTACGCTCTGTCCGCCAGAGAAAGCAGGATCTCCCAGTGGCCACACATTTTAATTCCACATCCCATTCCCATTCTGACATGTCTATCCACGGCCTCCTCTACTGTAAAGATGAAGCCACACTCAGGTTGGAGGAACAACACCTTATATTCCGTCTGGGTAGCCTCCAACCTGATGGCATGAACATTGACTTCTCTAACTTCCGCTGAGGCCCCACCTCCCCCTCGTACCCCATCTGTTACTCTTTTTTATGCACACATTCTTTCTCTCACTCTCCTTTTTCTCCCTCTGTCCCTCTGAATATACCTCTTGCCCATCCTCTGGGTCACCCCCCCCCCCGTCTTTCTTCCTGGACCTCCTGTCCCATGATCCTCTCGTATCCCCTTCTGCCTATCACCTGTCCAGCTCTCGGCTCTATCCCTCCCCCTCCTGTCTTCTCCTATCATTTTGCATCTCCCCCTCCCCCTCCAGCTTTCAAATCCCTTACTCACTCTTCCTTCAGTTAGTCCTGACGAAGGGTCTTGGCCTGAAACGTCGACTGCGCCTCTTCCTAGAGATGCTGCCTGGCCTGCTGCGTTCACCAGCAACTTTGATGTGTGTTGCTCTTTTTATGTTTTATTGTTTTCACTAAAGCATTTGACAAAGTGCAACATGAAAAATTATTTCAAATTCTCACTAAACTAAATATTGATGGGAGGGACCAACAACTGCTTCAAAATTTATATTGGAACCAAACGGCGGCAGTAAAAATTGATGACAATATAAACAGTTGGACTAAAATTCAAACAGGAGTTAGACAGGGATTCATTGCCTCACTGGAATTATTTAATATCTATAGTGAAATGATTCTCAGAGATATAGAAGACCTAGATGGGATAAAAATTGGAGGTGTCAACATCAACAATGTAAGATAGGCAGATGATACCACCCTAATAGCAAGTGCTGCAGAAGACTACAAATCCTCCTAAACAAAGTAGTACAAACAAGTACAGATTTTGGCCTAACCGTCAACTGTAAAAAAAAACAAATGTATGGTAATATTAAAACAGCAGGATACCCCCAACTCCCAGTTGCACCTCGGTAACCAAGAGATTGAACAAAAGACCAGCTTTAATGACCTTGGTAGCTTTATATTACAAGATGCTAGAAGTAAAGTAGAATTAAAAAGAATTGCCGTTGAAAAAACCAAATTTCAAAAAATGAAACCTATTTCTACCAACAGACACATTTCTATGACAACAAGGCTTAGGCTACTAAAATATTACAGCTGGTCAATCTTGCTGTAGGCTTCCGAAACATGGACTAAGACACCAGAACTCCAAAGAAACTTAGAAGCAACAGAAATTGTGGGCCGATGGGCCTGTACTGTGCTGTACTATTCTATGTTCTATGTTCTATAAATGTGGTTTCTTAGAAGAATGCTGAAAATATCATATAGAGATAGGTGACAGTGAGACAGTACTCCAACATGCCCATACAAAAAGATCTTTAATGAGAACATTAAATGAGAGGAAACTTAAATTTCTGGGCCATGCCATCAGAAAGGGAGAAATAGAATGCCTTACATTACAAGGCCGTATGCCTGGGAAATGCGGAAGAGGAAGGCAAAGAAGAAAATATATGGACACTGTGAAAGAACTAACATAACAGATCTAAGTGTGCAAGATCTCATTGAAGCTGCGAGGGAATGTTCGATGTGGAAAGCCGTGAGCGTCCAAGCATGTAGCGCGCAAGGCACATGAAGACGAAGATCTATCATACATCCCTTTGCTGTTTGACTTTGTCTGTTTCTCTGCAAAAGCTTGCAGTTAGACCACAAAAAAACATAGGAACAGAATTAGACTACTCAGCCAATCGAACCTACTTGCCATTCAATCACAGCTGATTTATTATCCCTCTTAACTCTATTCTCCTGCCATTTCTCTGTAACCTTTGACACCTTTACTAATCAAGAATGTATCAACTTCCCCTTTAAACATAGACAATGATTAGTCCTCACAGCAGTCTCTAGCAATGAATTCTACAGATTCACCACCCTTGGGCTAAAGAAATTCCTCCTCATCTCTATTCTAAAGGGATGTCCTTCTATTCTGAGGCTGTGCCCTCTGGTCCTAGACTCCCTCACTATAGGAATTATCTCTCCACATCTACTCCATCTAGGTCTTTCAATATTCGTTAGGTTTTAATGAGATCCACATTCATTCTTCTAATCTCCAGTGAGTGCAGCCCCAGACCCATTAAACACGCTTCATACCTTTACCCTTTCATTCCTGGAATCATTCTTGTGAACCGCCTCGAGACTCCCCCCAATGCTAGCATATCCTTTCTTAGATAACGGACACAAAATTGCTCACAATTGTTAGCTTGTAGTTTCGACTGACCTTTAACACCTGTCATGAATGGCAATTGATCTTGCAGGTAAGGAATTCAAACATTCACAGATTTCCAAATGGTCAACATCTGTAACTGCATAAAAATGGCATTTCTCTGTTCAGAATTCAGAGAAGTGTGGGTGACCGGGGCCATAATGTTCCCTTTGTGCACAAATAAAAGAAAGTGTCCTTGAGGAATAAGTGCGAGCTTTCAGAAACCATATTTTGGCAATGGCACCTGCATCTTACAATAATATATAAAAAAACACAAATAACAGCATTTCCAGTCTAATCAAATAGAATGTTGAGCTACAGATAAATTACATAAACGAGATCACAACTTGAGCAACACAAACACAGTTAGCGGCAATTATAAACATAAAGTATTCCTACCGCTTAAGTTGGCCTTGCCTTGGGTAGGATCAAGTTATATTTTATATATGAATGTACCTCACTAGCAGAGATTATGTCAAATGACTCTGCTGTGGTTAGATTCAACCAGATTCCTTGAACATGGCATACAATGCGGCCAAAATCTCAATTAAGTCTGATCTTCATCAAATAAAGCACATCCAAATCTTGGAGAAAATCATCTGCTATGTCTCACTTTGATTAACTGTTGCCCATTGAAGTTCTCTCCTTAAGCATTTGAGTTTCACCACACTGGATCACCATGGAAACGTGGCAAGGAAGTGTCAGAATCGAGTTTAATATCACTGACATACTACATGTCATGAAATTTGTTGTTTGGTAGCAGCTGTACACTACAACACATAAAAAACACTATAGAGGACAATGAGAAATAAAAGTTAAATTAATTAAGTATTGTAAAAAGAGAGCAAAACTATCCTAGAAGCTAATCCAAATGCACCTTCAATGTTTTAAATGGGGTTTTGAAGTTACTGCTACTCTAACTATGAAATAAATATAACAGATAACAAACCTTCATCAGATGAATAATCTCCACACAAGGGGTTGAGCTCTAACCAAAACCTACGGCAAAAAATTTACTTCAACATAGTGTCATCCATATTCTCTGTCTGTCCTTAAAGGCAAAGATTTTTTTCCCACCCAAGAGTAGAGCTCCACACTGCTGCAACACCCAAGACAAGCTTGAGGAACTACATCTCATCTTCCACTGGGAATATCACAGCCTTCGGCAATGTCAAATTCTCCATCTTTGGACAATCTGCTCTTTCTTTTTGTCTCTACGCATCTGACTATTTCTGACACTTATCTGTGACTCTGGCTTAGATTTTTTTCCTCCTCCATAGAGTTAAATTAAAATCATCTCTATTTGACATGTGTACATTTAAACATTAAAACATACAATGAAATGCATTGTTTTGCTCCAATGACCAACACTGTCCAAGGGTTTTCTGGGGTCACCACGTTTCTGGTACTAACGTAGCCTGGTCTCAATTCACTAACCCTAACTGTACATCTTCAGAATTTGGGAGGGAAGTGGAGGACCCTGGGGAAACCTATACAGTCATGGGAGAAAACATGCAAACTCCACACAGACCCTGGTTGATGATCACTGGTGGTGCGCGAACCATGCCACCATACCATCAGGATGGAGTTACATAGCACGGAAAAAGTGCTTTTAACTCAACTGGTCCATACTGGTGAAGAAGCCCATGCAAACTAATTCCATTTGCCATCCTCTGGTCCTCTGACCCATAATGTTTCCAATCTATGTAACACTCCAACTGTCTTTTAAAATTTGTTATTGAATTTGCCTTAATTACTTCGTCTGATAGCTCATTCCACATAGATACCACCTTCTGCATAGAAATTCTGTCTCTCAAGATCCTACAAAATCTCTTACTTCTCACATTAAACCTCTCATTCTTGATTCCCAACTCTGAGAAAAAGACTGAATGTATTTAACTTATCTATAATGTAGACTCACTCTGACCTCAAGAAGAAGGGCAGATTATTCTGTTGGTACAATTTCTGCTGTATGTCCTATGTTCATGCTTCTGTTCACACATCGCAAGGAAACACCACCTAATTCTGAATGCTACAATATTTTATTGGTTTCACTAATCAAAGTTATTCCCTTTTTCTGACTCATCCCTCCCCTACTGAAAACTAACTTGTTTTCTTTTATTTCTCTCTGCCCATTCTGAAATGTGTGGGCACGTGGCCAAGTGGTTAAGGCATTGGACTAGCGTCCTGAAGGTCGTGAGTTCGAGCACCAGCCGAGCAAACGTGTTGTGTCCTTGAGCAAGGCACTTAACCACACATTGCTCTGCGACGACACTGGTGCCAAGCTGTCTGGGTCCTAATGCCCTTCCCTTGGACAACATTGGTGTCATGGAGAGGGGAGACTTGCAGCATGGGCAACTGCTGGTCTTCCATACAACCTTGCCCAGGCCTGCGCCCTGGAGAGTGAAGACTTTCCAGGCACAGATCCATGGTCTCGCAAGACTAATGGATGCCCATTCTGACAAAGGGTCCTGGCCCTAAAAAGCGAACTGCTTCTCTCTTCACAGAGGGTAACTATCCCGCTGAGAGCTTCCTCAGCATTCACTGTTTTGAATGTTTTCCAAAGGTGTTCACAGTTAGGAGGAAACTCCCAAGCACAGCTAGATCATTAGATTCAGGCAAAATGGAATATTATTTGTCGAGAGCCCAGTGAGAACTTCATCGCAATCCCTTGTAGATTAACAATTAGTATCTTTGTCTGGAACAATGGATACATGAGCATACTCGCCTCTCATTGTGGTATGGCAATTGTTCCATTTTGGACCACAAAGCACTCCAGCGTGTGGTGAAAACTGCCCAGTGGATTATCGGCACCCAATTGCCCACCATTGAGAACATCTACCATAAACGCTGTCTGGGCAGGACGAGAAGCATTATCAAGGATGCATCTCACCCCAACCATGGACTTTTTACTCTCCTCCCATCCGGTAGGCGCTACAGGAGCCTCCGCTCCCACACCAGCAGGCACAGGAAGAGCTTCTTCCCTGAGGCTGTGACACTGCTGAACCTCTCATCACAGCGTTAAGCGGTATTGCATCTATATTGTACTGTCTCAATACTTTTATATTTGTGTGCTGTAGCACTTACTTTTTATTCACAGTAATTTTATAAATAACACTATTCTTTGCATTTCTGGTCAGATGCTAAATGCATTTCATTGGCTTTGTATCTGTACTCGGCACAATGACAATAAAGTTGAATCTAATCTAATAAAGCATGTTTAAATTTTCCAGCCCAATGAGCCTGCACCGCCCAATTATACCCATGTGTTCAATGAACCTACCAACCAGTACATCCTTACGTCTTTCAGATGTGAAAGGGAACCCGCAAACCCACGCAGTCACAGGAGAACGTACAGACTTCTCACAGACAGCGGTGGGAATTGAACCTGGGTCACTGGCACTGCAGTAGTGTTATGCTAACCACTACGCTACCATGCCACCTCTAATGTCTAGAAGCTTAATATCTATCTAAACGACAGAACCTCCAACAGCACAGTACTCCCTTCAGACGACACAGGGATTTCAGCGGCCGTTTGAGTTAAGACCTTTCAGAAACTGGACTCACATCCTTATCAATTATATCACCCACATGACCTAAGCTCTGTTAAACTATAACCCAAATATTGGTCAAAATACAGTGCTACAGTTTGTAAAGATGTTCAATCAGGCAGCAATATTAATTGAAGCATTTTTTAAATCAGGTGGCAGATTCCTATTTGTAAACTGGTTTGACCAACATTGTGAGCTGCAAGATTTCATTATTCATCTGGGCAGCAGCCAACAACGACAACATCAGCATTCTGAACGTGATTGAAGAGCTTGGCATGAATTTTAATTCTGAGAAACTCCCTTTGGCCTGGATTGCGTCCTCCGAGTACATTTTTCCTGTGACCTATTCAGACGAACAACTCATCCCCAGTAGCTACTCTGGAATGAAACCAGATAGTGCAAACAGCACTTGATGGTTTAGCAAAACTGACGAGAGGACTGACCCTAACTTTGTCTTTAAGCATACGTGGAGAGGAATCCTAATGAAGGGTCTCAGCCCGATACGGCAACTCCTGATTCCTCTCCATGGATGCACTGTTGTAACTATATGTTATAATTATGTGGCTTTTGTCAGTTTTTTTAGTCTTGGTTTGTCTTGTGTTTCTGTGATATCATTCTGGAGGAACATTGTATCATTTCTTAATGCATGCATTACTAAACGACAATACAAGAGGACTGCGTGTCCTCATAATCTAAATCTAATCTATTCTGAGGCTGTGTCCTCTGGTCTTAGACTCTCTCATGATAGGAAACATTCTCTCTGCATCCACTCCGTCAAGACCTTTCACCATTTGATAGGTTTCAATGAGGTCACCCCTCATTCTTCCAAATTCTAGTGAGCTCAAGCCCAGAGCTAATAAACATTCTTCATATGATAAGGCATTCAATCCTGGAATCATTTTCATGAACCTCCTTTGAACCTTCTCCAGTTTCAGCACATCCTTTCTAAGATAAGGAGCCGAAAACTGCTCACAATACTCCAAGTGAGGACCAGCCGGTGCTTTATAAAGTCTCAATATTACATCCTTGCTGCACAGGTGCAGGTCCTCCTCCTCAGGTTACAATGGCATTCCGTTTCCACTGAACTGTTCGGAACCCAAACAGTTTGAAGAGATGAATTTGACCGTGAGTTGAGTTCCACTTGGTAGAAGATGTTTACAGCTTTGCTGTAGCCGTCATATCCATCCCACCCATCTCAGAAATGTTTGCCTTTATCTATTTTTAAAAGATTAAAGTCTGTCATGAGATTTGTGGCCCATCAGGCTGGTGCTTATGCTGGTTTCCTGCCTTTATCTATGGGCTATACACAAATCAGGTGTTCATAAGCTGGGAAGTAAGTCTGTCATAGTAAATAGGGAAGACTAGAAACTTAATTCACATCCTTGTCAATTAAAAGTAGACACATTGCTTGCAAGATCAAAGCACTGTTAAACTACAAGCTAATACTGAGGCAACACACATCAAAGTTGCTGGTGAACACAGCAGGTCAGGCAGCATCTCTAGGAAGAGGTACAGTCGACGTTTCAGGCCGAGACCCTTCTTCAGGACTGAAATGCAAGTCCTGAAGAAGGGCCTTAACCCGAAACATTGACTGTTTATTCATTTTCATAGATGCACCCTGACCAGCTGAGTTCTCTCAAAATTCTGCTTTATTTTGAACACTTCCTCAGCAAAATTAAGTTCAGTCTGTAAACTGACTGAAGTTTCAGATAAATTATTCCTATAAATGCTTCTCTTTGCTTACATTAAGCATAATTGATGTTTTACCAATGTAATTAAGGCTGACCAAACTCCTGGCCCCGTAAGAAGTAATATTTTGTATCTATAATGTAATACTCTCAGATAAATATGTGACAGATTTTAAAGCGGTGCTTTTATTTTTTAATGATATTTCAGCTTCCCTCTTGATAATTCTTCTTAGGCCTATCAATGTGCTGAGACATTGGCTGCTGACAGCAGCTTGCCAGAGTCCTCTATCCTGGGCTAGAGTCTGATCAGACCTTTGACTTTTGCTTTCACCACACAACTTCATACGGTCTTGTATCAAGATCCTTCCTCTCCCTTTGGAGCTTCTGTCGGCATTTCTGTGGCTTCTCTTGATAATGCTCTAATCTTGATTTCGTGCTCTGAAAATATCAGCTAAAATTGCACTATTTCACTTCCAAGTCTGCAGTCTCTGACAGTTGTTCAATGTGATTGGCTAACAGCCAGCTTGTGTTTGTCTTGCTGGGTGTCAGGTATTCCCCTGGATTGAAATCTGAGTTTGGGAAAGTCAGTAATTTATTAACCCAAATAAAATGCAAAAGCAGAATGTAAATATACGGAGACTTTAAAGTTTGTATGAACGTTTGCTTTTTGTTGTAAAGATATGTTCAGAAGAATGTAACTTTTGGAGAAGTAGCGTCTGTGCTAGTAAATTCGGTCACCTCAAACTGTCTTGGTACTTCAAAGTTGGCAGGGGAGGTGAGAAGACAGAAAGTGGAAGAGTTCAGGGGGGCCTTGTAAAAATTTATTTTAAATATCACTCCTTGGTCCTTTAATACATAACACACCCTCTAGACTTGCTGACATAATTCAGTTAAGAAAAAGCTTGTTTTAAAACGTTTATCCTTGTCTTTAAACATTTTCATGCCATTGGTTTCCACAAACTACATCTCTCACCTGTTTCTTCCTATACACTCAGTGCCCACTCTATTAGGTACACCCGTACATGGGCTCATTAATGCAAATATCTAATCAGCCGATCATGTGATGGTAGCTCAAGGCATCAAAGCATGCAGGCATGGTCAGGAGGTTCAGTTGTTGTTTAGACCAAACGCCAGAATGAGGACAAAATGTGATCTTAGTGACTTTGACAGTGGAATGATTGTTGGTGTGGGTGGTCTGAGTACCTCAGAAACTGTTGATTTCCTTGGGTATTCATGCATAGCAATCTCGAGAGTTTACAGAGAATTATGTGAAAAACAAAAAAAAAATCCAGTGAACAGCAGTTCTGTGTGCAAAAATGCTTTGTTACAAGAGAGGTCAGACGAGAATGGCCAGACTGGTGCAAACTGACAGGAAGGCAAGAGTAACTCAAATGACCGTGTGTTATTACAGTGATGTGCAGAAGAGCATCTCTAAATGCACAATACTTCAAAACTTTAAGTAGATGGGTTATAGCAGCAGAAGACCATGAACATATTCTCAGGTTTTGTTAGGTACAGGAAGTCCTTATAAAGTGTCTACTGAGTGTATACTTATACTTTATTGTCTCCAAACAAAGTGTCAAGGTTGACTGGTAGGCTGTGGTTGATGTGTAGGGTATTAGCCACCTACCCCTTTCCGAATCACAGCATTCTGTCAACTCCACAAGTTGTTTATGCTATTACATTGTTGGCTTTTCACAGATCTTCCTGGATCTACAGAAATCATACAGAATTTCCCTATAGTCCATAGCAATTAAATCCTCAGGTCATTATGGCCAGATAGACACGAGTGATAAATGGATTAGGATTTTGATCTTCTTTAAAAATGTTTCTTTTTGTTCTCCTTCCTTCTCCAGTAGCTGCAAGGAGGTCATAGTTTGATAGCCAACTAGTCTTTTCTGTTTGATAAAATATATTGTCAGTTTACCTTCTCCTGTATTTTAATAATACAATCCATGCCCAACCATGCTCTAATGAAATGAATTCTCTTCACTCTCTGCTATTTTTTCCACCTTTTACTGAGCAATTGTTCAAGTGAATTGCTTGTTCTTATTTCCCATGGTAAAGCTTCAAAAAGTTCTGTCAACCTCAGTAAAACCACTACTCAGTATCCTTTGTTCCAAAGAACCCAACCCCACCTGAGCCAGCATGTCTCTAAATCATGATTTCCCCGTACTGGCAATAACTTCAGAAAGCTCCACTATACCCTCTCTATAGTGCTTCCTCTAATACGATGTCCAGACGTCTTGGGGGTTTTACAGCACAGAAGCTGGCTCACAATGCCCATGCCAACCCATGAGTATCTGTCTACAGTAATACAAGTCAAAAGCACTTGTTCCGCAAAGCCTTGGCTTTTCAAACGCTCTTCTCAATAAATGTTACATTCCCCTCTGAGGGAGTGCATTTCAAACCCCTGTCACTCTCTGGTGATTTCTTTTGTCTGCAGCTCTCTTTGTTATTCTTGGTGATATAAATCACGACATATATCATATATCGTGGAGCACATAATATTCCATCTGAGTCTAAGAAGTGTTTTACATCATTCTAACATGACCCTGCCCTGACATCCCGTGCCCCAACCAATAAAAACATCTGTCCCAATTCACATATCTACCCAGCACTTCTATTCAGCATTTGGTAATCGGTTTATTATTGTCACGTGTATGAAGATACAGTGCTTTGGATGCCATCCAGGCTGATCAATCCAAACAGAACAAACAAAACGCTCAAGTAGAATGCAGAATACCATGCTATTGATGCGGAGAAAGTACAGTGCAAGCAGACGCGCAAGGAAAAAGGCGACTGAGAGATCAGTGCTCACCTTTATCGAACAAGAGGTCTTATAACAGAGGGATAGCAGCTGTCCTTGACTCTGCTGATACGTGCTTTCGATCATTTGTATATTCTGCCCAATGGAAGGGGGAACGGAGAGAATGACTAGAGCAAAACAGGTCTTCGGTTCGGTTCATTGCTGTCCCAAAGCAGTGGGAAATGTAGATGGTGTCAATGGAGGGAGGGTGGCTTGGGTGATAGACTGGGCTGCGTCCATAACTCTACAAAATTTACTCCACTCTTGGACAGAGCAACTGCCATACCAAAGCTGTGAAGCACCTAGATCAGATGCTTCAATCGTACATCCACAAAAAATTGGTAAGAGTTGCGTAAGCATCAAATCTCTTTAGCCATCTTTGGAAATACATTCTATAACCCCTTCGTCTTCTACATTTGTTTTTTTTATTTTGTACTCTCGCCGTGCTCACTGTCCACACTGATCTACAGATCACATTTTGTACTCTCGCCGTGCTCACTGTCCACACTGAATTACAGATCACATTTTGTACTCTCACCGTGCTCACTGTCCACACTGAATTACAGATCACATTTTGTACTCTCACCGTGCTCACTGTCCACACTGAATTACAGATCACATTTTGTACTCTCGCCGTGCTGACTGTCCACACTGAATTACAGATCACATTTTGTACTCTCGCCGTGCTCACTGTCCACACTGAACTACAGATCACATTTTGTACTCTCGCCGTGCTCACTGTCCACACTGAATTACAGATCACATTTTGTACTCTCACCGTGCTGACTGTCCACACTGAATTACAGATCACATTTTGTACTCTCGCCGTGCTCACTGTCCACACTGAACTACAGATCACATTTTGTACTCTCACCGTGCTCACTGTCCACACTGAATTACAGATCACATTTTGTACTCTCACCGTGCTGACTGTCCACACTGAATTACATTTGAAATATCCAGTCAACACACACAAAAAGTGCTGGTGGAACGCAGCAGGTCAGGCAGCATCTATAGGAAGAGATACAGTCGACGTTTTGGGCTGAGACCCTCTGTCGGCCCGAAACGTCGACTGTACCTCTTCCTATAGATGCTGCCTGACCTGCTGCATTCCACCAGCATTTTGTGTGTGTTGCTTGAATTTCCAGCATCTGCAGATTTCCTCATGTTTGCGTGAAATATACAGTGGCCATTTTATTAGGTACGCCTGCATGTTAGTCCAGATCTGTGAGTGTAACTGTTCTGACCCTTTTGGTTCACCCTGGTTTTATGGTAAAACCAAGCTTGTCATGATCTTTGGTAGCTTGACGTAGAGCGTAATCAAGGACGATTATAAAGATGTCGGGTGCCAGAGTGTCTCCTTGCAGCACACCAGCTAGGAGCTCGAACACTGTTGTTTCTCCGTCTGGTGATAAAACTTTCGCCATGGTTTTGGTATAGCTGGACTCTATTGCTCTCAGTAGATGGTCAGGCACTCCGTAAGCTTTCAGGATCTTCAGCATTTTGAAGATGACATAGTCCTGCTCTCTGACCAGATGGAGGAAGCACAGCAGCTACTGACAAAAGTGGAAATAGAGTGCAATAAAATTGGACTTCACCTAAACACTAAAAAGACAGAGTACATGGTGTTTAACTGTGACGAAGGTACTCTCAAGACTGTAGAGAATGATACCATTAAGAAAGTCTTTGACTACAAGTACCTCGGGTCAAGAATGATGAGTTCGGAGAAGGACATAAAGATATGGAAGGCGCTAGCGTGGAGGGCTATGAATGACATGAAGGAAATCTGGAAGTCGAATCTGACCAGAGGGCTTAAAAAGAGGATTTTCATAGCAGTCATAGAGTCCATTCTCACGTACAGATATGAGACGTGGACACTCACCAAGGCGATGCGAAAGTCTCTAGATGGTTGCTATACACGAATGCTCCGGATGGCTCTTGATGTGAGTTGGCAACAGCACGTGACAAACGTTGAGCTCTATAACAACCTACCGCTGCTCTCCACTAAAATTGAGGTGAGAAGACTGTAACTAGTGGGGCACTGTCTACACACCCCGAGCTACCTGCCAGCCTAGTCATCATATGGGAGCCCAAGCATGGGAGGATGAACCCTGGGCACCCTCCCAAGACTATGGTCAACACGCTCCTAGAAGACAGCTAATGTAGATGAACTGAACACACCAATGAGGGAGAGGGAGAGGTGGAGAGTCCGTCATTGTGCCCGACGCCGGCCACCTAGGCCTGAGTCGACGTAGTAGTAGTAGTGCATGTTAATACAAATATCCAATCAGTACTGAGAATCATGAAGACACGATCAAGAGGTTTAGTTATTGTGCAGATCAAACATCAGAATGGGGGAAAGAAATGTGATTTAAGTGACTTTGACTGTGGAATGATTGTTGGTACTAGATGGAGTGGTTCAAGTATCTCAGAAACTGCTGATCTCCTGGGATTTCATCCACAATAGTCTGTAAAGTTTACAGAGCATGGTGCGAGAAACAAAAACAAAATCTAGTGAGCAGCAGTTCTGTGGGCAAAAATGCCTCTTAATGAGAGAGGTCAGAGGAGAATGGCCAGACTGGTTCAAGCTGACAGGGAGGCAACAGTAACTCAAATAACCATGCGTTACAACAGTGGTGTGCAGAAGAACATCTCTGAATGTACAACATGTTGACTCTTGAAGTGGATGGGCTAGAGCAGCAGAAGACCAGAAGAGATTCTATCCATGTACCTAATAAAGTGGCTACGGAGTGTAAATTCTTGCAAACTGAAAAGTCTTCTGGTGAGTCATCAGATCGTGACGCAGAGAATTAAATAAATTAACTTTCCTAAACCCCCTGGGATACCCCTGCACACCCACTGACATTTTTGAAATCCCATGCTGAATAAATCTGGGCACTATAGTGGGCGAGGCTCGGCCAATCGGCAGTGGAAGAACTGTTGTTCGAAAATGACCACACACATTACATAATACTTCTTACTAATTACAAGTACAGCTGAGACAGCTGCTATGTGGAGGTGTGGTTTGAGGACAGCAATACAGATTGGGAATTGGGGAATACTCTGTTTAAAATTACACATTGAATCGAATCCAGAATGAAAAGCGTTCCAGAAACGGAATTCATTCTGAATAATTTGGACTGGTGGAATTTTGTTACAGGCGTTATGCGTATCCCACTAGATGTATTGGGCACAGCAGCAGAACAAAGGTAAATCAAATGAACTCCAGACACTGAAAATCTCAAACTTAATTGAAGTCTTGCGGCTGAAACATGACATCTCTCTCCACAGATGCTGTCTAAGCTGCTGAGTTTTTCCAGCATTTTCTGTTTTTATTTCAGACTTCAGCCGATGTGTCTTTCATATAATTTTGCACACACCCTTAACAAAAAATCTCACATGAATTGGATACTTTACACCTCAGAGGTAAATACCCTGCTGCACTTATACAATGTGCAAAGCTCAGCTTGAACGATGATTTATGCATACTCAGCATACCGCGTGTTCCAATAAGTCTCGGTGTGAAAACCAAATTTTTAACCTATATTCAGGACTTTATGAAGGGTCTCAGCCCGAAACGTTGACTGTTTCCCCTTTTCCATAGATGCTGCCTGGTCTTCTGAGTTCCTCCAGCATTTTGTGTGTATTACTTTGGATTTCCAGCATCTGCCGATTTTCTCGTGTTTGTGATACCTTTGTATCATGCTGTGAATTATCTAGTAAGGAAATGCCTCTTCAAGTCGCAATAAGCACTACTATCTAAAACCATTTGTTTTCCCCTTTACAAAACTCCTAAAGCACCGCAGAACCACCAAACTTGCTTTTCCGGGGAAACTAACAAGGGAATATGACCGTTTTGAAGTTGAGGTGCAGCGAACTTTGGACCAATCAGAGAGGAGATTAGTTTTACTGGCAGCCCAGCGGGTTAGGTTGTAAGGCCCCAGCTTTCATTTGCTGGGCTTTTGTCAGTGTTAATGCGATCGACTGGACGATCTCTCTCTCTCTCTCGCCAGACTTCAATATATCGTCACAGAGAAGGGGGAAAAAAGGCTGTAACTTTTCCAGACATTATTTTTTTAAACAAACACTCATCTCTTCCCAGTCCCCACCTCCTCAAAAAATGTATAGAGAAACACTGATTTAATCAGTGCCCAGACAGGACGTGGGGGAGAGAGAGAGAGAGAGAGAAAGGGAGGCTAACTTTGTAACAACTAAACGGGTCTATAGGACTCATGAACAGATACATGCCCGCTCAGGAACCCTAACAAGTGGTCCTACCAAGAAAGCTGGTTTGGGGGAGGAATTGTCAGTATCTCCTGGAAGTTCATGTCATTGGAGATGGGGTGTCGGAAGTCGAGAAGTTGGTTTATGGGAGCCGGCGTTATTTTAATGGCCACAGTACTGCACCAGTGTTCAACTAATCCAACAGGTAAGCGAGTTTTTTGCAACAAGAAAGAATGTTTTAAAAGCATCTGTAACACACCATAGGCTACTGCACCGCGGCTGGCACTTAATTTTTTTTTTGCAAATCGATCAAATACATGACAGGACATGAAGAATGGATGAATACTATGTAAATTACCCGAAGTCCATAGGTCAAAATTTTGGGGCTCTTTAATACTTTATTCTTGGAGAACGGGGTAAGTTTTCACCTTTTCAATGTCATTTATATTAATATTGATGTTCGTGCCTCCATCTTACTTGTTTACCGGGGAAATTTACTGTTTAGCCCTGGAACTCTGACCTGTCGCTGTTCCGTTACCTCTGGGTGCCGTTGCCGACGAGGTCACGATGAAATGTGACAAGGTTGTAATGGGCAGCGTCTCTTCCCAGGGGCAAGGGAAGACTGCTGTGATGCAGGGGCCAGGATTAATTGGTCGATTCGTTCGCAAATTTTGCAATGACTATGCGCGCTGTTATTACTTACAATCCCATGTCACTTAGACGATGCACGTGAAATCTGTAGTGGTTTGCAAATGACGTTTACAAGTAACAGCCGGGTTTTGTTGCAGAATCACTTTAATTGGAACTGTTTGAGGATTTGGGGAAATTTGCAAACAGTGAGTGTTCAGTTAATTTTCTTTTGGGGTTTATTTACAAATGGAATGCCATTCTAATTCCACCTCAAGTGTTTGAACATGGCTTTTGTATAGCGCGCCGGGGTTAATGGAGTTCCCTTCGGACACTGTCCAAGCGAGATCAGACCCTGTGCTGCTGTTTACATTAAGTCATATTCTATTAAAGTTTGCTTGCAATATGGGGGTGTTAGGATGTCAGGACGGTATGGGTTAGGGTAAATGCAAGCTTGATTCCCCTCTTTAATCCAGGTCTGGTCTCACTGTCTTGAAGAATGCAGAATCCAGGTGTCACGCTTTTGTGAAAGACACAAAGTTCAGGGTTTGCAGACGTCTCCAGCCCGGGTCACAGACCGTAGCATGTGCGTCCGGCACGCATATTGGTTTCAAATGTACTTGCATGGTGCTGAACTTGATGTGGGAAACTAGGGTTTGAGTCCGCCCTCGCCCATGACGTGCCTTTAATTAATCCACTTTCCGGCTGTGTATAGTGCGGGGAGGTTCAGACAGGGGTTGCCTTGCTTGTACGAGTTGAGCTTCCCACACAATTTCGACGAGAATGCGGTGATGTCACAAATAATAGTAACGGATTAAGTACCTGGTGTGGACAGTGCGTCAGCCTGCCGTCCGGCTCCTGCTGGAGCGTCCCGGCTTCCACAAACACACAAAGCTTGTGATGTCGCTTGTCCAGTGCGCTAGTAAAATAGACCAGCGTCGAGCTTTGCAGTTCACACTGATAGATAGAACAGTCTAGAGGGGCTGAATAGCCTCCTATTCCTGAAAAAGAATGCGAACGAGTTATTCTTCTCCCAAATGCATTTAATTCATAACGTCAGACTGTGTGTGGGAAGGCGGGGGGCTGGGTAAATAGAATTTATGTAGGCTCAGTGTAAATAGTGGGAATAGACTCAATGGGCTGAATGGCCTGTTATGCTATCCATGTCTGATTCAAGGATGCACATTGTATGAAAAGGACGGGCAGGAAGGCAGAGGGTGTGATAATGACTCTGTCAGTAGAAAATGAAATCAAATTATTAGAAAGAGGTGACATACAGTTGGAAAGTGTGGAGTCATTGTGGATAGCGCTAAGGAAATTGCAAGGGTATAAAGACCCTGATGGAAGATGTATACAGACCCTTGAACAGTAGTAAGGATGTGGTTTATGAATTACAATGGAGATAGAAAATGCATGCCAAAGGACAATGTTACAATAGTCATGCAGCTTCAATCTAGCTGAATATTGGGAACATCAGGTTGATGCTGGATCCCAAGAGAGGGAAGTTCTCGAATGCCTCCGAGATAGCACGAGCGAATTAGCTATTCTGAATTGCACGTTGTGCAATGAACCAGAATTGAATAGGGAGCTAGGTAAAAGAACCTTTAAGAGAGGGTGATCACAATATGCTCGAATTCACACTGAAATTTGAGAAGGTGAAACTAAAATCAGATGCATCAATATTATAGTGGAATAAAGGGAATTACAAAGGCATGAGAGAGGAGTTGGACCGAATTGATTGGAAGAGAACACTGGCAGGGATGATGGCAGAATAGCATTGGCTGGAATTTTGGAAGCAATTCAGAAGGCACAGGATGTATACATCCCAAAGAAGGAGTATTCTAAAGGCAAGATGACCCAACTATGGCTAACAAAAGAAGTCAAAGCCAACATAAAAGCCAAAGAGAGGGCATATAATAGAGCAAAAATTAGTGGGAAGTCAGAGGATTGGGAAGCTTTTATAAACCAATAGAAGGCAACTAAAAAAAGTCATTAAAAAGGAAAAGATGGAATATGAAAGTAAGCTAGTGAATAATATTAAAGAGGATACCAAAAGTTTCTTCAGATACATAAAGTGTAAAAGAGATGAGAGAATGGATGTCAAACTGATGGAAAACGATGCTGGAGAGGTGGTAATGGGAGACAAGGAAATGACGGATGAACTGAATAAATATTTTGCATCATTCTTCACTGTGGAAGACAGAAGCAGTATGGTGGAAGTTCCGGTGTGCGCAGGGGTCTTGAAGTCTGTCAAGTTACCATTAATAGGGAGAATATTCTTGGGAAACTGAAAGGTCTGAAGGTAGATAAGTCCCCTGGATCAGATGGTGTATACCTCAGGGTTCTGAAAGAGGTGGCTGAAGAGATTGTGGAGACATTGGTAATCTTTCAAGAATCACTTGATTCTGCAATCGTTCCTGAAGACTCGAAACTTATAAATATCACTCTACTCTTCAAGAAGGAGGAGAGACTGAAGAAAGGAAGTTATCGGCCGTTTAATCTGACCCCTACGGTTGGGATGATGTCAGAATCAATTGTTAAAGATGAGGTTTCAGGGTACTTGGAGGAAGATGTTAAAATAGGCCATAGTCAGCATGGTTTCCTCAAGTGGAAATCTTGCTTGACAAATCTGTTGGAATTCTTTGAAGAAGTAACAAGGAGTATAGGCAAAGGAGAATGGGTTGAAGTTGCGTACTATACTTGGATTTTCAGAAGGCCTTTGAACAAGGTTCCACACATGAGGCTGGTTAACAAACTATGAGCCCATGGTATTACAGGAAAGATTCTCGCATGGATAAAGCAGTGGGTGACTGGCGTGAGGCAAAATGTAGGAATAAAGGGAGCCTTTTCTGGTTGGATGCCAGTGACTAGTGGTGTTCCACAGGGGTCTGTGTTGGGATTGATTCCTTTTACATTGTATGTGAATGATTTGGATGATGGAATTGATGGCTTTGTTGTAAAGTTTGCAGATGATATGAAGATAGATGGAGGGACAGGTAGTTTCGAGGAAATAGAGAGGATGCAGAACTCTTAGACAAAATAGGACAGTGGGCAAAACGTGGCAGATATTACTGAAGGAATGGTGTCGGGAAGTGTGTGGTCATGCACTTTGGTAGAAGATTTTATTACTATTTATTATTTATGGTGCAACTGTAATGAAAACCAATTTCCCCCGGGATCAATAAAGTATGACTATGACTGTGACTCTGTAAGCTCTAGAGCAGGGGTTCCCAACCTTCTTTATGCCATCCATCCCCACCATTAAGCAAGGGGTCCGTGGATGTCAGATTTGGAACTCCTAATCTATAGACCATTGTGTGTGAAAATATCAGGAGTTCAGCAGTTTCTATAGTACTCAAGCTGCTGCTTCAATAATCATTCCACTTGGATCACATTTCTTCCCCATTCTGATGTTTATTCTGAACGATGACATACTTCACTGAATGTTCTGATGTACCTGTGACAAATAAACCTTGTCTCTTCATGAGTCAGTGACGGAGGAGTTGAGGATATCCTTGAGTAGTTTCCTGGGTCCATATGGTACCCGCTTGGAGTAGGGTGCCTTTTTCACGTCTGGTGTTTGGCATAAAGAGATAAGGCTCTTTCATCAGAGCTGATTGATGTTAGGCTGGGAGAGGTTGCTAACATTCTTGGGAAGTTACTGTGGAGGCATTATATTCCTGGTGTTTGAAGTTGCTTGCTGAATGTGTTCCATGACTCAGGTGTACAGGAGGACAGGGATCATTGCAACCCATTTCAGTTGTGTGTTCCCTGCCCATGTTTTTGGAGAATAACTACAGTGATGGTCTAAACAGCAGAATAAAACCCAGGAGTCTGAAGCCCCATACTTAGTTTTTTATGAATAGTTTCTTGCCCGCTGCACTCAGATCTCTGAATGGTCCATGAACACTTCCTCACAATTTCTCTTTTGCACTGCTTAATAATTGTTTGTGACTTGTAGTAATTTTTTAATGTTGTGCATCTATGCTACTGCCACAAAACAACAAATTTCAGGAGGTATGTCAGTAATAACAAACCCAATTCTGATTCAGAAATTGTGTAGACCCTTCGTGATGAGCAGCAGGTGAGCCTATTGAAGCAATAAAGCTGAATAAATTTCAATGTTACATTGAAATCCATCCTTGAACAGTTTATTCTTGATCCAGGTATCGGGACATTAGGAGTAGAAGTGAGAATACAGTATGATGGAACTGTTAGCAAGGAAGCTTACATCAGCAGTGGTGATTGACATCTCTGCTTCAAGTTCAAGTTTGTGGTTATTCACATGTACGTACACAGCTGAAATGTGCAATGTTTCTCAGTGACCAAGGTGAAACGTGCAATGTTTCTCAGTGACCAAGGTGAAATGTGCAATGTTTCTCAGTGACCAAGGTGAAACGTGCAATATTTCTCAGTGACCAAAGTGAAACGTGCAATGTTTCTCAGTGACCAAGGTGAGACGTGCAATGTTTCTCAGTGACCAAGGTGAGACGTGCAATGTTTCTCAGTGACCAAGGTGAAACGTGCAATGTTTCTCAGTGACCAAGGTGAGACGTGCAATGTTTCTCAGTGACCAAGGTGAGACGTGCAATGTTTCTCAGTGACCAAAGTGAAACGTGCAATGTTTCTCAGTGACCAAGGTGAGACGTGCAATGTTTCTCAGTGACCAAGGTGAGACGTGCAATGTTTCTCAGTGACCAAGGTGAAACGTGCAATGTTTCTCTGACCAAGGTGAAACGTGCAATGTTTCTCAGTGACCAAGGTGAGACGTGCGATGTTTCTCAGTGACCAAGGTGAGACGTGCAATGTTTCTCAGTGACCAAGGTGAAACGTGCAATGTTTCTCAGTGACCAAGGTAAAACGTGCAATGTTTCTCAGTGACCAAGGTGTAAAACACAGTACATACATACAGCACATCAAATAATATTAACAGATGGAAAATAATACTGTCGATGTACATTGCCATAAAGTGTACAAACAACCTACAGTAAAATACACAACGGTATTACTGTCACTGCCGCTGTCATAGATGGTGTGTACTAGGGTGTTCAGAAGTCTCACAGCCTGGTGGAAGAAGCTGTTACCCAGACTAACAGACCTTGTTCATTTACTGCGGTAGTAGGTCATTGAGATTGTGGGAGGATAGGAGTGGTCCTTGAAAATGCTGAGGACTCTGTGTAATGTTTCTGGTCTGTTGCGTCGTGCTTCAGCATCAGGTTAGGCCAACTAAGCTCTGTAGCAGCAGTCGAAACCTCCTGCAGGATCCATCTGTTCTTTTCTGTAGTGCATGTCAGAATGCAGTGGAGATGGAGTGGAAACAGTCCATCGTTTGAAGAGCTGCTTATAGCACACTGCTGTGATGGGTGGTGGGGAGTTCAGTGAAGGAAACCTGCCCGAGAATACTTTTCTCCTGAGGAGTTCCGATGCATCTTGTTTTATTAAAGACATGGCAGAAGCCAGATTTAGTGTTTCCTTTTCCCACACTGGAAGGGCACCACTTCCCAGCTGCACACCCATCTCCCATTCTTGTCTTTGGCTCATTAGTTCAGTGAAGTAAGCCTTCTACAAG
Source organism: Mobula hypostoma (assembly GCF_963921235.1). Classification (NCBI taxonomy): domain Eukaryota; kingdom Metazoa; phylum Chordata; class Chondrichthyes; order Myliobatiformes; family Myliobatidae; genus Mobula; species Mobula hypostoma. The sequence goes on from NC_086125.1 coordinate 1,339,097, forward strand.
AGCAGGTGGCTGATGAAGTATGTATCACTCAGAATTTTCAATGGTGGTTTGGCAGTGGTTTCCTGCATTAGAGTGAAAGCTGATGTGCTCCCCACAACGGGTGGCAATTTATAGCATGTAGTAAATCAGACAGCCCAGACTTTGTGAAGATAACCTATTAAAATGAATGAGATTTTTATTTTATTTTGGATTTTGAGAAACAAGTCTACTTCCATTTAAGGAAGATTCTTTGCATCTTCATTTGCAACGTCTTCCTGCACTGCTCTGTTCCCCTCTCGCGTCTGCGCTGACTCATTCCAGGGCAAGGTGCCACCAGTCTTCCAGCTCTGCCAATTGGCCCGTATGTTACATGTGTGAAATTCCACTTGACAGAGTTATTTAGAAGGGGAGAGAGCTGTTGTTTTTGCCTCTGCAGGGTCACACAAGCAAAATCAATTCCAGCTCTTAGCCCTCGTCTGCTTTCTCCACCCTCACCATTGCTACTTTTTGGTTATTTCCAGAAAGCACTTCTTAGTCTCTTGGTCCAATTCTAAAGCTCATGTTAGGGAGTGGCATGTTTCTCTTGAGTATTAGGGACTTAAGCCAAATTGGAGTCTTTGCTTACACTCCCAGTGCGGTACTGAAGGACGCCCTACTGCTGGGAATGTCACCTTTTGGGGGAGACATTGTTGTAGTCCTATCTCCTCTCCCACACAAACCTATTGCTTTATCCTTTGAAGAACAAAGAATGTTCCCATTTTTCTTGTTCTTTGATAAGCATTTTCCCGTTACTGTAGAGCATGGTGAATGCATAGCTGAGTGGATACACAAGGGATTGCAGATCCTGGAGCAACAAATTATCTCATGGAAGAACACACCTGCCACTGTTTCCCAAAGCCGCCATGTTCTCCTCCCCTGCTTGGCATCACCTACCTGCCATCCCACCCCTGCTCAGGCCACCAAATACCTCAGAATCCATCCTCAGCACCCCTCCCTCATCTTTATACCGGCTGTCTGTCCTTCCCAATCTCAGTCCTGATGCAGGGTTTTGAAACCAAAATGATGGCAATACATTTCCTAGCAAAGACGCTGCTCGAACCTTGGAGTTTTTCCTTGTTGTACGGAGTATATGAGGTGGCCTAAAAGGGATATTTAAAAGGATATGTGAAGGTACCATCAGGCTCCATGGTAGCGTAGAGGTTATGACGATGTTACTGCTGCTCTATTCAGAGTTCAATTCTGACGCTGTTCTGTAAGGAGTCCCTGTGTGTCCACTCTGTGGGTTTTTTCTGGGTCCAAAGTTTCGTTCTATACCTCAAAGATGTGCTGTGGAGGTGAATTGGTCATTGTAAATTGTCCCGTGATTAGGTTAGGGTTAATTGGGTTTGTCAAGGGTTGCTGGGGCAGCATGGCTCGAAGGCCGGAAGGGTTGGTTTCGCGCTGTATCGGTAAAGAAAATATAATAAAATACAGAAATTCTGTTGGTAGCTACAGCTATGCATGTCTTCATTTCCCACTTGTTCCACATACATTAAAACCTTTTTTTTCACAGCCTCAGATTAAAAGAAGTGTCCCTTTAGAACAGAGATGAGGAGGAATTTCTTTAGCCAGAGGGTGGTGAATCTGTGGAATTCATTGCCGCAGGTGGCTGTCATTGGGTGTATTTAAAGCAGAGGGTGAAAGGTTGTCAAAGGTTATGTGCAGAAGACAAGAATGGGGTTGAAAGGGATAATAAATCAGCCATGATGGAATGGCGGAGCAGACTTGATGGATTGAATGGCTTAATTCTGCCCCTATGTCTTTTGGTCTAATGTTTTTTATTGTGTCAGAGAAGGTTTTATGTTTTTATCTGCCAAAAATATTGTGTATTTAAATTATTGTTATGAAATGTTATGAGATCATTAGAAAGACTGGTCCTGAACCATCTCTGGCCATTGAAAATCCATCACTGGAACCCCTGCAGTTCAGTTACCAACCACATATTGGAATTGACGACACCATTATCTTCCTGCTTCAACTGGCGCTCACCCATCTGGATGAGCCAGGTAACACTGTAAGAATCATGTTCTTTGATTTCTCCAGTGCATTTAACACCATACAACGTGCTTTACTCACGGAGATCCTGGATTACAGACTACCTGTCAGAACTCTGTATTGGATACCGTGGTTAGCAGCACAGGGGCACCTCAGGGGACTGTCCTGTTCCCCTTCCTGTTCACTGTCTACCCTTCGGACTTCAGAGCCCTGCCGCCTGCAGAGGTTTTCGGATGATTTGGCAGTCGTGGGCTGTATCAGCTGGGGGCAAGAGGCTAAACACAGAAGAGTGGTGGACAGCTGTGTTGAGTGGTGTGGACGGAATCACCTGTACCTCAACATCACTAAGACAAAGGAGTGGGAGGTGGACTTCAGGAAGGTGAAAACACCCTGTATTCCCATCTCCATCAAGAAAACAGATGTGGAAGTCGTCCGGAACTACAAGTACCTGGGAACTCACCCGGACAATAAACTAGACTGGTGTTAAAAATACAGAAGCTCTGTAGAAGAAGGGACAGAACTGATTATACTCTAAGGAGGCTCTGGTCATTCAACGTCTGCTGTACTCTGCTGCAGATGTTCTAGGACTCAGTGGTGGCCAGCATTCTATTCTACACTGCGGTCTGCTGGGGCAGCAGGGTGAGAGCTGCTGACGCCAAGAAGACCGATGAGTTTGTCAGGAAGGCTGGTTCTGTTCTGGGGGTGGAACTGGATTCCCTGGTGGTCGTGTCTGAGGGGAGGATGTTGCAGAAGCTACAGAGCGTTATGGACAATCCCTCCTGTCCCCTCCATGACGTACAGGACAAACAGAGGAGCACCTTTAGTAACAGCCTGACTCCACCGAGGTGTATCATTGAACACAACAGGAGATCTTTCTCCCTGTGGCTGTAAGATTCTACAACTCCTCCTCCTCAAGTATACAAGTCTTTGCTTTCATTTCTTTATTTAGCATTATAACTTTTTAATGTATATTTTGTATTTTTTTGTACCTCAATGCTTACATTTTGTATTTTAAAGTATATATTTCTGACTGAGCAACCTTGCAACAATAACAAAAACAACAGGAATTCTGCAGATGCTGGAAATTCAAGCTGCCTGGCCTGCTGCGTTCACCAGCAACTTTGATATGTGTTGCTTGCAACGATAATTTCTTTTGGGATAAATAAGCTTTTATTTTATCTTATTAGTAGGGTGTATTTTGGCCAGCACTAGACAGATAATTGACAAATTTCATTCGTAAGCCTTCAGTGATTTCAGTAATTTTGAAGTCTTTTACTCAGCAAAGTAATCTTAATTTCACTATCCTCAAGTAAGCGTCGTCTGTGGGTGTATTTAAAATTCAGAAGGGTTTAAATTAGACTATTATCACTTTCTCCTCTGGCTCCTGGAGGTTTTTGGGTCGGAGCCAAGTTTACCTTTGGGCAGGTTTGGCTTTTGTCGTGAGGCAGGCTAGCTTCAGCACTGGATCAGAATGTAAGATGAAAGGTTTGAAAAGCAGGTGATTGTCATAGCTGTAAACTCACCTTCTGTTCACTGTCCATTTCATCCAATTCCTCAAAGCATCAAAAATTCCATCAGCCAAGATTTTGAATATTGTGAGTAGATACCCATGAGGTAAAGACATCCAAAAGTTCACAGCCATGTGAGTAAAGGAATTTCTGTTTAAGGGCCAGTCACTTGGGTCTTGAGGATCTGAGTTATATGGAAAGGTTGAATAGATTAGGACTATATTTCCCAGAGTATAGGAGAATGAAAGGAGATTTGATAGAGAAATACAAATTATGTGGGACATTGTAAGGCTAAATGCAAGTAGGCTTTTTTTCAGAGATTGGGTGAGACTAAAACTAGAACTCAGCGGGTGGTGAGAGTGATAAGTGATAGATGCAGGTTCGATTTCAGTACTTAAGAAAAATTTAGATAGGTACATGGATGGGAGGGGTATGAAGGGTTGTGTTCCAGTGAGGGTCGATGGGACTAGGCAGATGATTAGACCATAAAGACCATAAGAAATAGGAGCATAGTTAGGCCATGTGGCCCATTGAGTCTGCTTTGCCATTCAATAATGGCTGATCCTTTTTTTTTCACCCTCCACAGCCCCACTCCCCGGCCTTCTCTCCATAACTTCTGGTGCCACGGCTAATCTGTGCTTTAAATGCACTCAATGGCATGGCCTCCACCTGCCTGTGTGACAAATTCCACAAATTCATTACCCTCAGGCTAAAGAAATTTTTCTTCGTTGATGTTTTAAATGGACTTCCCTCTATCCTGAGGCATTGCCTTCTTGTCCTAGACTCTCCGACCATGGGAAACACCCTTTCCACATCTACTCTACCTAAGTATTTCAACATTTGAAAAGTTTCAATGAGATCCCCCCCGTCCTTCTAAATTCCAGCAAGTACCGATCCAGAGATATCAAACGTTCCTCACGCGATAATCCTTTCATCCCCCGAATCATCCTTGTGAACTGCATCTGAACCTTCTCCAATGCCAGCCAACAACAGGAATTCTGCAGATGCTGGAAGTTCAAGCAACACACATAAAAGTTGCTGGTGAACGCAGCAGGCCAGGCAGCATCTCTAGGAAGGGGTGCAGTCGACGTTTCAGGCTGAGATCCTTCGTCAGGACCCCGGACCTCTTCCTAGAGATGCTGCCTGGCCTGCTGCGTTCACCAATGTCAGCATATCTTTTCTGAGATGAGGAGCTCAAAACTCTACACAATACTCAAAGTGAGGCCTCACCAGGGCCTTATAAATCCTCAGCATCACATCCCTGCACTTGTATTCTAAACCTCTTGAAATGAATGATAACATTGTATCTGCCTTCCTCGCCACCAACTTAATCTGCAAGTTAACCTTTAGGGTGTTCTGCACAAAGATTCCCAAGTCCCTTTTCATCTCAGATTTTTGGATTATCTCCCCATTTAGAAAATAATCTACACATTTATTTCTTTGACCAAAGTGCATGACCATGCATTTTCCAGTATTTTATTTCATTTGCCACTTTCTTGCCCGTTTTCCTAATCTGTCTAAGTCCTTCTGCATCCTACCTGTTTCCTCAACACTACTTGCTCCTCTACCAATCTTTGTATCATCTGCAAACTTGACAACAAAGCTGTCTATTCCATCATCTAAATCATTGATATACAGCATAAAAAGTGGTACCAATAACGACCCCTGTAGAACACCACTAGTCACTGGCAGCCAACCAGAAAAGAATCCTTTTATTCCCATTCACTGCCTCCTACCTATCAGCCAATGCCCTAACTATGCTAATAACTTTCCTGTAATACCATGGGCTCTAACTTGCTAAGCAGCCTCATATGAGGCACCTTGTCAAAGGCCTTCTGAAAATCCAAATATACAACATCCACTACATCCCCTTTATCTATCGTACTCGTAATTTCCTCAAAGAATTCCACAGGTTCTTCAGGCAAATTTTCCCTGAAGGAAACCATGCTGACTTTGTCCCATCTTGTCCTGTGTCACCAAGTACTCCATAATCTCATCCATAACAATTGACTCCAACATCTTCCCAACCACTGATGTCAGGCTAACTGGTCTATAATTTCCTTGCTGCTGCCTGCCTCCTTTCTTAAAGAATAGAATAGAATTTATTTTATTTCTTACATCCATCTCACAACATGAGGGCATAAAAATTTTTATGTTGCGTCTCCATCGCAATGTACAAGCAATAAGGAAGTGAAGGGTGGGAAGATATTGTCAAACACTAAGATTGTATACAGAATTGTTTTGTATACACATATGTATAGTTAGATACAATGTCCAGTCAGATATGTAATCAGATCAATATGTATTTTTTGTAAATCTGATGGCCTGGTGAAAGAAGCTGTCCCAGAGCCTGTTGATCCTGGCTTTAATGCTGCTGTACCATTTGCCAGATGGTAGCAGCTGAAACAGTTTGTAGTTGGGATGGCTGGAGTCCCTGATAATCCTCTGGGCCCTTTTTATGCACCTGCTGCTGTAAATGGCCTGAATAGAGGAAAGTTCACATCCACGGATTTGATGGGCTGTCCGCACCACTTTCTGCAGTCCCCTGTGACTGAGGCTAGTACAGTTCCCATACCAAGCAGTGATACAGCCAGTCAGGATGCTCTTGATGGTGCCCCTGTAGAAAGTCCTGAAGATTTGGCAATTCATGCCAGACTTCCTCACCCATCTAAGGTGAAAGAGGTGCTGTTGTGCTTTCTTCACCACACAGCCGGTATGTACAGTCCAGGTGAGATCCTCGGTGAAGTATATACTGAGGAACTTGAAACTACTCACCCTCTCAACTGCAGTGCCATTGGTGTCAATAGGGACAAGCCTGTCTCTGTTCCTCCTGTAATCCACAATCAACTGCTTCGTTTTTTCAGCATTGAGGGAGAGGTTGTTTTCTTGGCACTACTGTGTTAGGGCATTGACTTCTCCTCTGTAGATTATCTTATCATTATTGGAAATAAGGGCTATCCATGTCCTGTCATCTGCAAATTTGATCAGCAGGTTGGAGCTATGAGTGGCAACACAGTCGTGAGAGTTTAGGGAGTAGAGAGGGAGCTCAGGACTCAGAGGTGGAGTGACAACTGCAATTTTACAGTCTTCCGAACTATTCCAGAGTCCAATGATTACTAAGGTCTCGACAATCTCTACCACTGCCTCTTTCAGAACCCTAGGGTGCAGTTCATCTGGTCTGGGTGACTTATGTACCTTTAGGTCTTTCACCCTTTTGAGCACCCTCTCTCTTTAATAGTAACTGCACCCACTTCTCTTCCCTCACACCCTTCAACATCTGGCACACAGCAAGTGTCTTCCACAGTGATGACTGATGCAAAATACTCATTTAGTTCATCTGCCATCTATGTGTCCCCTGTTATTATTTCTCCGGCCTCATTTTCTAGCAATCCTATATCCACTCTCATCTCTCTCTTATTTTTCATATACTTGGAAAAAGCTTTTTCTATCCATCTTGATATTGTTTGCTGGGATGCTTTCATATTGCATCTTGTCCCTCCTAAGTATTCTTTTAGTTCCTGTCTGTAGGTTTTTATGAGCTTCCTAATCTTCTATTTTCCTGGTCGTTATTGCTTTGTTGTATGCCCTCTCTTTTACTTTTACGTCAGCTTTGACTTCCCTTGTCAGCCATGGTTTTACTATTTTGCCACTTGAGTATTGCTTTGTTTTTGGAATACATCTATCCTGCACCTTTCTCATTTTCCCCAGAAACTCACCCCATTCCTACTGTTGTCATACCTGCCAGCATCTCCTTCCAATTTAGTTTGGCCAACTTCTTTCTCACACCATTGTAATTTCCTTTACTCCACTGAAATACTGCTGCATCAGACTTTCAAGTTGAACTCAATCATATTATTATTGCTGTCTCCTAAGGGTTCCTTTACCTTAAACTCCCTAATAGCCTTGCTTCATTACATAACACCAAATCGGTATAGCTGATCCCACTAGGCTCAATGATAATCTGCTCTAAAAGGCCATTTCATAGGCATTCAACAAACTCACTCTCTTGAGATCTAATTCCAAACTGATTTTCCCAATCGATTTGCATGTTGCACTCTCCCATGACTACCATAACATTGCCCTTTTGACACACTTTTTGGTGTGTGCGTGTGCGTCTGTGTGTCCGTGCATGCGTCCGTGATGATATCCTTTTCATGACTTTTACAAGACACGGAGCGAGAGAGAGAGAGAGAGAGAGAGAGAGAGAGAGAGAGAGAGAGAGAGAGACACTCCTCACACAGGCGTTTTATTTTACGAGATCGAGTTGCGATCTCAACACTCAACCCGGCACAGATGGAAAGTGTACTCGGGAGCAGACCCGACTAGTTTCGAACCGGGTCCGACGCCGATGTCGTTGTGCCACCAGCCAGCCCATTGACACACCTTATCTATTTCCCAATGTGATCTGTGATCTGCATCCCAGCTACTGTTTGGAGGCCTGCATATAACTGCCATCAGGGTCATTTACCCTTGTAGCTTCTTAACTCAGCCCACAAGGATTCAACGTCTTCCAATGCTATGTCACATCTTTCTACTGATTTGATGCTTTCTTTACCAATAGAGCTTTCAGTTCAGCATGGACTGGATGGGTGAAAGGATCTGCTTCTGTGCTGTAGTGCTCTTGGCCTATTTTAATTCTCCTTCCCATTCCCACAAGAGCATGTCTATACCTGGCCTCCTCTGCTACCAAGGCAAAACACAACTCAGAGGAATGCCGTCTGATATTCTGCCTGGGTAGTCTCCAACCTGGCGGCATGAATATTGAATCTCAAACATCTAGTAACTGCTCCCTCTCTGTCCTTTTTCTCTTTTTTCTCTCTCCTCCTGATCCACTTGTCCCCATCACCTTACCTCTTTCCTCACCTGTCCATCTCCTCACACTGGTCCCTTCACCACTGACCATAATATAAGATATAGGAAAATTAGGCCTTTTCGTTATTGAGTTTGCTTCACCTTTTCATCATGGCTGATTGATTTTTCCTCTTAGCCTCAATCTCCTGTCTTCTCCCCATATCCCTTCATGCTCTGGCCAATCAAGAAGCTATCAAGCTCTGCCTTAAATATACATAAAGACTTGGCCTCCGCAGCTGCCTGTAGCAACAAATTCCACAGATTCACCACTCTCTGGTTAGAGCAATTCCTCTTCATCTCTGTTCTAGAAGGATTGGTTCTAGAACCAATTTCTCCCGGGATCAATAAAGTATGAATATGCTCCTCTATTCTGGTCCTAGACTCTCCCAGCATAGGAAAAATCCTCTTGTCATTCACTCTATCAAGGCCTGTCAACAATCAAGAGGTTTCAATTAGATTACCCCTCAATCTCTGAATTAGAGTGGATACAGGCCCAGAGTCATCACATGCTTTTCATTTGACAAGCGATTCAATCCTGGAATAATTTTTGCGAACTTCATTTGAACCCTCTCCAGTGTCAGCACATCCTTTCTAAGATAAGGGGCCTACACGGTTCACGTACTCTGTGAGACCTCAGCAATGCTTTATAAAGTCTCAACATTACATAGACATAGAACACAAAACATAGCAATCTACAGCACATTACAGGCCTTTCGGTCCACATTGTTCTGACAACCATGTAACCTCCTCTAGAAACTGCCTAGGATTTCCATATCGCATAGCCCTCTGTTTTTCTAAGCTCTATGTACCTATCCAGGAGTCTCTTGAAAGACCCTATTGTATCCGCTTCCACCACCATCGCCGACAGTGCATTCCACGCACCCACCACTCTCTGTGTGGAAAAACTTGCCCCTGACATCCCCTCTGTACCTACTTCCAAGCACCTTAAAACTATGCCCCCTCATGTTAGCCATTTCAGTCCTGGGAAAAAGCCTCTGGCCATCCACATGATTAATGCCTCTCATCATCTTTTGCACCTTATCAGGTCACCTCTCATCTTCCGTCGCTCCAAGGAGAAAAGGCCAAGGTCACTCAACCTATTCTCATAAGGCATGCTCCCCAATCCAGGCAACGTCCTTGCGAATCTCCTCTGCACTTTCTCTGTAGTATCCACATCCTTCCTGTCATGAGGTGACCAGAACTGAACACAGTACTCCAAGTTGGGTCTGACCAAGGTCTTGTATAGCTGTAACATTACCTCACTGCTCTTGATCTCAATCCCACAGTTGATGAATGCCAAGACACCATACGCCTTCTTAACAACACTGTCAACCTGCACAGCAGCTTTGAGTGTCCTATAGACACGGACCCTAAGACCTTTCTGATCCTCCACACTGCCAAGAGTCTTACCATTAATACTATATTCTGTCTTCAAATTTGACCTACTGAAATGAACCACTTCACACTTATCAGGATTGAACTTCATCTGCCACTTCTCAGCCCAGTTGTGCATCCTATCGATGTCCTGCTGTATCGATAACTCTGACAACCCTCCAGACTATCCACAACATCCCCAACCTTTGAGGTATCAGCAAAGCTACTAACTCAGCCTTCCACTTCGTTATCCAGGTCATTTATAAAAGTCTCAAAAAGGAGGGGTCCCAGAAAAGATCCCTGTGGAACACCACTGTTCACCGACCTCCATGCAGAAATCAAACCACCTACAACCACCCTTTGCCTTCTGTGGGCAAGCCAATTCTGGATTCACAAAGCAAGGTCTCCTTGGATTCCATGCCTTTTTACTTTCTGAAGGAGCCTTGCATGGGGAACCTTATCAAATTCCTTACTGAAATCCACATACACTATATCCACTGCTCTACCTTCATCAATGTGTTTTGTTACATCCTCAAAGAATTCAGTCAGGCTCATAAGGCACGACCTGCCCTTCAGAAATCCATGCTGACTATCCCCAATCATATTATGCCTCTCCAAATGTTCATAAATCCTGCCTCTCAGGATCTTCTGCAACAACTTGCCCACCACTGAAGTAAGACTCACTGGTCTATAATTTCCTGGGTTATCTCTACTCTCTTTCTTGAACAAGGGAACAACATTTACAACCCTCCAATCCTCCGGTACTTCTCCTATGTCTGTTGATGATGCAAAGATCATCGGCAGAGTCTCAGCAATCTCCTCCATCACTTCCTACAGTTGCCTGGGGTATATCTAGTCCGGCCCTGGCGACTTACCTAACTTAATGCTTTTCGAAGGTTCCAGCACATCCTCTTTTTTAATGTTTTTCTGCTCAAGGGTTTCAGTTTGCTGTAAGTCAGAATTGCCAAGATTCTTTTCCCTGGTGAATACTGAAGCAAAGAATTCATTAATACCTCCACTACCTCCTCCGACTCCATGCACACGTTTCCACTGCCACTTCTGATTGGTCCTATTCTCACACAGCTCATCCTCTTGCTCTTCACATACTTGTAGAATGCCTTGGGGTTTTCCTTAATCCTGCTCTCCAAGGCCTTCTCATGGTCCCTTCTAGCTCTCCTAATTTCATTCTTAAACTCCTTCCTGGCAACCTTGTAATTTTCTAGAACCTATTTTCTTGAACCTTTTGTAAGCTTTTCTTTTTAACTAGATTTTCCACATTCTTTGTACACCATGGTTTTTTTCCCCCTACCATCCTTTCGCTGTTTCTGGATCATACCTACGTAGAAACATTTCTGCCGTGCATTTCCCTGTGAACATCTGCTCCAAATTTATGTTCACAACTTTCTGCTTAATAGCATCATATTTCCCCCTTTCCCAATTAAATGTTTCCCCAAATTGTCTGTTCCTCTCCCTCTCCAGTGCAATGGTAAAGGAGATAGAGTTGTGATCACTACCTCCAAAATGCTCTTCCACCAAGAGATCTGACACCTGACCAGGTTCATTTCCCAATACCAGATCAAGTACAGCCTTTCCTCTAGTTGGCTTATCTCCAGGTTGAATAAGGACACCTTCCTGAACACATCTAACAAACTCCATCCCATCTAAACCCTTTGCTCTAAGGAGATGCCAGTCAGTATTAGGAAAGTAAAAATCTCCCATCACACAACTCTATTATTATTGCACCATTCCAGAACCTGCCTCCCTATCTGCTCCGTGATGTCCCTGTAACTATTGGAGGGGCAATAAAAAAATCTTTGACTTCATATTCTAGTCCTCTTAAAATGAATGTCAACATTGTATTTGCCTTCCTCACCACAGACTCAATCCGCACAAGAACTCCCAAGTTCCTCTGTGCCTCAGATTTTTGAATTTTCTATCCATTTAGCAAATAGTCTACCCTTGTATTTCTTCTACCAAAGGGCATGAGCATACACTTCCTGACACTGTATTCCATCTGCAACTTCTTTGCCCACTCTCCTAATCTGTCTAAGTCCTTCTGTAGCCTCTCTACTTCCTCAAAACTACCTGCCTTTCCACCTATCTTTGTATCATCCGCAAAGTTTGCAAAATAGCCATCAATTCCATCATCCAAGTCATTGAGATATAATGTAAAAAGAAGTGGCCCAACATAAACCCCTGCAGAACATCACTAGTAAACCATTAGCCAACCAGAAATGGCCCCCTTTATTGTCACTCTTTGCCTCCCGGCAATCAGCCACGGCTTTATCCATGCTAGAATCTTTCTTGTAATACTGTGGGCTCGTAGGTTGTTAAGCAGTTTCATATGTGGCACCTTGTCAAAAGATTTCTGAAAATCCCAGCACAACATCCACCGATTCTCTTTTTTCTATCCTACTTGATATTTCTTCAAAGAATTCATACAGATTTGTTAGGCAAGAATGTCCCTTGATGATACAATGTTGACTACAATCTGTTTTATCATGTGCCTTCAAGTAGCTCGAAACCACATCATTAACAATCGCTTCCAGCATTTTTCCAACCACATAGGTCAGGCCAACTGGCCTGTAATTTCCTTTCTTCTGCCTCTCCCCCTTCTTGAAAAGTGGAGTGACATTTGCAGTTTTCCAGTCGTCAGGAACCATTCCAAAATCAAGTGATTCTTGAAAGATCATTACTAATGCCTCCACAGTCTCTTCAGCCAGCTCTTTCAGACCCTGAGGTGTACACCATCTAGTCCAGGTGACTCACTTAACTTCAGACCTTCCAGTTTCCCAATAAGCTTCTCCCTAGTAATGGCAACGTAACACACTTCTGACCCCTGACACTCTGGAACTTCCACTATACTGCTAGTGCCTTCCACAGTGAAGACTGATGTGAAATGCTATTCAGTTCATCCACCATTTCATTGTTCCCCCCACCCCACCACCTCTCCAGCATCATTTTCTGGCAGTCTGATATCCATTCTTGCCTCTCTTTTACACTTTATGTATCTGATGAAATTTTTGGTATCCTCCTTAATACTATTGGCTACCTTTGTTTCATATTCAGCTTTTCCTTATTAATAATGTTTTTAGTTGCCTTCTGTTGGTTTTTAAAAGCTTCCCAATCCTCTAACTTCCCACTAATTTTTGCACTATTTTATGGCTTCTCTTTGTCTTTTATGTTGGTTTGACTTCTCCCGTTAGCCACGGTGGTGTCACCTTTCCTTTAGAATACTTCTTCCTCTTTGGGATGTATATTTCCTGTGCTTCCCAATTGCATCCAGAAATTCCAGCCATTTCTGCTCTGCTGTCATTCCTGCCAATGTTCTTTTCCAAGCAACTGTGGTCAACTCCTTTCTCACGCCTCTGTAATTTCCTTTACTCCACTGTAATACTGATACATCTGACTTTCTCCTCTCCTTCTCAAATTTCATCCTGTGCTTGATTATATTACGTACTGCATTTGATCATATTATCATCACTTGCCCCTACTGGTTCTTCTACCTTAAGATCGCTAATCAATTCCAGGTCATTGCCCAACACCCAATCCAGAATAGCTGATCCCCTAGTGGGCTCAACCACGAGCTGCTCTAAAAAGCCATTTCGTAGGCGTTCTGTAAATTACCTCTTGGGATCCAGCACCTGATTTTCCCAATCTACCTGAATATTGAAACCCCCCATGACTATTGTAACATTGCCCTTTTGGCATGCATTTTCTATTTTCCTTTGTTAGTTGTAGACCACATCCTTGATACTGCTTGGGGGTCTGTATATAACTCCCCTCAGGGTCTTTTTACCCTTGCAATTCCTTAGCTCTACCCACAATGATTCAACACCTTCCAATCTTATGTCACCTCTTTCTAATGATTTGATTTCATTTTTTTTTACCAGTAGAACCACGCTGCCTGTTCTGCCTTCCTGCCTGTCCTTTTGATACAGTGTGTATTCGTGGACATTAAGCTTGCAGCTATAATTTCTTTCAGCCATGATTCAGTGATGCCCACAACATCACAGATGCCAACTTTAACTGTGCGACAAGTTCATTGACCTTGCTCCGTATACTGTGCGCATTCAAATATAACAGGTTCAATCCTGTATTCAACGTTTTTGAATTTGTCTGCCTTTTGCTTTGCAACTCATCCTGTTGACTGCAATTAGGCCCTTTCGACAGACTCTCCTTGCTACACTTGTAAACCAGCTACCTCTTCAGCAGTATCATCCATCTTTAGAACATAGAATAGTACAGCACAGTACAGGCCCTTCGGTTGCCAACCCTCAAACCCTGCCTCCCATATAACCCCCCACTTAAATTCCTCCATATACCTGTCTAGTAGTCTCTTAAACTTCACTAGTGTATCTGCCTCCACCACTGACTCAGGCAGTGCATTCCACGCACCAACCACTCTCTGAGTGTAAAAACCTTCCTCTAATATCCCCTTTGAACTTCCCACCCCTTACCTTAAAGCCATGTCCTCTTGTATTGAGCAGTAGTGCCCTGGGGAAGGGGTGCTGGCTGTCCACTCTATCTATTCCTCTTAATATCTTGTACACCTCTATCTTTCCTATGATACTTCTTACATTGAAAAAAATAGAGAGCCATGTGGGAGGGAGGGCTTGGCTATGGTGAACTTCGTGGGTTGAGGTGCTGTTCCACATTCTATCACCCACAACAGCCAACAAACTCCTACAATAAGACAGGCTTGTGTTCTTTTCAGCTTCTCACGTGAAATTCACAGCCAATTGCTTCTCATTCCATACACTGGGTAAGTCAACATTAGTGTGGAAAGTACTTGCAAGCAACATACACTAGGAAGGGCAATTAATGTGCTGCTAGTTGTTAGGGTGAGTGAGGAACATTTATCAGAACACTGGGAATATTCACTGCTTCATCATTCGTGCCATTGTATATTTACCATTGACCTGAAAGGGCCTTTATCTTTGCCAATAGCTCTTTGGAGAATTCCGAGGTGCTGTGTACCATCAGCCTGGGATTCTTGCTGGGTGGAACTGATCTTGTGACTTTCTGATTAATATTAAGCACTCCGAAGTGTTTCTGGTTGTGTTTTAACACAGCAGTAAAGGTGACAGCATGCTTCAGACAACATACTTAAGCTGCTAAGAGAGGCTAATATTGTTGGTTTGGTGGGAGGTAAGGGACAGGTGCCAGGAAGAAATTTCAGCTGTTGGATTGACAATTTCAAAGATGTTCTCAGACACAGATAAACAATGGTGAGAAATATTGTAGTTGAAAAATTTGAATAAATCTAAAAGGATTGTTAAAACACTTAAAAAGAACTCCTGAGCTTAATTGTGTATTTTCACTATAAAACAATGAACCCTGCCTTCCCTTAAAACACTGAAGCAGTTTCTGCACTCGTTTGGTGAATTCAAGGGCAGCACACGTGTCTCTGAGTCAGAAAATTATGGATTCAAGTCTGACTTCAGAGATACACTCGTACGCTTGTACACTTGCTCTTTAGTTTAGGTATCTAATCAGTCAATCATGTGGCCGCAATGCAATGGGTAAAAGCATGCAGACATACTCGAGTTTGTTGTTGTTCAGACCAAACATCAGACTGAGGAATAAATGTAATCTAAGTGACTTTGACCATGTAACGACTTTTGGTGCCAGACAGGGTGGTTTGAGTATCTCAGAAACTGCCAATCTCCTGGGATTTTCCCGCACAACAGTCTGTAGAGTTTACGGCAAATGGGGTGTAAAACAAAAAAAATCCAGTGAGCAGCAGTTCTGTTGGTGAAAACACCTCATTAATGAGAGAGTCGGTGTAGAATGGCCAGACTGGTTCCAGCAGACAGGAAGGTGACAGTAACTCTAATAACCACACGTTATAACAGTGATGTGCAGAAGAGCATCTCTGAATGCACAACATGTTGAACCTTGAAGTGGATGGGCTACAGCAGCAGAAGACCAGAGACATACTGAAGTTCGCTCAGTTGTCACCTTATTGGATGTGTCCTGTAGAAAATGGCCATTTGAGTGTATGAGTGGAGTGATCTGGAGAGTCACACGTAAATAGGGTTGTAAGGAGATCTTTTGACCCATTGTCCTTCATGAAACTATGCAATGAGTGCAGGAGGTGGGATGTTATGTTGAAGTTGTCTAGGATGTTGATGAGATCAAATTTGGAGTATTTGTGCATTTATGGTCACCTACTTACAGGAAAGATGTCAATAAGATTTAAAGAGAAAATTTACAAAGATGTTGCTGGGATTGAGGATCTGAGTTACATGGAAAGGTTGAATAGGTTAGAACTTTATACGTTTTTAACTATTTCCATGAAGCTTTGGTTAGTTGGGACTGTTGCTTAATTGGGCCAAAAATACTGGTCCCGATGTGTCCCAATAAACCAGAATCCACTGTGCTTACAGGAAACTTGAGGGGGAACATCTTCACTCAGAGGGTGGTGCAAGTGTAGAATGAGCTGTCAGAGGAACTGGTGGATGTGGGTTCCATTTCAACATTGAAGGAAAGTTTGTGTAAGTACGTGGACAGGGGCAGTATGGAGCGTGGGTTGATGGGACTGAGTAGGATAACAGGTGGCCAAAAAGCCTTTTTTTGTGCTGCTGGGCTCTATGACTCTATAAGTGATAGTTTAGTGCTGTGCCAGGGAAATATCACACGGACAATTGGAAGGTTAAATCAAGATCTAGGTCTGGTTCATCAGATAGAGGAAAACGATTCCAAACTTGAGCAGGGAATTTGCTGGTTATTGTCCCATTGCTTTTCTGAGACCTTGCTGTGTATAAATGGTCATAAACCTCTACATAGTTATAGAAATGCATATACTTTGACATTTTCTGCCCAGCCTTGTCCAAGGAAGGAGGGTTAAGCCAATTGGGATCCATTCCCCTTCCTAGAAAATGTATGGAATTCCAGTATCTTACTGTTCTATTCCTTGAGTAATATGTTTGGTCACAACTATTCTTCCAATGATGTGCACTGAAATATAGCATTAAGAGGCGATAGGTCTGCAGAATTGGAAGTCATCATAGCCCCATGCACTTCCCAGCAAGGATATTGCCAAGGCTCAAGGGACTGGGTTATCAGGAGAGTTTGGCCAGGACAAACCTTTATTCCCTGGAGTGACGTGATCTTGAAAAGGTGCTTAAATTAATCAAAATCCCCCAGGGAGTACATGGAGTTTTAATAACATCCAATCCTGCAAACAGACTTTTTTTGGGTGGGAAATTGGGACTGGAGTTGGTTGTGAATCAGCAGGAGTTTGCCATTTGAACCTGCTCTGCCCTTTAGTTAGAGGTGAGGGTGGCACGCGTTACCATAGTGTTTAGTATAATGCTGTCACAGTGTCAATAACCTAGTCTCAATCTTTAAGAATGGAGGAAGACAAAAGACAGGAAATGATAGGCCAGTTAGTCTGACTTCAGTGGGCGGTAAGATGCTAGATCCATTACTAAGGAGGAAGTTTCAGGGTACTTCAGGCACGTCATAAACTACTACCTCAGTGTGTAACCCATCTGGGCAGACTGGGTAATGATGGCAGATTCCCTTTGCTGAAGAACATTAGCAAACCAGATGGGGTTTTATCAGTCCAGCAGTTTCACGGTTACCGTTGCTGAGGTTAGCTTTAAATTTTAAATTTCAAATTTCAACTTTATGTAATTCCTTGAATTAATTTCCCAGCTGTCACGGTTGGATTGGATTCTTGTTTCTGGATCAATGGATCAGAACTCTGGTAACTCATCTGCTAAATTAATCACTGTGCTACCGTGCTCCTTGTTCACGGACGTTTGCTCTGCCCAATCCATGACTCCCTTGTATTTCAAAAAATTGAATTATTTCATCTTTACACTGGTGATATTGCCCAACTGCTGGACGTGGGTATCAGATAGCAGCTCTTACGTATGCCACCAGATGGTTCAAGAATCCTTCTTTTGTTTTCTCTTTTATTGGGGTCTTTTCCTGAAGAATTAAGCCATTTGGTCCATTGAGTCTGCTCTGCCGTTCCATAATGTCTGATTTATTATCCTTCTCAATCCCATTTTCCTGCCTTCTCATAACTTTAGATGCCCCTACTAATCAAGAACTTATCAACCTCCGCTTTAAGTGTATCCAACGATTTGGCCTCTACAGCCATCTGTGGAATGGATTCCACAGATTGACCAGCTTCTGGCTAAAGGAATTCCTCCAGATCTCTGTTCTAAAGTGACCTTGAGGCAAGCTGATGGGGGCTGAAGGAGAAGGCCAGTCCTGGGCTTAGAGGATGTGAATGTGTGTAGGGGAGGGAGGATTGGGGGTTGTTTTGCTGTTGCTTTGTTACTATGTATGTTGTTGTTGTCTGTTCTGTTCTGCCGAGCATCGTGGGTATACTATGTTAGCATGACATGTTGACTGCTTCTCGTATGCCCTTGGGTGTGTCAGTTCTGAACACAAATGATGCATTTCACTGCAATGCTTTGGTGTACATGGAATAAAAATCTAAATCTGAAATCTTGTTCGATCTCTAGGGGCCAGATGGCTGATTTCTATTTCTTATGGTCTCACAATTCCCATATTGCACATATTGGTTCCTGCTCTTTTCAAAAGGTGGTGTGAAACTCCTGGAGGAAGTAGTTAAATTTGCCTAATTCAATACCCTCCTCCCCAGATTATGCCTCTGTAATTTATGGAGGCTTGCTGTGTTAGTGAAGGTTGAATGGTTCTCAATTAGTCAGGGCATCGAAGCTTACAGGAAGAAGGCAGGGGAATGGGGTTGAGAGGGGTAAATAAGTCATCGAATGGTGGAACAGACTCGATGGGCTGAATGGCCTAATTCTCCTATGGCTTTTGTCATATATGGGCTGCTAAATTAGCTACATCACAGCAGTGACTATTATGTAATGGTACAAGCATTACTTTGGACATCTTGAAAGGTGAAAACAAAAAAAAATTCTGTTTTTTGGCTTGACACAGTGCTTTCACCCAACACACCATAAGCTGAATTTCACAGTAAGAGCCTATTCACCGAAGAGCTCTTTTGATGAAGCATCGGGGTTGGGAGGGGATAGGTGTGTCATCAAGGAAGAGAGGCACCAGTGTTACCATTGCATCCGAGCGCAGCAAATGCAGTGGAGCTATTGCTTTGCTTCATCCCGTGTACCTACAGGAGGGGATGCCTAAAGAAGGCAACGATCCTCATGTGCCATCTGCTTGCAGCTACATTGGGCAGGAGGTACATTGTCTCTCTCTACCAGCCGACAAATTCTACGCTTTCAAATATTTTTCCGGCTCCCTTTAGGTTTAATACAGTAATTCAAATGTGTAGGAATGCAAGAAGCTGTGGAGAATTGTGTGGATTTAACCCAGTACATCACTCACACGTTCCTCCCTACCAACAGAAGTACCTACAGGAGCTTCTGACTCAAGAAGCCAACACCTATCATCAAGGATCTCCCCTCATCCAGGCTGATGCACCATCAATAACTCCAGAAGACTGGAAGTACAGTAAATACTGAACGGCTTTTATTAACAGTAAAATGTGACCTCCACCATGTTGAGTATCTGCCCCTGGACTGAGAGGAGGAGCAATGGCACAATCGCCTTTATTCAGGGGTCTGTGGGAGGGGCCACAGGAGCAGTCAGCAGAGGGGCGTGTCCAGACAGGTAACCCAGTTACAACATATATAGTTTACCACACAGGCCATACCATCTTCTCACACTTACCTCAGGCAGGGGGTACAGAAGCCCGAAGCTCCAAACCATCAGGTTCGAGATCAGCTACTTCCCTTCAACCATACATATCTTGCACTAGCCAGCATGGCTTCAATCACTACAGTTCAGCATCATTATGAGTACTTCAAGTACTTTGCACTAAAATAGACTTTTTTCTGTTGTGATTGTGTTCTTTCTTGTCAAAATTGTGTATAATTTGTGCTTCTTGTGAGTGCTGCTTATCTGATGCTACATGGCTATGATGATACTGCAAATATGTTTCTCATTGCATATGTGAGGGCATCTAGTTGTCCTAACCTTAACTGTAAATCCTTTGAATGGGTGAAGAACTGGAGCATCCAGAGGAAAGCCATGCAGTTATGAAGAGGACATACAGACAGCAAAGGGGATCGAACCCTGACTGACTTTACAGCTGGCACTGTAGAGTGTTGTGCTAACCACTATGTTACTCTGCTGTCCTATATAAATAAATGGATAGTTGATGGTCAACATGGAGTCAATGTGCCAAAGAGCCTGTTTCTGTGCTCTATCTCTCTGTTGACTATAAATAGAGCAAAGCTGATGGGGAATTTATACAGGGTTCTCTCACTTTTAAGAGGAAAGCGCAGGAAGAGTGAGGGATAAGGCATATCAATGGGGAAGCATCTTCCAAATTTGTGCACAGTGATCCAAATGATTTAACTAGTTGTAGTTTCATGAATAAAGTTTTGAGGTTAGAATTCGCACAGTTAAATGCAGAGGTTTGTCCATTTCAGGATATTAGGAGGGATTCTAAAGTCTTCCTGAACTGTGATCACTTGTCATGGAAGCATTGGTTTGTGCGTAGGAAGGTCCCACAAACTGCAAAGAGGCTATGAGAGAATTATTATTATAGGCATCCGTTAGTCTTGCGAGATCATGGATCTGCGCCTGGAAAGTCTTCACTCTCCAGGGCGCAGGCCTGGGCAAGGTTGTATGGAAGACCAGCAGTTGTCCATGCTGCAAGTCTCCCCTCTCCACGACACCGATGTTGTCCAAGGGAAGGGCATTAGGACCCATACAGCTTGGCACCAGTGTAGTCGCAGAGCAATGGGGATTAAGTGCCTTGCTCAAGGACACAACACGTTTCCTTGGCTGGGGCTTGAACTTACGACCTTCAGGTAGCTAGTCCAATGCCTTAACCACTTGGCCACATGCCCACGTGAGGAGAGAATGTCACCTAAATATTGGTCCTTCAAACCTTTCGTCAACTGACTGAGCTTCATGCTGTAGGTTATGTCAACCCAATGGCAAATGAGTTCTTTTATTCAACGTCCAAGAGTGTGTGCTCCCTTAGTCCAGTGTTGGGAATGTCAGCATTGTGACTGGAGTGGGACTTGAACCCACAACCTGGAAGCAGGAGTACGACCCGCTAAGCTACAGCTGACATCAGGCAAGATGACATTGGAAGATTTTGAACCATCCTCGAATCAGAACATAGGTAGCAGAATACAGAAAACAAGAGCGTTAAACCTCTATGAGAAATGAAGTTTCAGTAGAGCTCCGAGACTAAAACACACAAACAGATTTAACAAATGGTGATGATGGATGTGTTTAGGCACTTTAAGTTCAGGACGACTCTTGTCAATGGGGGCAGGGTAAAAGAGAATCCGAAAGTATTTACAGCCTGAAGGAAGAGAGAGACAATTTTCGATAACGTGAGGTCGAGTGGGAGCCACTTGATCAGTCGTTGGAATGCTGATTGTCTGGCTCCAGTTCACTTTAAGGCTGCTCGCAGTCTCCTGTGTGGTGGGGAATGTGGGGGCCTCGTAAAGCAAGGTAAACATGATAAAGATCACGCCAATCTATTAGGCACACTCTCTGTCCAATAACTTGGCACGTCTACTGACTTTTTAAAAGGGTTCTCTCAATTTCTGTGTTGATGTACTTTTAAAAACGGCCTCTTGTAGAACACATTTGGAATCCCGCCACATTGTCATGCTGAGGCTTTCCAGAGTTTCGACTAACGGCACGCTGCTGCTTTTTGAGGGGTAGGTTGCTACTCATTTTGCCCGTGAGATGTCTTGTTGCCATTCTGAACTGAGGATTGGACGATATGTCCCCGTGGCCGGTCATTCCCACTTTGCCACATAACCGCTGACGTGGAATGGCGGAGCAGACTCAATGGGCTGAATGACCTCATTCTGTTCCTATGTGTTACGGTCTTTTCTGCTGGCGAATTGTTTGTAATTGGCATTCGTAAGCAGGCTGTTTGGCTACAGAAGACTTCTTAGCTGGGTCACATCTAAGCAGTGGAATCCTTGGTAACTGTAGCTCCGGCCTTACGCGTGAGCAATCTTTGTCCACTTTGGCCCCTACTAAGGAAGGAATACCAAAACCTGATTGGAATTATTCTCCTATTTTGGGCAGCTAATTTAAGACTTCTATGGTCTCTATTTCAACTATTTAACTTGGGCAGGCTGAAGTTTCCATGGCACTGTGTGAGATGCCTTCATTACCGCTGTTCCCACAGTGTAACGCTCGCTCAATACTGCCCCACCCATAATGTGGCACTCCCTCAGTGCAGTGCTCCCTCAATATCAACCCTTCCAAATTGCTTACCCCATTACCCTTCATTGTGTCATGTTGGATACCCTTCATGTTGGATAAAGTTTCATGAACAGCAGAGCTAAATTTAAATCACAAGTCAATCCTTGCTTTGATCAGATGTCCTGTTGGGGTTTAAGGATATAGAGTCAGACAGTGTGGAAATGGACCCTTCAAACCACTGATCATCGGGTGCTCACTTACGCTTCACATATCCAAACCCAGTTTATACTCCACACATTCCTGTCAACTGACCTACACACACAGTGCCCAATTACCCACCGACCTGCATGTCTTTGGGATGTGAGCGGAAACCAGAGCACCCTGAGGAAATCCACGTGAATGTGAAAACTCTACCCGAGTTCAGGTTTGAACCTGATTCCCTCGATCTGAGAAAGAGCAGCTCTACTATTGTGCTGCCTCCTCTTAACTGGTATGATATCCTCTGGAGAGGATTTAATAAAATGCTATTTCTGAATTGGTCTGAGTCTGTGGTCCAGGAATATTAAGCCCTATCAGCTTATCACTCCTCTGTCTGATAATGACTGACCTGTATGTTAGCTAATTCGACCTTACATCATTTCCTTATATTGTTATCATGTCCCCAAGAAAACTCTCAGTTTTGAGATTATCAATTGACCCGAACAAACCTTTGGGGAGACAATTTTTGGGTTTTCATTGTGTAGCATATAAAATAGTACCTGTTGACTTCACCATTTTCCATCCTCTCCTTGATTAGAATTTAATTGCCCCCCCCCGCCCATCAGATACAATGGTTTGAGAAGAAATACCACCATTTCCCCTCCCTGGACTCTGCCTGTACTGCTCATTGCCTCAGGAAAGCAGGTGGCTTAATTAGGGACCCCCCAACCATGTCAGTCTCTCTTCTTCCCCCTCCCATCACACAGAAGATATAAAATCCTGAGAACTCATACCAGCATGCTTAAGAACAGCTTCTGACGATTATGACACTCTTGAAAGGATCTGTTATATGATGAAGAATTTGTGATCTCTCATATCTACCACATCATGGCCCTTGTACATTATCTTCCTGCACTACACTTTTCTGTTGCACTATTCGTTTGTCCAATTTATTACCTTGTGTGTCTTCTGGAATAATCTTTCTGTGTGGCCTGCAAGTGAAAGTTGTTCATTGTACACCCTGTGATCACTTTATTAGGCACACCTGTACACCTGCTCATTAATGAAATATCTAATCAGCCAAACACGTGACAGCAACTCAATGCATAAAAACATGCAGACATGGTCAAGAGGTTCAGTTATTGTTCAGGCCAAACATCAGAATGGGGAAGAAATGTGATCTAAGTGACTTTGACTGCGGAATGATTGTTGGTGTTAGATGGGGTGGTTTGAGTACCTCAAATTGCTGATCTCTTTGGATTTTCATGCATAAACTTTTCTAGAGTTTACAGAGAATAGTGTGAAAAACTAAAAGAAAATCCCATGAGCATCTGCACTGAGGGTGAAAACGCTTTATTAGTGAGAAAGATCTGTGGAGATTGACCAGACTGGAAGGTGACAGAAACTCACATAACCATGCATTGCAACAGTGGTATGCAGAAGAGCATCTCTGAAATCACAATCGACATGTCAAACCTCGAAATGAAATGGATGGGCTACAGCAGCAGAAGACCATGAAATACAGTCAGTGGCCACTTTATTAGGTACAGGATGTACATAATGAAGTGACCACTGACTGTATCTTGGTCCATGTGACAGTAATAACCCAATTAGCAATTATTTTGGAGGGGAGAACTCCCACAGCATTTAAGAAGTATCTGCATAAATATTGAATCATCAGACATGGAAAGCTGTAGATCAAGTGTGGACAAATGGAATTAGTATATATGGATATTTGGCCATCGGCTCAGGTTTATGCTACTTGGCGGTGACTCAGTGATGCTACACTATCAAATCATAAAACCATGTGACATAGAAGCAGAATTAGGGTAATCAGCACTTCAAGTCTGCTCCACCATTCAGTCATGGCTAATTTATTATCCCCCTCAACCCCATTCTTCTGCTTTCTCGCTATACTCTTGGACACCCTAACTAATCAAGAACCTGCGTTAAATATACCCGAAGACTTGCCCTCCACAGCCATCTGTAGCAATGATTTCCATAGATTCACCACTCTCTGGCTAAAGGAGTTCCACAGCACCTCCGTTCTAAAGGGATGTCCTCTATTCTAATCTAATGCTGGGCCCTCTGGTCCTAGACACCCCCACTTTAGGAAACAACCTCTCCATATCCACTCTATTCAGGATCCTGCAATAAACTTGGTGTAGAATTTTGCCTCCCTTGAAGAAAGCACAGAAATAGACAACCATTTGACCCACATCCAGAGAATAGTCTGTCAATCTGATTTGATATGTTGTGTGTCCCTTCACCCTCTGCCACTCAGTATGACCCTATTGGCCTTCAGCTGTCTACGGCTTCTCTCAAATGTCCTTCACAATTCTTTCTACTCCCCACTTTATGTTTCTCCTTAAACCACCCCTCCAAAGGCCCCTCCCTCTTCCGCATCCATCCCTGTCTGAATAGTGCTCCTGTGAAAGATTTTGAGGATTTGATTTCCCACTGCTGAGGTGCTTTTGAGTCTGGCCATATTTGAGGTTGGACCAGGGTCAAAGGGCAGATATAATATAGTAACCAGACAGGTGTCAATGCCTTCAGTAAGCATTGCAGGAGAAATAAAAAGATACAGTATAGGATTTTACTTAGGATAACTTACAATGCAAAGCTTCAGAGGGATTTTTATTTAATTTTGCCTGGTAATTTACCAGCAAGATCATCACTTCTTGCCCTTGAGAAGGTGGTGGTGAGATGCTTTTTTGATCTTAAAGGCATCCGTTAGTCTTATGACACCATGGATCTGCACCTGGAAAGTCTTCACTATCCAGAGTGCAGGCCTGGGCAAGGTTGTATGGAAGACCAGCAGTTGCCCATGCTGCAAGTCTCTCCTCTCCACGACACCAATGTTGTCCAAGGGAAGGGCATTAGGACCCATACAGCTTGGCACCAGTGTCGTCGCAGAGCAATGTGTGATTAAGTGCCTTGCTCAAGGACACAACATGTTCCCTCGGCGTGGGGCTCGAACTCACGACCTTCAGGTTGCTAGTCCAATGCCTTAGCCACGTGCCCACTTTTTCTTGACCTACTGTGGTCCATATGGCGAAGGTTGTCCCACCACAACATGAGAGACAGAGTTACAAGACTTGGGCCCAGCAATGGTAAAGGAGTGGCTCACATCAAAGTTGCTGGTGAATGCAGCAGGCCAGGCAGCATCTCTAGGAAGAGGTACAGTTGACGTTTCGGGCCGAGACCCTTCGTCAGGACTAACTGAAAGAAGAGCTAGTAAGAGATCTTACTGTACCTCTTCCTGGAGATGCTGCCTGGCCTGCTGTGTTCACCAGCAACTTTTATGTGTGTTGCTTGAAATTCCAGCATCTGCAGATTTCCTCGTGTTTGCGTGTAAAGGAGTGGCTGATATGTTAGAAATGATGTGTGTCTCAGAGGGGGAAATCTGTGTCTGCTGCTGCTGAGGGAAGCAATGACAGCTTTGTGCTTGACTGTGGAATGGCTGCTTATATCTCAATGTTAGGCGGCATTGTCTGGAGATGGTGAGCTTGTATTAAACTTATTTACCACTTGGCAATTGGCAGTAGTTACTGAAGTAAATCAGTCCACAGGCATGTTATAATGATGCAGATGTTTTCCATATTTCCATACAGCACCGAAGAAGGCTATTTGGTCCATGAAGTCCATCTTGTCTCCTGAAGCAATCCCCCTTCCTTACTCTCAGCTCACTGTTCTCATTAGTACCCCTCAACTTCTACCACTCACAATTAACCCCAAAAAAGCACCTGCCATGATTGAAATGGCCAAATTCTGCTCCTAGGTCTTATGGTTAACTTACCTAAATTATTTATGTATTATGAATGCCTTATAGAAGTTCCAAATTTATTTTGCATTTCAGTTATTCCCCCAGCAATAATGATGCTGGGAAACTTTTGTGTATTTCCCACGAGGAATAAAAAGAAAATTAACTTCTTTGTGAGTTTGCCAGTCTTATCCTCAATGAAGCTGCAAGACTTTGAAGTTCATGCAAATCCAGGCAGGGAGTGGATCGGAATGGGGTATATTATCACTGACTTGCACGATGTGAGATTAGTTACTGAGCAGCAGCAGTTCTGTGCAAAGGCACAAAATTACTGTAAATTACCAGAATAAATAGTGCAAAAAGTAAATCAGAACTTGGTTTAACATCACGTGTGTATGTGGTGGAATTTGTTGTTTTGCAGCAACAGTACAGCGCAATACATAAAAAAAATTTTAAATAAGTTGTGCAAAAATAGTGACGTAATGTTCATTGGTTTATTGTCCGTTCAGGAACATGGTGGCAGAGGGGAAGAAGCTGTTCCTCACTGAGTGTGTGTCTTCCGGCTTCTGTACCACCATCTTGATGGCAGTAATAAGAAAGTAAGAAAGGAATACTGTATCCCATTTAAACAAATTTACCAGTTTCCCATTCCTTAATGACTTGTATGAGTGCTTTTATATGCTGTGAGGATATCTGCCTCCACCCCATCAAATTGTTTATCCAGATACCAACCACCCTCTTGGATCCCCTCTAAGTGTCTCCATATCTATGCTTTCCAGTTTTAGGCACCTTAGCAAAGGGGAAATGTTCCTTATTATCCCGAATAATTTTGTACGCTTTTATCAGGTCTCCCTGTGCTCTACAGAAGACGGTCTCAGTTTACCCTTCCTCCTTAAAGAAGTTCTTCATCTGACCAATATCCTGGTGAATCTTGTCTGCACACCCAGCAGTGTAATCTAATTCTGTGGTGACCAGAACTGCAGTCAGTTGTCCAGCTGTGGCCAACCTATGGCTGGATGGGGCCATAACCTCCCATTTCATATAATCTACTGCAGCTCATCCCTTTGTCGTCACTGCAGTGTCTCCCATAATTGTTGCCCTATATCGGGTATGCTAGTCTTTAACACTCAACTGAGAGGAGGTTGCTTGTGACTTGAAGCTAGCTGACGATTTATATTCCAAACCATTATTAATTTAGCTGCACATCACAGCATCGTTTCTGTACATTATTTTTCCTTAAAATAGTTTTAAGAGAAAATACTGCAGAGAAATCCTTCTGCCCTTTATCTTTAGCCCTGTCCGACTGTTGTGCTTGCCTGTCTCTGCGTCTGAAGGTTGTAGCATCAAATCCCAATCACTGAAGTGCAGCCATCCTTCCTGGATGTTGCCTGGATTGGAGAGCGTGCCTTATGAGAATAGGTTGAGCGAACTTGGCCTTGGAGCGACGGAGGATGAGAGCTGACCTGATGGAGGCGTATAAGATGATGAGAGGCACTGATTGTGTGGATAGTCATAGGTTTTTTCCCAGGGCTGAAATGGCTAACACAAGGAGGCATAGTTTTAAGGTGCTTGGAAGTAGGTACAGGGGGGGATGTCAGAGGTAAGTTTTCACACACAGAATGGTGGGTGTGTGGAATGCACTGCTGGCAACGGTGGTGGAGGCTTTTTAAGAGATTCTTGGATAGGTACATGGAGCTTAGAAAATAGAGGGCTATGCGTTAGGGAAATTCTCAGCGGTTTCTAGGGTAGGTTACATCATCGGCAGAACATTGTGGGCCGAAGGGCCTGTAATGTGCTGTAGATTTTTATGATCTATGAATGTAATTTTTCACTCCACCTTCATGTTCCATACAACGTTGCTATTAAGCTTATTGAGTCTCTGTTTCTGAAGCCAGGTGATGAGATGTTGAACCATCGCCTTGGCTATTCCCAGTTCCCAACCATTCCTGGTCAATTGGCCTGGCTGGATTATTGATTAATTGTAGTGTGTTGGCTGAAACTGTGTGGAAATTAACTGGAACTTGAGGATCAGTTTGGAGCTTGAGATGTTCACTTCCAACTGAGCCAACTAAGGGAAAACTGCCTGACCATCACCTGTCAGTTTGAAGGAAATTACTTATGGCCTCTGTGTTCCTTACTGAAGGATCCAGAAATGAAATTCACATAAATTACACCTGGGGTCCACACGTTCAAAGCTTAGGTTTATTGAAATTCTATCGCATCTCCTCGCTTAAGGGCTACAGGTGGTGAATCCATTGAAAATCAGCACAGTGGTGCATATATATCATTTCTAGCCCCCACATCACTAATTTTTTTCATGGCAGGACCCAGCAAGTAGCTAATCCTTCCCTCCAACCAGTTATTCCAAGCTGATCACTTAAGGAGTAAATTTTTCTGCTTTACAGTTGCCTGATCCTGACTTGGCAATCTTTCATTACATCTTCATATTTCATATCAAAGTTGAATTTATTGTCATGGGCTCAAGTATGTGTACGTGCAGGTGTAATGAGAAATCCACTTGCAGCAGCACAAGAATAGAATTAGGCCATTGGGACCATCGGGCCTACACCCATATTCCATCATGCTGACTTATTGTCCTCCTCAACCCCATTCTCAACCTGCTCATAACCTTTGACACCCTTACTAATCAGGTACATATCAACCTCCACCTTAAATACACCCTCCTCAGCCGCCTGTGACAGTGAGTTCCACAGACTCACAACCCTAATGCGGGTAATGAAATTCCGCCTCATCTGCTCTAAATTGACTTTCTTCTATGCTGAGGCTCTGCTCGCTGGTCCTAGACACCTCTGCTATTGGAAACATCCTCTCTGTTTCCACTGTATCTAGGCCTTTCGATATTCAGTAGGTTTAAGTGAGATTTCCTCTTTCCCCCCTCCCCCAATTTTCCTAAGCACCAGCAGCAAGTACAGGCCCAGGGCCATCAACAGTCCTCATATGTTAACCCTGTAATATTAACAAGAAAAACATTATGTAATCATAAGTTGTACAGAATTTTTACAAGAAGGAACACAATTAGAACAAAAGAATGTGGTCTCTTGAAGTGCAAAGGTCATAGTTTTAAAATACTGGATGGTGATTAGGGTAGTGGAAATTTCCAGTGCTCCGCCTAAAGTAGAAATTCCTGGTCACCTCCGCTCCATTTGCCAAATGTAGATCTTCCCAGTGGCCAAACATTTTAATTCGGATTCCCATTCCCATTTTAACATGTTGGTCCATAGTTGTCTCTTGTGCCACGATGAGGCTACCCTCAGGGTGGAGGAGTAACATCTTATATTTAATCTGGGTAGTCTTCAACCCGATGGCGTGAATTTCAACTTCTCCTTCTGGTAAATTTTTCCCTCCCCCTCCCTCCTCCTTCTATTTCGCACTCTGGCCTCTTACTTCTTCTCACCTGCCTAACACTTCTCCTGGGTCTCCCTCCCTTTCTCCTATGGTCCACTCTCCTCTCCTATCAGATTCCCTCCTTTCCAGCCCCTTCCCACCTATCTGGCTTCTGCTATCACATTCTAGCTATCCTCTTTCCTCTCTTTCCAACCTTTTTATTCTGGTGTCGTCTCCCTTCCTTTTCAGTCCTGAAGAACAATCTTGGCCTGAAAGTTCGACCGTCAGACCCGCGTTCCTCCGGCATTTGCTTTGAATTTCCAGCATCTGCAGGATTTCTTGTTTTAGTGAATAAGGTTATGCAGGTTGGTTCACGAACTGAATGGTTAAAGGGAAATAGATTTTCTTGAACCAGTTGTCTGGGACTTCAGGCTCCTCTACTTCATACCTGTCTTGGAAAATTGAAGAAAATGGAGATTGTTGAGAGAGTCTTGATGATCTTGATTAAAGGTGGAGCAAGTTTAAGGGCCATGGGACTTAAATCTTTTTCTCTTGACCTTTATTGCAAAAGATTTTGGGTACAGAAATAAGGGAATCTTCCTACAATTACATGGAGACTTTAGTCAGATCACACAAATTGATATAGAGTGCAGTATTGATCTTCTTACTGACTAAAGAATATAAGACCATAGGACATGGGAGCAGAATATACTGTACGTTCTCTCGTAGTGTAAACCTCAGTTTGTCAGACTGACTTCTGGAATAGTGGGAGCATTGCATTAGAGAGATTGCATTGAGTATGTCTGTATTACACTGTTGAATGAGAGAGGACATTTCTGTAGTATATAGTGTTTTGACCTGGCCTGACAGGCTGGATGCAGGGATGATACTTCTCCCAGCTTCTTGCTCTAGAACCACTGGTTATAAAAGTTCATTTATTTTAATATCAAAGTACGTATGCAGAATACGTCTGAGATTTGTCTTCTCCAGAGTGCTATAAAATACAAAAAACCATAGAAGTAGTTGAAAGAAAGACGTTAATTCCCACCCGCTGCGCACACACACACGAAAGGAAAAAGAAACAAAAACTCATAGTCTAAGAATTTGGAGTAAGACATGTAGGATGGGAAGATAAATGTATGGAATGTATTGAAGTGAAGGTTGTGATTGTATGGAATTCTTTGCCATAGAAGGATGTGGAGGCCAAGTCTTTGCATTTAAGGACATAGACTTCCAGACATAAAAGGCACCAATAGGTAAGGGCTGGAGTGCAGGAATGCAGCATCGCAAAAGACCATGATTGTATTGACTCAGAATGCCAAATGGCCTACTCATGTAATTTTTGTTGTGTTTCTAGTTTGTAAATATATACCCAAAGACTAAATTGCACATTTCAGAGCCCTGAAGTTGACACATGTCTGTCAGGAGGCGATGAACGTCTGTGACTTTGAGTGTCACTCACTGAAGGGCCAATAGGCTTTTCTGACAATCCAGTCATTACATAAAAAAGATTTTCCTTTAATTCCTGATTATTTGGAACTGCTTTCGAATTCCATGGCTGCCATGGTGGGTTTGAACTGGTGTTGCTGAACTGCTGGCCCATGCTCCATGGTTACTGGTTACATTGCTCTTTAACTATACTGAGGCCTCTCAGTCTGAGCAGTGAGCGGATCCTGCAGGAAGGATTACAAGTTGCCAGCACTTAAAGTGAAGATTGAGCAAGCTCGGACCTTGCTCTTTGGAGTACAGGAGACTGAGAACAATCTTAGAGAGGTGTGTACAATCGTGAGGAGCATAGATAAGGGCATGTACACTTGGTCTTTTTCCCCGTGTTGGGGAATCAAGAACTAGTGACTCTGAAATCCTTTCTCCTTGCCCTCTTAGGCCTCAGGTTTAAAGTAAGAGGGAAAAGATTTAATAGGAATTTTAGAGACAACTGTTGTAGAGAGAGGATGGTGTGTATGAGGAAAGAGCTGCCAGAGGAAGTGATTGAAACAGATACTAAAAACTTTGAAAAGACTATTGCACGGGTATTTGGATAGGGAAAGATTACAAGGTTGCGGACCAAATGTGGGCAAATAGGACAGGGTTAGATGAAACATCCTGGTTGCCATGAATCAGTAGGGCCAAAGAGCCTGTTTCCGTGGTGTTTGAGGATGACTTCAGGAAGAATTGGATACTCTGCTGATTTCCCGGCCAATGTTTACTCCTCAACCATTGCCGTTTGAAAATGAGTTACTGGGTCATTTATTATGTCACACACACGAATGGTGTTTATCCATGTGTTACACTGGCTGTATTTCAGTGATTAAACACCTATGACAAGTTTGCGGCTCCTTAATTTTCTATATTTCTCTCTTACTTTTCTGTCAGTCTTTGTCTCCTCCTCACCCTTGTGCTATTGCGGTTCTTCACTCCTGGCTAATTGTACCTCTGCCAACTTTTATCTGTCTGCCTTTTGGCAGCTGAGTCATCAGCTGTCAAAGCCCGAGTCCCTGATGTCCTTCCTCCTTGTCCTCTCGTTCTTTTACCCCTCTGACTTTGGCTGAGTTACCAGTCAGAGACCATTGTGGTGTGGTCTAGTGATGCCTTTCGCTTTGAGATCCCTGCCTTCCCTAGGCAGAGTTTTATTTTGGTTAAAGGTGTCAGGATAAATGCACCTAGTTGTGCATGCGTAATTTGCAATTTTGTTTGGAGATGAAGCATGGTAACAGGCCCTTCTGGCCTAATGAACCCGTGCTGCCCAATTGCACCGATGTGGCCAATTGGACTACAACCCGTGCATCGTTGGAATTTGGGAGGAATCTGGAGAACCTGGAGGAAACCATGCAGTCAAAGGAAGAACATACAAACTCCTTACAGATAGTGGTGGGAATTGAACCCAGGTCACTGGCATTGTGTTAACTGCCATGTTACCGTGCTGCTGAGGTTACACTTCTACTGAGCCTCTGTCTGTAAACTCATTGTCTATTGAGAGCTGAAAGATTTGTGAGAGAACTTCTAGTTCATATTATTGTCATAGAAATACTGACCCAGGATATAAATGCTGCAAAGATTCGCCTTTTTTTTTGCAGCAGCGCAAGCATAAATTAACATAAACTTAACACGAATTATATATAATTTACATGACAAAATAAGCATTTTTTATCTCATGAAGGATAACTGTTGCTCGAGGTAAGAAGGATGGTCTTGAATTTACCAGTCACCTTGAGAGGCCTACTAGCAAACTTCAGTTCCTCCGTCTCTGCTGCATCTGCTCTCACAATCAGGCTTTTCATTTCATAACTAATGAAATGTCCTCTTACTTTAAAACAGAAAGGGGCTTTCCTTCCGCCACCATCAATGCTGCCCTCACCTGTATCCCTTCCATTTTGCACACGTCTGCCCTCACCCCATCCCAACAGAGCTAGGGTTCCTCTTGTTTTCTGCTACCACCCACCAGCCTCTGCAAGCGAAATAAGTGCTATATCTGCCCCTACACCTCCTTCCTCACTGCCACTCAGGGCCCCAGACACGAAGTGAGGCAATAGTTCAGCTGTGAGCCTGTTGGGGTCATCTATTGTATCCAATGCTCCTGGTGTGGAATCTTGTATATTGGTGAGGCCCGTTGTAGATTGGGAAAATGCTTCATCAAGCACATACACTCCTTCCGCCTGAAAAAGTGGGATCTCCCGGTAGCCACCCATCCCATTCTCACACTGACATGTCAGCCCATAGCCTCGTCTACTGCCACAACGGGGCCGCACTCAGTTTGGAAGAGCAGCGCCTTGTATTCCGTCTGGGTAGCCTCCAACCTGATGGCATGAACATTGACTTCTTGAGCCTCCAATAATTGCCGCCCCTTCACCACTCCCCCATTCCCATTTCCCTTTCTCACCTTATCTCCCTACCAGCTGATCACTTCCCACTGATGCCAGTTCCCCTTCCCATTTTTCCATGGTCTTCTACCTTCACCTATCACCTTGTACTCTTTCCTCCCCTCCCCCCACCTTCTCTTTGACTTCTCCTTTTTTTCAAATCCTGATGAACGGTCTTGGTTCAAGACATTGACTGTTTACCCTTATCCAGAGATGCTGGCTGGCCTCCAGCATTTCGTGTGTTTTGCTTGGATTTCCACCATCTGCAGATTTTCTTGTATTTGTGAAACTTCAGTTCTTGTTTGCCAGTGGTTCTGTTTGCTCCCTGAATACAGTTGAGGTGGAAATGCAGCTAATTGCAATCTTTTTGTTATGGTCAATGAGCAAAAGTGTGTGTTGTTCTCTATAGATGTAATTCTGTTCTCGCCTCCCTCCCCTTCCTGTACGATTGTGAATGGGCTGGGCACACTCACCTCCCTCTCCTTCCTGTACGATTGTGAATAAGGTGGACACAGTTTTGTGGCACTTAGCTGCTGCTGCCTCCCAGCTCCTGGGACCTGGGTTTGATGTGACCGTGGCTGTATATGAATAGAGCTTGTACATTTTCTCTATAAACATATGGGTTTTCCAGTGGTACTCTGTGTTGGAAGGATATACTTATTATTGTGACATGCCCCTGGTGTAGAGCCGAGGGAAAGGGGATATAAATATTATAAAATTGGAGCACATTTCTGCCTTTTTAGACGTGATCACAAAACTCAAACAATGTCTCTCTCAGGGTGCTGTCTGAATGGACTTTGCACCTTTGCTTTTCAGCTTTCGAGTTGGAAGTGAGCAGTCCTCTTCTGGTATCCTTCATCACCAGCCAGCAGGTGCCTCTGCCCCTTCCTCCGCCTTATTTTGGCTTCTTACCCCTTTGCTTTCAGTCCTCATGAAAAGTCTCATCCCAAACGTCAGCTGTTCATTTCTCTCCGTAGGTGCTGCCTGACCTGCTGACTCCTCCAGCATTTTGTGTGTGTTACTGCAAGTGAGCTTTCCGTGGTAGGGGTATAGAAGGCACGATACCATTGTTGGACCATTTGCTCCTTCTGGTTAGCATTCCCCAATTTTGCTTTGCACGACTTGCCTTCTTATCATTCTATCTGCCTTCCATCTGTTTCACATTATCCCTCCTCTCCTTCCTTTTTCTGCAGCTTACTGTTTGTTTAACCCCCGAATGGTCCATTCCCCAATTCTGCTGAAGAATTGGGGAATCGAATTCCTGGATTCGTTGTTGTTTAAATAAGCCATTATGCTGAAATATGAGGTACGGAAGTGGCATATGTTATCATGTTACTGCGTCACACGCGTATGTCTTACTAAAAGTAAATCTAAGAGCGTACATGAGTTATTATCGGCTCAGTGTTTTCCTTTTTATTCATTTTTATGGTTTAGTTACAAAACATAACAGATACTGTGTTCTGCTTTGGTCACCCTGCTGTCGGAAAGATGTCATGAAGCTGGAAAGAGCGCAGCAGAGAAAGTGGCCAAGATTGGGAGAAGTTGAGCAGGAAATCACTTTATTTCTGGGAGCTTAGAAGACTTGGGGTGAGTTTATAGAGGTGTACAATATCGTCAATGGCATAGATAGGGTGAATGCTTACAGTTGTTTTCCTGGTATTGGGAAAATCAAAAACGAGAGGGCATAGATTTATGGTGAGAGGGGAAAGATTTAATCAGAACATGACGGTCAACTTGTTCAGCCAGATGATGGTCCATATATGGAATGATTATCAGGTTTATTATACCTGATGTATGTGATGAAACTTGTTATTGTGAGGCAGTAATACAGTGCAAGACAAAAAATTACCTTGATAAAAGCTAGGATAGCAAACAAATAGTGCAAAAGAAGAAGAGAAGTTATGCTGGTGGACCTTTCACAAAACTGATGCTGGAGGGGAAGAAGCTGAGTGAGGTAACTCCTCCTGAGTGGTAATAACGAGAAGAGGGCCTGTCTCAGACGCTGACGGTCTTTAATGGTGGGCGCCACTCTCCTGAGGCACCGCCTCTTGAAGATATCCTCCGTAGTGGAGAGGGTTGTGCCTGTGGTTGGGCTAGCTGAGTCTACAACTGTCCTCATCTTCTTGAAGATATCCTTCGTAGTGGAGAAGGTTGTGCCTGTGATTGGGCTAGCTGAGTCTACAACTGTCTTCATCTTCTTGAAGATGTCTTCTATAGTGGAGAAGGTTGTGCCTGTGGTTGGGCTAGCTGAGTCTACTATTGTCTTCATCTTCTTGCACTGCTATGCATCACAGCTTCCAAAGCCAACTGCCAGAAGGAACAATAACAATGATTAAAGGACAGGTGGGGAATGGTCCCGGGCATGAAAGGATTACTGTGTGAGGAGCATTTGGTGGCTCTGGGCCTGTGCTCACCGGAGTTTAGGAGAATGGGCTGGGGGGGGGGCGGATATCTCATTGAAACCTATTGAATATTGAAAGGCTTAGACTAATTGGATATGGAAAGGATACTTCCTATAGTGGGGGAGTCTAGGACCAGAGGGATAGAATAGAAGGACCTCCCTTTAGAACAGAGATGAGGAGGAAGATGTCTGAGGATGGTGAATCTGTGGAATACATTGTCACAGATGGCTATGGAGGCCAGCTCATTGGATACAATTATAGTGGAGTTTGATAGGTTCTTGATTATTAAAGGCATCAAAGGTTATGGGGGGAAGGCAGGAGAATGGGGTTGAGAGGGACAATAAACTGGCCATGCTTGAATGGTGGAGCAGACTTGATGGACTGAATGACATAATTCTGTTCTGTTCAGTGAGGGCTAATGGGAGTAGCTTACATGGGCATCTTGGCCAGCATTGATGAGCTGGGCTGAGGAGCCCAAGCCCATGCTGTATGACTAGTATATCACTGGGCCATATGAATGCTTTGAATTCTGGCTACCTTTCCTCCTCAATGGTGAGCAGCCTTGAACCTCCGCTGGCTGCTTGGAAGCATAAAACTGGTCCTTCACAAGGAGTGCTGACAATTTAATCAGCAAGTACATTTAAAGATAAAATAGTTTTGCCTTTAGAAATATAAGCAGCTGTCTGGACTTTCTTTTGCAATTATACAGTAACCATCAGGCTGGAAATGCTACAGTAAATTAATAATTGTTCACATGAAAGGATCCATTTCCGGTTAACTGCCTGGTTTGTTTTTGTGGGCTAGAGATTAGTTTGTTTTGGCAAGGTGCTAGGAAGTATTTCTCAGTCCAGTCTTTTGACAGGTTACAGAGCCCCAGAAGTGCCCTGAATTTTTTCCTCTGTGACATTAATGTACTTGTAAATTAAGGCAAAGAACTCTGACAGCTTTTGATGTTTTCTGGTTTGGTTACGCTGAGGGAACTGGGTAGGCAGATGACTGATTTAAGGCGTCTGCCTACAATTTCCCCTTATTCGCGATACACTCCTCTCTTCCCCGTGCCAAGATCTATATTATCAAAAGTAAAACACTGTGGCTGTGGTAAATATCAAACTACTCAGTGGGCTGGACAGCATTTGTGGAGAATGTCAGAAAATCGGAGCAGGAATAGGCTGCTCAGCTCCTTAATCCTGACCTTTTGGTATGAATAATGAGAGCATTGAATATGATCATAGCTGATCGACAGCAACAAGTAAGAATGTGAAGGACCCCCGTATGTCAGGAGGTGTCTTTGGGGGGAAATATACTGAGCTTTAGAGGAGTGGGAAGGGGTGGGCAAGGTCTGGAAGGGTGATAGATAGATGGAGGTGGGAGAGTGGAGATAGTGACAGAGGCTAGGAGGTGACAAAGTGGCTGAAAACAATGGAATCTCATAGGAGGAGAAGGTAGAGCATGGAGTTGAGGGAGGGAGTTGGAAGGGCAGAGGGGAGCAGTAGAGAAGGGGGCTCAGTGGAAGGAGTATGTGGATGATGGGCAGATGGGAGGAGGAGAAAAAAGAAACGGAACGATGGGGTCAGGAGGGATGAGTAAAGGGATGGAGGGGGAGAAATTGGACAATTCAGTGAACGTGCCATTAGGTTGTAAACTCCTCAGGTAAAGTAGCTGAGTTGCTCCAGCATGTTGATTGATGTTCCAGATTCTAGCATCTGCTATCTCTCGTATCCGCATCGCTGATTTACACGCTCTCTCTTTTCCCTTCTGTGTCAGCTCCCCATAGTCTTCCATTCCCAGAACTTCCGAAAGTGTACCTGCTTCCACTTTAAATACCTCAGTCATCTACCAGAGTTTCAGCGATTTGCCATTCGAAATGGGTCACTTCTTACTCAGACAAGACCTAATTCATCATCTGGGGAAGAAGTAGTCTTGTGTGAAGGTGGAGACAGATGCCTGACCTTTGCTGGCTCCTGTCTTCTGATTGGCTGTGAATCATGGTTTGGTGTGTTTGCAGGAAGTTGAGTTAGTGGGGGTGAATTCATTTGGCAGAGTGCAAGCTGGGGGCGTGGGCATTGATTAATGGTGGATTGGTTAGGTGCTGAACGCCTTTAGCAGCAGAGTGTCGTGTGCTGGAGTCTAAAAGTTAAACACAGTCTGAGGACCTCCCAGTCACAGATTGCCACCAGTCACCAAGGGTACAGGCGAGGTGTATCTGCATATGGGACCTTGTCCTCACTACGTGTCCTTCTCCTCACCATCTCCTGTTTATTCCCTGTCCCCTCTCCTCATTGTCCACCTTTTTCCTTTGTGCCCTACTCTCCTTCATCAATACCACCCCCTCCATTTCTGCATCACCTCCACCTTCTGTCTGTTCATTTCCCCTTTTCTCCCATCCCTCCGTCCTCCCTAGTTTTAGCAGATTGTGCAGCAATTCCGGACCTCATACTCTGACCTTGCCGTGACTTTTGCACCTTGTTTTCTGCCGGCATTTTCTTTGTGATTGCAGCACTTCATTTTCCATTCTGTTCTGTACAGTATTTCCCTTGTACTAGCTTAGTGCTCTTTTTAATGAAGTTGTCTGTATGGACAGAATGCAGACCAGCTTTTCACTCTACCTCAGTACATATGACTATAAAAAACCTATCTGTCAGTTTAACAATTTACAAAAAACATTTCTTCTTCCTTCTTCTCTCCCAATCCTCCCCTTCTCTCCCACCCTTCCTCTTTAACACTCCATTCTCCCCGGAAACTACTTGTCATAGTCTTGTTAAGAAACCTAACTGCTGGGTCCTTGTGACAGGCAGGCCGGGGCTTTCCCCTGTAGCTCAATCATATTGTTGGCTGAGACTCTTTAATGACTCCAAGTTTAGCTCTGAAAAATGTGTGAAGGAGCATGTGTGAGAGACTTGTGTGTTTTGGTGCTTTCTGTCATCAATCGTCATATAAACGTGTGTTTAGTGTCCATAACATAGGAGCAGAATTAGACCGTTCATCCCATTCAAATATGGCGGATTTATTTTCCCTCTCAAATCCATTCTCCTGCACTCTGCAATGTTAGACACCCTTACTAATCAAGAATCTATCAACCTCTGCTTTAACTACAGCCAATATCTTGGCCTCCACAGCCGTCTGTGGCTAAAGGAACATCCTTGTATTCTGAGGCTGTGCCATTTGGCCCTGGACTCTCCCACTATTGGAAACATCCTGTCAGTGTCCACTCTATGCAAGCCTTTCAATATGTGATAGCTTTCAATGAGATCTCCCCAGCCCTCCTCATTCTTCTAACCTTCAGTGAGTACAAGACCAGGGCCATCAAAATGTTCTTCATACATTAACCCTTTAATTCTCAGGATCCTGTAAACCTCCCCTGGACCCTCTCCATTGCTAGAGATATAAGACCCTAAAACTGCTCACATTATCAGGTCTGACCAATGCCGTATAAAGCCTTAGCATTGCATTCTCTTATGTTCGAGTCCTCACGAAATGAATGCTAACATTGCAATTGCCTTCCACCGTACATTGCACAGTGCTGTAATTTGGCAAAGTGTGTGTTCAGTCAGCTGTGGCAGGAGGAGGCGTAAACTGGCGCTGGAGTGGTTGGCAGGTGGAATTGAGTCAGAGTCCTATCATATTTCAGTCCACTGAGTCTCTGTCGACCATCAGGCTCCCTGTACCAATCCGACACTCACCCTATTTTGAGCAACACCCAAAAAATACAGAGGGATTCAGTAAGTCAGGCAGCATCTATGGAGCGAATTTTGAGCTGAAACCAAATGATTGACCTCTGTCTGAAATGTTGACTGTTTATTCCTCTTCATGGATGCTGTTTGACTTGCTGAGTTCTTTCAGCATCTTCTGTGTTTGCTGCTCAAGATTTCCAGCAACTACAGAATCTCCCGTGTTTCTGAACCTGTTGTGCTTTCTCCACATTCCAATCAACTCCAACCTAATTCTGCCACTCACCTGTACTCACTGCTATGTCAACTCCAACCTAATTCTGCCACTCACCTGTACTCACTGCTATGTCAACTCCAACCTAATTCTGCCACTCACCTGTGCTCACTGCTATGTCAACTCCAACCTAATTCTGCCACTCACCTGTACTCACTGCTATGTCAACTCCAACCTAATTCTGCCACTCACCTGTACTCACTGCTATGTCAACTCCAACCTAATTCTGCCACTCACCTGTACTCACTGCTATGTCAACTCCAACCTAATTCTGCCACTCACCTGTACTCACTGCTATGTCAACTCCAACCTAATTCTGCCACTCACCTGTACTCACTGCCATGTCAACTCCAACCTAATTCTGCCACTCACCTGTACTCACCGGCATGTCAACTCCCTCCTAATTCTGCCACTCACCTGTACTCACCGGCATGTCAACTCCAACCTAATTCTGCTACTCACCTGTACTCACCGGCATGTCAACTCCAACCTAATTCTGCCACTCACCTGTACTTACTGCTATGTCAACTCCAACCTAATTCTGCCACTCACCTGTACTCACTGCTATGTCAACTCCCTCCTAATTCTGCCACTCACCTGTACTCACTGCTATGTCAACTCCAACCTAATTCTGCCACTCACCTGTACTCACTGCCATGTCAACTCCAACCTAATTCTGCCACTCACCTGTACTCACCAGCATGTCAACTCCCTCCTAATATGACCACTCACCTGTACTCACCAGCATGTCAACTCCAACCTAATTCTGCTACTCACTTGTACTCACCGGCATGTCAACTCCCACCTAATTCTGCCACTCACCTGTACTCACTGGCATGTCAACTCCAACCTAATTCTGCCACTCACCTGTACTCACTGCTATGTCAACTCCAACCTAATTCTGTTACTCACCTGTACTCACCGGCATGTCAACTCCAACCTAATTCTGCCACTCATCTGTACTCACCGGCATGTCAACTCCAACCTAATTCTGCCACTCACCTGTACTTACTGCTATGTCAACTCCAACCTAATTCTGCCACTCACCTGTACTCACTGCCATGTCAACTCCCTCCTAATATGACCACTCACATGCACGAGACAGGCTATGTCGATGCATCACTACTTAGTGTGTTAACTGCTCTGCCCAAGCCTGTGAGAAACTTCAGAGAGATTTGAACATCTCAGTCAATCACAAGTACCATCCTTTCCTCCAGCTTCTATCCTGCTTTTAAAGAAGGCTTGACTAGAGTTCCTTTATGTACAATAGAGATGAATTCTTGAGCTCTCAGTCTAGTTGTCATGACCCTTGTTTGCCTACCCCCACTGTACTTTCTCTGTAACAATGACACGATATTCTACATTCTGTGTGTTTTGATTTTCCTTTTTTTACCACCTTGATGCGCTTACGTTTGGACTGATCTGTAAGGACTGTGTATAAGCATGGTATCTCAGGAAAAGGCCCTTTACCCCACAATGTCTCTGTGGACCATGATGCCAATCAAAACCAATCCCATCTGTCTGATTGGCCTCCATTTCCCACCCGCTCATGTGCCTCTCTAAATGCCTCTTAAAATTGACCACCATTGTGCTTCCACCATTTCCCCTGGCAACATGTTCCAGGTATGTACTTGCCACACTCTGCACAAAAAACTTGCCCCATAAATCTTCTTTCCACCTCTTTCCTCAAAGCTATGGCTTAGGCAAGGGAGAAATGTAGGTAACATCATGATTACAGTGAGGAACATGCCATTCTCCCTACAAAGCCCGTACTAGCGCTCCATAAAAGACAATTGGTTCCACTCTTTTTTTCTCACTGCCATTTCTTTCCATTCATATTATCATCTCTTCTGTCATTTCAGCTAAACCTCCTCTAGTGGTGCACTCTACACTGGAACCACTCAGTGCATCTTGAGAAAATGGTATTGGTTATTGTCATGTACCAAGATAGAGTGAAAAGCTTGCCTTGCATACTGTTCATACAGATCAGATCATTACACAGTGCATCTGGGTAGAACAAGGTAAAGCAATAACAATGTAGAGTAAAATGTAACGGCTACAGAGTGCAATGCAGGTAAACTATGAAGTGCAAAGGGTCCATTGAAGAGTCTGATAATGGGGTAGGAATGTTATTGAGCCTGGTGGAACGTGCTTTCAGGGTTTTGTATCTTCTGCCTGATGAGAGAGGGGAGAAGAGAGAATGTCTGGGGTGTGTAGAGTCTTTGGTTAATCTGTCTGCTTCTCTGCAGCAGCAACAAGTTTAGACAGAGTCTTTAGAGGGGACAGTGGTTCCTGTGATGTGCTGAGGTGTGTCCGTAACTGCAGCTCTATGCAGTCACATGCAGAGCAGCTGTTGTGATGCATCCAGACAGAGTGCTTTCTAAGGTGCACTTAATGAGGAGGAAATTATTTCATGATTATGTTCCCAAACTGATGGCATTGCAAACATCAGATTGGAAGGGGCCCAGTCAATGTTAAGCTGCATTGGGGTTTGCTATTTGCCAGTAGATGTGAGTTAATTGTTATCATGTGACTGACAGGAATGATGCTGTAAGGGAGCCCCACAGACATTACACACCTGTCTCCTGAAAATGATATGATCTTAGTAGCTGTTATACCTTATACCACATCCTCTTGCAGCACTGATTCCCAGCCACAACATACTCACCTGTTCTGTATTAATCTGCTCATTGTTTGCTAGAAAGCTCTCACAGTAGCAAATCTGTATGTAGTTATGATCCGATGTTTGAATGACTGGCTTCAGTCCAATACACTGTGGGCTCACAGACAATCAGACTCTCCAATTACCCATGTCTGAATAACTTACTTACTTTCTCTGTCTCTGCCTCTCTCTCTCTGTTACGGAGTCCGGGGCTGTCCCATAGTGGGAGGATATGTTCCTTTGCTTCTTCCCTCCATCTCCCCACTTTGCCCTGGAAAATAGTGAAGAACAAAGCCTACTATCGGGCAGGAGGCACAGGAAGCTTAGGTCACCAGGTTCAGGAGCAATTATAACTGTTATAAAGCAAATCCAACTCTGATGGGTAAGTCATGTCATCCAGATACTTGACTTAAGTCTCCCCAAACAGATCCTTCATGCACGGTTGAAGGCAAGCGAGCCCCTGGTGGGCAAAAGAAATGTTTCGAACATGACATCAAAATTGACCTGAAGAAATTCAGCCTTACATCTAAAAACTGGCAAGGCACTGCACTCAGGGAAGTCGTATCCAGAGGAGCTGTGCTGCAAAGACTGAATAACCAAAAGACCAAACCAGCTGCCTACACTGCAGCAGAATACGTAGGTACTGGATCGGCCCCTAGATCCTGCTGAGAATGCACGTATAGGTATCCTACTTGGCCTGGGTGGCCGCACGACTGCTATCACCTCAACACTGAACTGATTTCACAAGCTACAGGCTGACTTTCAAGGACTATAGCTCATTTAGGCATCCGTTAGTCTTGTGAGACCATGGATCTGCACCTGGAAAGTCTTCACTCTCCAGGGCGCAGGCCTGGGCAAGGTTGTATGGAAGACCAGCAGTTGCCCATGCTGCAAGTCTCCCCTCTCCACGACACCAATGTTGTCCAAGGGAAGGGCATTAGGACCCATACAGCTTGGCACCAGTGTCGTCGCAGAGCAATGTGTGATTAAGTGCCTTGCTCAAGGACACAACACGTTCCCTCGGCTGGGGCTCAAACTCACGACCTTCAGGTCGTTAGTCCAATGCCTTAACCACTTGGCCACGTGCCCACA
The DNA here is from genome assembly GCF_963921235.1 of Mobula hypostoma. NCBI lineage: Eukaryota > Metazoa > Chordata > Chondrichthyes > Myliobatiformes > Myliobatidae > Mobula > Mobula hypostoma. Next base: position 1,382,305 of record NC_086125.1, read on the forward strand.
CACTATAACTCATATTCTCACGATTATTTATTATTTTTTGTATTTTGAACAGTTTGTCTTGTGTCAGTCTTTATGTATAGTGTTCCATTGATTCTATTCTATTTTTCTTTGCTCTACTGTGAATGCCTGCAAGAAATTGCTTCTCAGGGTAGTGTATGGTGACATATACGTAATTTGACCATAAATTTACTTTGAGCTTTTCAAATTTAAGCTTTGGTTACACTAACCCCTGCACTACCATGCTGCCCAGTGTAATAGCCATAAAGGAAGTGCAGTGCATGTACAAAATAAAGTGCAAGATCATCATGAGGTAGGTCTTATTGTACTAGGAAACTATCTGATGGTCTTATAAGAGCAGGATAGCCTAGAGGTACGTGCTTTCAGGCGTTTGTATTTTCTGCCTGATGGGAGAAGGGGGAAAGAGAAAATGCCCGGGGTGACGATGTCTTTGCCTATTCTGGCTGCCTTACTGAGGCAGTGAGAAGTATAGACAGAGTCCATAGAGGGGAAATGGCTTCCCTGGTGTGCTGGGCTGTGCCCTCAACTCTTTCCATTTTCCTCCAGTCACATACAGCGCGGTTGCCGTACCAAGCTGTGATGTATCCAGCTAGGACATTTAGTGTGGTGCACTGAGTGCAAAACTAATGGAAACTAACATCACAAGAATATTGTTGTCGTTCCTCTCCGAGTCTTGTGGCACTGCGGGTGGCTATTTCTTTAGCATTTATCTGTTTATTTTATTACGAGGCAGATGACACCAGAATTATTGGTAATGTGGTGAGTGGAAAGGGATTGTTGAAGGTTACAAGAGGATCTCGATTAGCTGGGAAAATGGCCGATGGAGTTTAACGTGGACAAGTGTCACATGCATTTTGGGGATGTAAACCCGGGCCAGAATATACATCGTGAATAGCAGAGCTCTGAGGGTGTTGTAGAATAGAGAGTGGCTGTTGTTTTAATCAATTTATCTAAAAGTTTTGACTGGCTTATTGTGAAAGCCTTGGGTTATTAACACAAGCTAAAAGTGAGAAAGCACAATAAAAACTGAAACAGTCACAACATAACCATGCCACAGTAACAAACTGCAACTCCCTATGACAGTCCATTTGCAGTAATAATACCAATAAAGCTAAAGTATAAAATTAAACACTATTCATAAAACAAACCTAAATGTGTTGATGGGCCCCCAAAGGGCAGTAAGAGTTACGTGGGAGATAAAACCTTCATAATTCTTGATGGTGAATGCATAGTTCCCTTAAAGTAGCAACACAGGTTGACTGGACCACAAAGGAGGCCTGTGGCATCCGTGCCTCCACTGGCTGAGGCCTTAAGCATACGATTTGGAACGTAATTTGTACACACTTGCTTAGTTTGCATTTGGAGTATTGTATGCAATTCTAATGGCTTGCTATAAGAAGGATGTGATTAAACTGTAGAGAGTGCAGAAAAGTTTCACGGAAATGTTGACTAGAATGAAGGGCTTGGGTTATAAGGAGTAATTGTATAGACTGGGACTGTTTTCCCTGGAGTGAAGAAGATTGAAGTATTGAGGTATGCTATATACAATAGTGAGGGACATAGATAAGAGAGAGAGTCCCAGGGTGGGGAGGTCTGGAGGTTAACATGAGAGGGGTAAGATTTAAAGGGGACTTGTGAGGTTAGTTTTTCACACTGATGGAACGACCTGCCAGAGGAATTGGTAGAGGTAGGTACAATTACAAAGAACGGCAGTCAATACCTTGCAATTCTTTGTTCGGGCCACCCGGAATGGGGATTGTTTCTCTTTCTGCAGCTGTTACCTGACTTACTGAGGTTTTCCAGTAGGTTTCTGTTCTGTTACAGAAACAGATCCTTTGACCCGACAAGCCCTCCGTGATTATCAGTGATGTGTTATGCTCAGAAGCTGCCTCGCTCCTGAGATTGTCAAGGGTCCTTTGAAAGAATGTAGCTTTCTTAACTTTAGCTATTGACTATCAAAGCAATTCACTGTGGAAAACAATGTGTTATGAGTATATGATAAATCTTTGAATATTAATACATTTCTTATTACTATAAATGATAGTGGATATATACTTCTAGTTACATTCTAATCCTTGTACAGTACTTCAACTGTATCTCTCAAGGGAAAAAGAATCACCGTGAAGGGGGATGTGATCTCAATGAAGCCTACTGAATATTGAATGACAAAGAGGCTAAGTGCAGGAAGTTTCTAATAGTGTGAAAGCCTTGGATCAGAGGGGAAGGCTCAGATTTAAAGATGTCCTTTTTTTGAACAGAGATGTGGAGAGGTAAATTTGTGGAATTCATTGCCACAGATGGCTGTGGAGACCAAGTCATATGATATATTTAAAGCAGAGGTTGATAGATTCTTATTTTCAAAAGTTATGGCAGAATGGGGTGGAGAGAGTAAGTAAATCAGCCACGATCAAATGATGGAGCAGACTTGATGGGCCGATTGGCCTAATTCTGCTCCTATGTCTTAAAGTCTTATAATTATACAGCAGGGAATCAGGCCCTTGAGACAACCCTTCCCTACCAATCAGGGTGCTTACTTGGGCTAGTTCCATTTGCCTGTGATTGGCCTATATCTCTCATTCTCTTCCTTTATTATAATGCCGTGAATGAGCTTTGCAGTTAGCTTTCAGAGCTGTGAATTTTCCACCTTCATTCTGTGTATTTGTCTCTCAGATATTCAGGATCCAGATGCGGTGACAGGTACAGTTGAAACTAATACAAGGCAGAGTTATGGGTTTACTGTTACACCAAGGAATGAGAGTGTGGCTGATTTGTGGCGAACTACAGACTCTCTTTGTTGTTAATCATCTAATATATTTGATTATCAAAGTTCAATCAATACAGATTAGCTGGTTGAATAGGAGATTTCCAAATTTCTAACCAAATTTAACCCTTTGGTCCGACTGCCCCATGTCGACCAAGATGGCCCATCCAAGCTCAACTCATTTTGCTGGTGTATTGCGCCCCCCCCCCCCGCCTTCTAAACCTTTCCTATCCATGTATGTGCCCAGCTGTCTCTAAAAGTTGTTTTTGTATCTGCCTCAATTTCTTCCACTTGCAGTTCCTACCACATTCATACCACCGTTTGTGTTAAAGAAATGCCCCTCTTAGTCCTCTTAAATCTTTCCCCCCTGGCCTTAAGCCTGTCTTCTCTCGTTCTTGATTCCCCAGTCTGAGTATTCTCTGTTTCTATGCATTCCCTGATTTTTGATTCCTGGGATGAGAGACTTGGCCTTTAAGGGGAGATTGGTATACCATTGCTGGTCTGGAACCTGGATAAAATAAAAGATGGTTTCAATGAGAGACAAGATTCCAACTGGGATTGACAGTAGATTGGAAAATACTGAATCGAGGAACCAAGTTTTGGCATAAGAGCTGTCTGAATTAGGACCGAGATGAGATATTTCCTCAGTCAGAGAGTTGAGAGTCTTTGCAATTCTTTCTTGCAAGAATTGTGGATTCAGGGAATGGGATGGAAGATAGACGGCAGGAGAACAGACTCGAGGAGCTCAGTGACCCTCCTTTTTCATACAATGGGTTGCCCCATTCTGACCCTCACTCTGAACATACTGACCCAATTCACTGGCGAGACTAAACCCCTTGTGCTTCTACCCTTCACCCCCGACATTTTTGCATGTTTCATTTTCGTTTTCACTGGTGCTATTCTCCCATCAGGGCAGTACCAGCTCCAGGTAGAACTATCCAATCCACTAGCATTTCACCCCTTGAATCATTCTCCCATCCATAACTTGATTGCGTCTCCATCCACACACACAGTTGGTGATAGCTGGAATGTGATACCATTTCTACCTTTGAGCATTCAGGCCGACACTGAAATGTGAAAGTCAAACGGAAGTTAGTAATTGCATTGGTAACACAGGCAAAGTGCTGGAGGAACTCAGCAGGCCCGGCAGCATCTATGGAAAAAAAGAGTAAACAGTAGCTGTTTGGGCCAAGATCCTTAACCAGGATTGAAAAAGATGAGGTTAGAGCAGGAAGGTAGGGGGAGGGGAGAAAGGTGGTAAGTGATAGATGAAATCGGGAGAGGGGGAAGACTTAAAAGTAAAGAGCCAGGAAGTTGATTGGTGATAGAGATAAAGGGCCAGAGGAGAGAGAATCTAATAGGAGAGGACAGAAGACCATGGAAGAAAGGGGAAGGGGAAGAGGCACCAGAGGGAGGTGTTGGGCAGGCAAGGAGATAACATGAGAGGGGGAAACAGGAATGGAAATGGTGAAGGAGACAGGGTTGGGGGGGGGGATCGACATGACTGGAATTTTGATAAATCGATGTTCGTGCCATAGGGTTGGAGGTTACCTAGACGGGATATAAGGTGTTGTTCCTCCAACTTTAGTGTGGCCTCATCATGGCAGTGGAGGAGACCATATCAAAATGGGAATGGGAAGTGGAATTAAAATGAGCTGCCACTGGGAGATCCCACTTTTTCTGGCAGATGGAGCATAGATGCTCGGCGAAGCGGTCTCCCAATCAATGTTGGGTCTCACCAATATACAGGAGGTCACTCCAGGAACACCGAATACAGTAGTGACCCGACCAAGCTTACAGGTGAAGCAACACACATCAAAGTTGCTGGTGAACGCAGCAGGCCAGGCAGCATCTATAGGAAGAGGCGCAGTCGACGTTTCAGGCCGAGACCTGAAACCAGGCCTGAAACGTCGACTGCGCCTCTTCCTAGAGATGCTGCCTGGCCTGCTGCGTTCACCAGCAACTTTGGTGTGTGTTGCTTGAATTTCCAGCATCTGCAGAATTCCTGTTGTTTACAGGTGAAGTGTCGCCTCACTTTAAGGACTGTTTGGGACCCTGAATGGTAGTGAGGGAGGAGGTGTAGGGGCAGATGTGGCATTTGTTCCACTTGCAAGGATAAGTACCAGGAAGGAGATCAGTCTGGAGGGATGAGTGGACAAGGGAGGCACATAGGGAGCGATCCATGCAGAAAGTGATGGACAGGGAAACGTGCTTGGTGGTGGGATCCCATTGGCGATGGTGGAAGTTATGGAGAATTATGTGCTGGATGCGAAGGCTATTGGGGTAGCAGCAGGAGGATAGGGTGAGTTCAGATGTGCATGAAATGGAAGAGATGTGGAGGAAGGGAGGCCCCTTTGAAGAAGGAGGATATCATTTCATTATTGTTGTGAAATTTGTTTTATGGCAGCAGTACATTGCCACACATAAATGTTACTGTAAGTTAAATAAATAATGCAAAGGAGGAATAATGAGGTAGTGTTCAGAAATCTGATGGCAGAGGGGACGAACTTCTCTGAAAATGTTGAGTATAGCTCTTCATCTACATAATAGCCACAGCTCTATACACTGTCCTTACACATCTGGAGAAGGAAGATGCTTATTTGGAAATGCTATTCTTGGACTACAGTTCGGCATTCAACACCATAATTCCCTCCAGGCTCGACAAGAAACTCGGAGACCTCAGCCTTCACCCTGCCTTTTGCAGCTGGAGCCTGGACTTCCTGACAGGTTGCCAATGGGTGGTAAGAGTGGGGTCCCTCACCTCTGCCCCTCTACCCCTCAACACAGGTGCCCTTCAGGCTGTGTCCTAAGCCCCTCCTTTACTCTCTGTATACCCATGACTGTGTTGCCACCTACAGCTTCAATCTGCTAATTAAATTTGCTGACGACACTACACTGATTGGCTAAATATCAAATAATGAGGCAGCCTACAGAGAAGAAATCATCACCCTGACGTAGTGGTGTCAAGAAAACAACCTCTCCTTCAGTTTCGCAAAAACAAAGGAGCTGGTTGTGGACTGCAGGAGAAATGGAGACATTGACATCAATAGGGGTTAAAAGGTGAACAGCTTTAAGCTCCTCGGCATAAACATCATGGAGAATCTGAGGTGGTCTTTATATTCTGGCTGGGTAGTGTAAAAGGACACAACAGCACCTCTTTCACCTCAGATGGTTGAAGAAGTTTGCTATGGGCCCCCAAATCTTAAGAACTTTCGAGAGGGTCATCACTGCCTGGTATGGGAACTGTACTTCCCTCAATCGCAGGACTCTACAGAGAGTGGTGCGGACAGCCCAGCACATTTGTAGATGTGAACTTTCCACTATTCAGGACTTTAACAAAGATAGGTGTGTAGAAAGGGCCCGAAGGATCATTGGGGACCTGAGTCACCCCAACCACAAACTGTTCCAGCTGCTACCATCCGGCAAATGGTACCGCAGCATAAAAGCCAGGACCAACAGGCTCCAGGACAGCTTCTTCCACCAGGCCATCAGACTGATTAATTAATACTGAGACAACTGTATTTCTGTGTTATATTGACTGTCCTGTTGTACATACTATTTATTGTAAATTGCACATTGCACATTTAGATGGAGATGTAACATGAAGATTTTTACTCATCATGTGTATGAAGGATGTAGGTAATAAAATCAATTCAATTCAGGCTCCTGTACCTCCTCCGCAGTGGTGGTTATTGGAAGAAGGCATGGTCCAGATGATGATGCCCTTAATGATGAATGCAGCCATTTTGATGTCCTCAGTGATGGGTAGGTTTGTATCCATGATGGAACTCGCTGAATCTACAATCCTCTGCCGCCTCTTTCGATCTTCCGCAATGGAAGCTCCGTGTCAGGTGGTGATGCAGGCCGTTGTTTGGAAGCCTAAGATCTCCAGGTTCTGGAGACGGACGGATGGAGGGTCGGTGTCATGGCAGGAGACTTGTGTGTCATCAGGGAGGCCAGAAAATCTTTTGCTGTGGGTCCGAAGACCTGAGATCTTTGTGATCTTCAGGCACAGAGCTTGTAAAAAGGGACGAATGGACTTTTTAGCATCGTAAACCAGCGGGTTGTTGTTACGTCTCCCGCTCGCTGTGAAAATGGGGGACATCTCCCTCTCCCTTGCTAGGGAGAGAGAGAACCTGTGGGTTGCCGAATGCTGGATGAATTGCGATAGGCCATCTGGCCCATCAAGTCTGCTCTGCTATTCAATCATGGCTGATCCTTTTTTTTCCTCCTCCTCAACCCCAGTTCCCGGCCTTCTCCTCGTAACCTTTGATGACATGTCCAATCAAGAACCTATCAATCTCTGCCATAAATTCATCCAACAACCTGGCCTCCACAGCTACACGTGGTAACAAATTCCACAAATTCACCACCCTTTAGCTAAAGAAATTTCTCCGCATCCATTTTGAAAGGGTGCCCCTGTATCCTGAGGCTGTGCTCACTAATCCTAGACTATTCCACCATGGAAAATATCCTTTCCACATCTACTCTGTCTAGGCTTTTCAACATTCAAAAGGTTTCAATGAGATCCCCCCTTATCCTTCTGAATTCCTGCGAGTACAGACCCAGAGCCATCAAATGTTCCTCGAATGATAATCCTTTCATTCCTGTAATCATCCTTGTGAACTTCCTCAGGAACCTCTCCAATGCCACCACATCTTTTCTAAGATGAGGGGACCAAAACTACTCACAATACTCAAGGTGAGGCCTCACCAGTGCCTTATATAAAGCCTCAGCATCACATCCTTGCTCTTGTATTCTAGACCTCTTGAAATGAATGCTAACATGGCATTTTCCTTCTTCACCACCGACTCAAACTGCAAGTTAACCTTTAGGCTGTTCTGCACAAGGACTCTCACGTCCCTCTGCATCTCAGATTCCTGTATTTTCTTCCCATTTAGAAAATAGTCCGCACATTTAAGAACCAAAAGGTAATGTTGCAGCTATATAGGACCCTGGTGAGACCCCACTTGGAGTACTGTGCTCAGTTCTGGTTGCCTCACTACAGGAAGGATATGGAAGCCATAGAAAGGGTGCAGAGGATATTTACAAGGATGTTGCCTGGATTGGGGAGCATGCCTTATGAGAATAGGTTGAGTGAACTCGGCCTTTTCTTCTTGGAGCGACGGAGGATGAGAGGTGACCTGATACACTTGTACAAGATAATGAGAGGCATTGATCATGTGGATAGAGGCTTTTTCCCCGGGCTGAAATGACTAGCACATGAGGGCCTAGTTTTAAGATGCTTGGAAGTAGGCATAGAGGAGATGACAGGGGTAAGTTTGTTTTTACATAGAGAGTGGTGAGTGCGTGGAATGGGCTGCCGGCAGCGGTGGTGGAGGTGGAAATGATAAGGTCTTTTAAGAGACTCCTGGCTGGGTACATAGAGCTTAGAAAAATAAAGGGCTGTGGGTACAGCCTAGGTAGTTCTAAGGTAAGGACATGTTCAGCACAGCTTTGTGGGCCAAAGGGCCTGTATTGTGCTGTAGGTTTTCTATGTTTCTATTTATTTCTACTACCAAAGTGCATGACCTTGCATTTTCCAACGTTGTATTTCATTTACCACTTTCTTGCCCATTCTCCTAATCTGTCTAAATCCTTTTGCATCCTACCTGTTTTCTCAACACTACCTGAACCTCCTCCAATCTTCATATCGTTTGCAAACTTGGCAACAAAGCCACCGATTGCATCATTTAAATCATTTATATACAGCATAAAAAGAAGTGGTCCCAACACCGACCACTGCGGAACAGAACTAGTCACCACTAGTCAGAAAAGGATCCTTTTATTCCCACTTGCTGCCTCCTACCAATCAGCCAATGCTCTAACCATCTTAGTAACTTTCCTGTAATACCATGGACTTTTAACTTGGTAAGCAGCCTCACGTGTGACATCTTGTCAGAGGCCTTCTGAAAGTCCAGATATACAACATTCACTGCATCCCCTTTATCTATCCTACTTGTAATCTCCTCAAAGAATTCCAACAGGATCATCAGGCAGGATTTTCCCTGAAGGAAGCTATGCTGACTTTGTACTATCTTGTCCTGTGTCACCAAGTACTCCATCACCTCATCCTTAACAATTGACTCCAACATCTTCCCAACCACTGAGGTCAGGCTAACTGGTCTATAATTTCCTTTCTGCTGCCTTCCTCCTTTCTTAAAGAGCAGAGTGACATTTGCAATTTTCCAGTCCTCTGGCACCATGCCAGATTCCAATGATTTCTGAAAGATGATTTCTAATGCCACCACAATCTCGAACGCTACCTCTTTCAGAACCCTAGGATGCAGTTCCTCTGGTCTGGGTGACTTATGTACCTTTAGGTCTTTCACATTTTTCAGCACCTTCTCTCTTGTAACAGTAACTGCACCCACTTCTCTTCCTTCACACACTACAACATCAGGCATACTGCTGGTGTCTTCCACAGTGAAGACTGACATGAAATTATCGGCTGAATGGCCTGTTGATATGTTGTATGGCTGAAGGAGTCCCTCACTGGCATTGACTTCCAAAATTATCCAAACTAAATAAAAACATTTTCTGCACATCTGCCAAAATCTTTTTGTCCAAGTTTTGACTCCGTGCCATTTTGTGTTTGAGCAATTTGCTGATGTGGACAGTTTCCAATATGTATCCTGTATGTCCCCAGAATGACCTTGCACATCTCTCCTCTGAGGAGCGCAAAAGATTAATTTCCATTCTTTTGCACTGATACCCTTGCCTCTTGCTTCAAGGATGCATTACAGCTCTTCAATCATTCATGGGACAGTGACAAAGAAATGATCATTCAATCAATATGCTCTGTAGGCAATGCTGGATGTGTGGTATTTCGGACCAAATATGTTCATATGTGCTTCTCTCAACCCACAGCACTCCTCCTCTTAATCTGCCTTCTTGTGCTTAGAATGTGTAATTTTATCCACATCCAGACATCGGAGTATCACAGATATTATGCATGGAAGCTTGGTATCTTTTTACTGGCTTAACTTGTTCCCAACTTCTTTCTGCCCAGCACAAGTTCCACTTAAGATTTATTATCAAAGTATGTCTCTGTTACCATAAACTATCTTGAGATTCTTTTTTTGTAGGTATTCATGGTAGAACAAAGCAATGCAATAGAATCAATGAAAATTATGCACAAATTGAAAGCAACCAACATGCAAAGAGGACAAATTGTGTAAATACAAATAATATCACTAACACTGTGAGTTGTAGAATTTTTGAAAGTAGGTTGTGGTGTCAGTTTAGAGTTGATGTATTCACGATGATCGGGAGCCTGATAATTGAGGGGAAATACCTGTTCCTAAAACTGTTGGTGTGGGACTCAAGGCTCCAGTACCCCCTGCGCGATGGCAGCATTAAAAAGAGGGCAAGTTGTGGATGTTGCTTTCTTGTGGCACCGCTCCTTGTAGGCATGCACAGAGGTGGTGAGGGTTTTCCTATGATGGGCTGGAATGTATCCACCAATTTTTGTAGTTTGTAGTTGGGGTGTAAAAAAAAAGTTCCACTCACCTGGGTAATGTAGTGGCTAGCACAATGTTTTAGAGTAGCAGAGCCACTGCCTGTAAGGAGTTTGTACCTTCTCCCCGTGACTGGGTGAACTTCCTCCGGGTGTTCCTATTTCCACCCACATTCCAAAAGTCATACTGCTCGGTAGCTTAATTGGCCATTGTAAATTGTCCTGTAATTAGGCTCGTGTTTAAAAATTGGGCCATTACTGGGAGGAGTGGCTTAAAGAGTCTACTCTGTACAGTATCTCAGTACATAAGTAAATCAACTTCTGTAACTTGGGAATCACCTTGACGTCTTGGACAAATTGATTATTGCTCAGTCCACCAACCTGAACATTGACTCAGAGTCAGAGTTTATCGTCGTATGCACAGGTGTGTGTGTGTGTGTGTGCGCGCGCGTGCACAGGTGCAATGAAAAATTACCTGCAGAAACATCATAGGCACATAACATCAGATAAGGAGCATTCATAACAAGACAATTATAAACAACTTTGACAAGCAAAATCACAGCTATGACAAAAGTAGAGTCCATTATAGTTCAAAGTAATCTAAGAAGTCATGGTGTTCCTTTACTGAGGTCGGGATTAGGGTTGTGCTGGTTAAGAACTGAATGGTTGAAGCGAAATGTCTGATCTTGAACTTGGTGCTGTGAGACTCTAGGTTTCTTAAATTGCTTGGAGGAAAGATTGGGGGGGATGTCAAAGGGAATTTTTTTGTTTATGGAGTGAGGTAGGTGTGTGGAACGTGCTGTTGGGGGAACTGGTAGAGACAGATGCATTTGGGGTATATAGATATATATGTAGATGAGAGAAAAATGGAGGACTTTGCGAGAGGTTGATCTTGGAGCAGGCCAAGCTGTTGGCACAACATCATGGGCTACTGTGTTTTATGTGCCTCTTGCCCAATGGTAGTCTTGAGAAGATGGCATAGCCTGGATGGTGGGGATCTTTGATTATAGATTCCATCTATCACTGGCACTTCATGTGGATTTGAGCATCTCCATTACCAAGAAAGGGAAGACCCTTGTCCATCATGTCTGTCTGGTTTATTTATTTAGCAATACAGCACAGCAGGCCCTTCTGGCACATCAAAGCATACTGCTCAGCATCTCCTGACAACCCACAAAAAGGAAACACTGATGGTAATTGTTTTCCCAGGTGTCAGGGTCTGCGGAGTATTTGGATGTATCCACATTATCCTAAAAAGGGAGGGAGAGTAGCCAGAAGTCGTGGTATATATTGGTACCAACAACATGGGTAGAAAGCAGGAGGGGGTCCTGATAAAAGAATACAGGGAGTTAGGAAGGAAGCTGAGAAGCAGGACCTCAAGGGTAGTTATCTCAGGATTGCTGCCTGTGCCACGTGACAGTGAGGATAGGCATTGAATGTGGTGGAGGATAGATGTGTGCCTGAAGAATTGGAGCAGGGGGCAGGGACTTAGATTTTTGGATAATTGAGCCCTCTTTTGGGGCAGGTGGGACCTGTACAAAAGGGACAGGTTGCACTTGAATCTGAGGGGGACCAGTATTCTTGCGGACAGATTTTCTAGAGCTGTTGGAAGTCATTTAAACTTGTATGGAAGGGGGATGGGAACCAGTATGATAGAGTTGAGAATGAGCCAGCATGTTTACAAGTAGATATTGGATGTAACATGAATGTAAGAAGGGACAAGCCAATGACTGGATACCAATGCAGACAGAGCAAAGAGTTGAATTGTACCGCAGAGGCAAAATTCAAAAGGGCAATGAATGTCGGACTGAAGGTGCTATATTTAAATACAAGTAGCATTTGGAAAAAGGTGGACGAATTTGTGGCGCAATTAGAGATTGGTCGGTTTGGAAGGTTATAGTTGGGTGATTAACATCAAAGGATATACTTTGAATCTGAAGGGCCGGCAGGAAGGCATAGGCAGTGGTGTGGCTCTATTGGTGAGAGATGGTATTACATCTTTAGAAAGAGGTGATGTGGGGTCAGAGAATGTCGAATCTTTGTAGGTAGAGTTAAGAAACTGCAAGGGTAAAAAAAACACATTATGGGAATCATATATAGGCCTCCAAATAGTAGCCAAGGTGTGGGGTTGAGATTGCAAAGGGAGCTGGAAAAGGCATGTAATAAGGTAATGTCACAATTGTAATGGTGAACTTCAATATGCAAGGGAATTGGGAAAATCAGGTTAGTGGTGGATCGCAACAGAGGGAATTTGTTGAATGCCTATGAGATGGCTTTTTACAGCAGCCTACTCAAGGAAAGGATATCTCAGATTGGGTGTTGTGTAATAACACAGATTTTATTAGGAAGCTTAATGTAAAGGAACCCTTAGGAGACAGTGATCATAATATGATTGAATTCATACTGTAATTTCAGAGGGAGAAGCATAAGTCACATGTATCAGTATCACAACGGCCTAAAGGGAATTACAGAGGCATGAGAAAGGAGCTTGCACAGGTGGATTGGAGGAGGAAATTGGCGGGGATGACAGCAGAGCAGAGGTGGCTGAAGTTTCTGGGAATAGTTCACAAGGCACATGATAGATTTTTCCACAGAGGAAGAAGTTTTCAAATGACAAGCATAGTCAACCGTGGCTGACAAAGGAAGTTAAAGACTGCATAAAAGATGATGAAAGGCCATATAAGGTAGCAAAAATGAGTGGGAATTTCAATGATTGGGAAGCTCTTAAAATCCAACAAAAGGCAATTAAAAAAGCTATGAGAAGGGAAAAGATGAAATGTGAGGGCAATCTAGCCAATTATATAAATTGGGATATGAAAAGTTTTTTTCAGAAGAGAGGTGAGAGTTGATATTGGACCACAGGAAAATGATGCTGGTGATGTAGTAATGGGGGACAAAGAAATGCCAGATGAACTTATTGGGTACTTTGCATTTGTCTTCACTGTAGAAGATAATTGCAGTATGCCAGAAGTCTGAGTGTCAGGAAGCAGGAATAAGAGCTTTTACAAAGGGAAAAGTGTGAGGCAAACTCAAAGGTCTTAAAGTGGGTAAGTCACCTGGACCAGATGGACTACATCCCAGAGTCCTTAGAGAGGTTTCTGAAGAGATGACAGATGCATTGGTCATGATCTTTCAAGAATCACTTGATGTGGTATGGTTCTGGACGACTAGAAATTTGCAAGTGTCACTCCATTCTTTAAGTAGGGAGGAAGGCAAAAGAAAGGAAATTATAAGCCAGTTAGCCTAAACTCAGTGGTTGGGAAAGTGTTGGAGTCTATTATCAAGGATGAGGATTCGGGGTACTTGGAGACTAATGATAAAATAAGTGAAAGTCAGCATGTTTTCTGTGAAGAGAAATCTTGCTTGACAATCGGTTGGAGTTCTTTGAAGAAGTAACAAGCAGGGTGGACAAAGGAAAGTTATGGATGTCATTTACTTGGATTTTCAGAAGGCGTTTGAGGTGCCACATATGAGGCTGCTTAACAAGATAAAATCTTGTGGCGTTACAGGAAAGATACTGGCACGGATAGAGGAATGGCTGACAAGCAGGAGGCAGTGAGTGGGAATAAAAGGGGTCTTTTCTGGTTAGCTGCCAGTGACTAGTGGTGTTGCCTGGGGGTCAGTATTGAGACTGGTACTTTTCGCAATGTTTGTCAATGATTTGGATAATGGAATTGATGGCTTCATGGCAAAATTTGTGGATGATACAAAGATAGGTGGAGGGGTAGGTAGTGCTGAGGAAGCAATGCAGTTGCAACAGGACTCAGACAAGTTGGAAGAATAGGCAAAAAAGTGACAGATGGAATACGATAATGCTTTTTGGTAAAAGGAAGAATAGTGTGGACTATTATCTAAACGAGGAGAAGTTTTAAACATTAGAGGTGTAAAGGGACTTAGGAGTCCTCGTGCAAGGCTCCCAGAAGTTTAATTTACAGGTTGAGTCTGTGGTTAAAAAAAAGGCAAATGTAATGTTCACATTTATTTCAAGGGGAATAGAACATAAAAGCAAGGAGATAATGCAGAGGCTTTATAAGACACTAGTCAGGTCGCACTTGGAGTATTGTCAACAGTTTTGGGCCCCATATCTCAGAAAGGATGTGTTGTTCCTGGAGAGAGTCCAGAGGATGTTCACGAGAGTGATTCTGCAATGAAGAGGTTAACATACGAGGAATATTTGGCAGCTTTGGGCCTGTACTGTCTGGAATTTAGAAAAGTGTGTGTGGGCGTGGGGGTGGGGGGGATCTCATTGAAACCTACCGAATGTTGAAAAGACTAGATAGGGTGGATGTGAAGAGGATGTTTTCTATGGTGGGGTATCCAGAAGTAGAGGGCACAGCCTCAAAATTGAGGGGCAACATTTTAGAACAGAGGCAAGGAACTCTGAACTCTGACACCCCGAGTTCGTGACACTTCTCACACTCTTAAACTTTTTGATTATTTTAAGTTCCCTGGCCCCCACTGCTTTATTTTCACCATGAACATTGACTTCTCTAACTGCCACTAATGCACCACCTCCCCCTCGTACCCCATCCGTTATTTATTTATATACACACATTCTTTTTCTCTCTCTCCTTTTTCTCCCTCTGTCCCTCTGACTATACCCCTTGCCCATCCTCTGGGTTCCCCCCTTCCCCTTTTCCTTCTCCCTGGGCCTCCTGTCCCATGATCCTCTCATATCCCTTTTGCCAATCACCTGTCCAGCTCTTGGCTCCATCCCTCCCCCTCCTGTCTTCTCCTATCATTTTGGATCTCCCCCTCCCCCTCCCACTTTCAAATCTCTTACTAACTCTTCGTTCAGTTAGTCCTGACGAAGGGTCTCGGCCTGAAACATGGACTGTACCTCTTCCTAGAGATGCTGCCTGGCCTGCTGCATTCACCAGCAACTTTGATGTGTGCTACCCCGAGTTAACCAGTAGGCTACCGTGCTGTATGCTGTTTTTCATTGATTCTGTGCCGTATCTACTGTGAATTCCCATATGAAAATGAGTCCCAGGGTTCTACATGATTACATATACTGTATGTACTTCGATAATAAGTTTACTTAGGACTTCCCAGGTTTCCCTCTGTCAGTACACGAATTTATTTCCAGTGCGCTGGCTCGAACTCTGAATTTCATCTATGTAGGAGAACTGAAATAGGTAAGGAACATAGAACATTACAGCACAGTACCAGCCCTTTGGCCCACAATGTTGTGCCAAGCTTAACACGTACTGTTAGATCAGTCCAACCCTTCCCTTCTACATAACCCTCCATTTTTCATCATCCATGTACCTACTCAAACTGTCATAATGGATCTACCTCTTCCACCACCTCGGCAGCACATTTCACACGTCCACCACCCTGTATGTAAACAAAAATACTTAACTCTGACACGCATCACACACAAAATGCTAGAGGAACTCAGCACACCAGGCAGCATCTATGGAAAAGAGTAGAGTTGACAATTTGGACCGAGGCCCTTCAGCAGGAAGATGAGGGGTAGAGTTCAAAGGGGGAGGGGAGGGAGAAACACAAGGAGATAGGTGAAACCGGGAGGGGAAGGATGAATTAAAGAGCTGGGAAGTTGATTGGTGAAAGAGATACAGTGCTGGAGAAGCGGGAGTCTGATAGGAGAGGACAGAAGGCCATGGAAGAAAGAGAAGAGGGGAGGAGGACCAGATGGACACGATGGGCAAGCAAAGGAATAGATGAGAGGGGGAAAGGGGGATGGGGAATGGTGAAGGAGAGTAGGTGGGGGGGTCGCCATGGCCGGAAGTTCGAGAAATCGAATTTCAGGCCATCAGGTTGGAGGTTACCCAGGCAAAATATAAAGGGTTGTTCCTTCAACCTGAGTGTGGCCTCATCGCAACAGTAGAGGAGGCCATGTATAAACATATGGGACTGGGAAGTGGAATTAAAATGGGTGGCCACTGGGAGATCCTGCTTTTTCTGGCAGATGGAGCGTAGGTGGTCAGCGAAGCGGTCTCCCAATCTAGGTCAGGTCTCACCGATGTACAAGAGGCCAGACCAGGAGCACCGAACACAGTATATGACTCCAGCAAACTCGCAGGTGAAGTGTTGCCTCACCTGGAAGGACTGTTTAAGGCTCTGAATGGTAGTGAGGGAGGAGGTGTAGGGGCAGGTGTAGCACTTGTTCCACTTGCAAAGATAAGTGCAGGAGGGAGACCATGGGCAGGGAAGAATGGACAAGGGAGTCATGTAGGGAGCTATCCTTGCAGAATGCAGAAAGTTGGGGTGGTGAGGGATAGATGTGCTTGGTGGTAGGATCCTATTGAAGATAGTGGAAGTTGTGGAAGTGGAGGAGTTGAGAGAAGGGGATAGTGTTTTACAAATAACAGGGTGGGAGGATGTATAGTCCAGGTAGCTGTGACAGTCCATGAGAGTCTATCACAAACCCATGGACTCTCACTTGTACTTGGCTATGTCTCCTCCCACCCTGTGACTTGTAAAGTAAGCCATCTCCTTCTC
Source organism: Mobula hypostoma (assembly GCF_963921235.1). Taxonomy (NCBI): domain Eukaryota; kingdom Metazoa; phylum Chordata; class Chondrichthyes; order Myliobatiformes; family Myliobatidae; genus Mobula; species Mobula hypostoma. Next base: position 1,399,011 of record NC_086125.1, read on the forward strand.
TCTATTCCTCCGTCTCTACCGCATCTGCTCTCAGGATGACGCTTTTCATTCCAGAATGAATGAGATGTCCTCTTCCAAAGAAAGGGGCTATGAAAGGGGCATCAACGCTGCCCTCAAACGCATCTCTTCCACTTCATGAACGTCTGTTCTCATCACATCCTCTCGCCCCCCTACCAGGGATAGGGTTCCTCTTGTCCTCACTTATCACCTCACCAGTCTCCGTGTCCTGCACTAATTCACTGTATCTTGGTACATCTGTCAATAATAAATCAACTTCAATTCTAATTCTGATATACACTTCCCAAAATGCAAGATGGCATTGGTCCAATCTAATAACTGGCCAATGAGGTCCAGAATGACAATTGGCTTAAACAAAGTGTTGTCTGGACCCACAGAATAATAACTAAATGAGCACAGGAATTAAAAGTGGTTTATGGATCAATAAGGTATGTTTTAGCATTCTCACCTCATTCCTGGCAACTCCATGGTTTTGTTTTGAATGCATTTATGCTAAGAAGAGAATACATTGCTCCTTTTTTGCATTCTGTTTCAGATAACACTGGACAAAATTCTATCTTTGTGTATTTAGTTTCCTGTAATGCAATGGATGGACTTCTAACTTGAATATTTAGATTTGCACAGTTATGTGGATAACTGGGAATGTGTAGATGGCCTTAACACAGAGAGGAATACTGCACGAGATACTGTGTGTCACACCTACACCCTTAACATTGGGTACCTGTCATGATATTCAGTTACAAAGTACCTTACCATCAATGGTCCCTTTTTGAGGTGTTGTAATTCAGGGAACCTAGCAGTTATTTTCTGCATAGCAAGTTTCCACAATGAGTGAAGCATATCGTGCGAGTTTGCTGCTTATTGACGGACATGATGAGAAGAGTCCTCTGGCTTGCTACGAACTGGTGTCATAGAGTCAGTGAGAGGTACAGCACAGAAACTGGCCCTTTGGCCCATCTAGCTCATGTTGAAACCATTTAAACTGCCTACTCTCATTGACCTGCACTGGGACCATAGCCTTCCATACCACTACTATATATGTACCTATCCAAACTTCTCTTTGAGCTTGCATGCACCTCTTGTGTTGCAGCTCATTCCACACTTTCAGGAACCCCGAGGTGAAGAAGTTTCCCCTTAAACATTTCACCTTTCACCTGTAAGCCATGACATCCGGTTGTAGTTCCATCCAACCTCAGTGGAAAAAGCCTGCTTGCCCTTACCATTTCTATATCCTTCTTAAATTTGTTTACCGCTATCAAATCTCCTCTAATCTCTTACATTCAAAGGAATACATTCAAAGGTGCTCAGGAAGTTTAATGGTCTGAGGGTGGATAAATCTGCTGGACCTAATGGAATGCACCCTCAGGTTCTGAAGGAAGTAGCTGGAGAGATTGTGGAGGCATTAATGATGATCTTTCAAGAATCGATAGATTCTCGCATGTTACAGGATGACTGGAAAATTGTTACTCATTTACTCAGCAAATGTTACTCAGCTATTTAAGAAGGGTGGGAGGCAGCAGAAAGGAAACTATAGACCAGTTAGCATGACATCAGTGGTTGGGAAGTTGTTGGAATCGATTGTTAGCGATGAGGTTACGAAGTACCTGGAGGTACATGACAAGATAGGCCAAAGCCAGCATGGTTTCCTGAAAGGAAAATCCTGCCTGACATACCTACTGCAAATCTTTGAGGAAATTACAAACTGAGTAGACAAAGGAGATGTAGTAGATGTGCTGTACTTGGATTTTCTGAAGGCCTTTGACAAGGTGCCGCACATGAGGCTGCTTAGCAAGATAAGAGCCCATGGAATTACAGGGAAGTTACTAGTATGGGTGAAGTATTGGCTGGTCGGCAGGAAACAAAGGGATCCTATCCTGGCTGGCTGTCGGTTACCAGTGGAGTTCCACAGGGGTCGGTGTTGGGACCGCTGCTTTTTACGATGTATGTTAATGATTTGATCTACTGTATTAATAGATTTGTGGCTAAATTTGCCGATGATACAAAGATAGGTAGAGGAGTGGGTAGTGTTGAGGAAACAGAGAGCCTGCAGAGAGACTTAGATAGTTTAGGGGAATGGGCAAAGAAATGGCAAATGAAATACAATGTTGGAAAGTGTATGGTCATGCACTTTGGTGGAAGAAATAAATAAGCAGACTATGATTTAGATGGGGAGAGAACTGAAAATGCAGAGATGCAAAGGGACTTGGGGAGTCCTTGTGCAAGATACCCTAAAGGTTAGCCTCCAGGTTGAATTGGTGGTGAAGAAGGCGAATGCAATATTGGCATTCATTTCCAGAGGTATAGAACATAAGAGCAGGGATGTGACGTTGAGGCTCTATAAGGCACTCGTGAGATCACACTTGGAGTATTGTGTTCAGTTTTGGGCTCCTCATTTTAGAAAGGATATACTGAGATTGAACAGGCTTCAGAGAAGATTCACAAGAATGATTCCAGGTTACTGTATGAGGAACGTCTGGCAGCTCTTGGGCTGTATTCCCTGGAGTTCAGGAGAATTGGGGGGTGGGAGGATCTCATAGAAACATTGTGAATGTTAAAATGTCTGAACGGATTAGATATGGCAAAGTTATTTCCCATGGAAGAGGATTCTAGGACAAGAGGGCACAACTTCAGGATTGAAAGACATCCATTTAGAACAGAGATGCAGAGAAATTACTTTCGTCAGAGGGTGGTAAGTATGTGGAATTTGTTGCCACGAGCAGGTGTGGAGGCCAAGTCATTGTATTTAAGGCAGAGATAGTTAGGTTCTTGATTAGCTAGGGGATCAAAGGGTATGGGGTGAAGGCAGGGGAGTGGGGATGACTGGAAGAATTGGATCAGCCCCTGGTGGAACAGACTCAATGGGCCAAATGGCCTACTTCTCCTATATCTTATTGTTTTATGGTCTAATAAAATACTAGCCCATTCAGTATCTCCTTGTAACTGAGGGCCTCCAGACCTGGCAACATCCTTGTAAATTTTCACTATATTCTTTCAACCTTATTTTCATCTTTCCCTTAGGTAGGTGACCAAAATTGCACACAATACTCCAAATTAGGCCTCACCAATGTCTTATACAACTTTACCATAATACCCTATCTTCTGTACTAAATACATTGATTTATGAAGGCCAGTGTGCCAAAAGCTTTCTTTACATCCTTATCTACCTGTGACACCACTTACAACAAATTATGGACCTGTATTCCCAGATCCCTTTGTTCGACCACATTCCTCATTGTCCTACGATTTACTGTGTAAGACCTACCCTGGTGCTTCTACCAAAGAGCCAAATCTTGCACTTGTTTGCATTAAATTACATCTGCCATTTGTCAGCCCATTTTTCAAGCAGGTCCAGATCCCACTGCAAGCTTTTATAGTCTTCCTCCCTGTCTACTACACCACCAATCTTGGTGTCATCTACAAATTTGCTGATCCAGTTCACCACGGTATCATCCAGATCATTGTTATAGATGACAAACAACAAAGGCCCCACTCCTCTAGCCACAGGCCTCCAGTCAAAGAGGCAACCCACTACTACCACTCTGGCTTCTCCCACAAAGCCAATGCCTAATCCAATTTACCACCTCATCTTGAATGCTGAGCAACTGAACCTTCTTAGCCAATCTCCCATGTGGCCCCTTGCCAAATTCCTTATGAAAGTCCATGTAGACAACATTTATTGCCTTGCCTTCATCTACTTTCCTGGTAACTTACTTGAAGTTGGAGATGACCTACCACGCACAAAGCACACTGACTATCCTTAATCAGTCCATGTCTTTCCAGATGTTTATATATCCAGTCCCTTAGAATACCTTCCAATAACTTTCCTACTACTGATGTCAGACTCACTGTCATTGAGTGCCTAGTTCTCAGCTGCAGCAATAGCCTGGGTTTTGGACCTTACGGGATGGCATGTCCAAATTATTGTCCCGTATCCAGAGTTGGTCTTTAAACCACCTGACTCCATGAGATGATGTGAGACTGAGAGAGACAGTTTGAGGGTTAAAATCAATACTTTTCCTCAGGAAACAATCCACTTCCTGCATCTTTGTGGGAACTTGACAACAGTTTAGAGATGTTTCCACGGATAAGGGGAAGGGATATGGGAAGAACAGTTTATTTTGAAATAAATGTTTGCCCTCAGGTCAAGTATAGTTTGGTTGACTACAGAGTAAAGCTTATTCTCTTCTGTCCTGCCAATTCTGACGAGCAATCCATATCAAAACATTCAATCGTCAAGAGGATTTCCCTGATTAATTTCACAGGGAAATCTCACAGAAGAAGATACAAAATTTAACTCTGATGAATATATTGATCAGGTCAATATTAGGAATTATTTTTCAGAAGCTTGAAGAAGGGTGTCAGTCTAAATACTGTCTTTTAAATTAAAGTGTGATAATTCAAGCTGGAAATGCACTGTGCCTGGGGTTTGGGCTGTCCACACACAAATGTTAATGACTGAATAAAGTGATGCTGAGAGGTATGCTCTTTCTTTGAACTCTGGGGAAATTGGATCTTGAGTATTAATGTGTCTAGAAAGCACTTTGCATTTTGAAAGATGAGCAATTTTCAGAGAATTTATTGAATGTCGTTATTCTCAGAGTCCAGTCTGCAGACTGCAAGCTCTTCTGGGAGTCACAGAGTAGTGTAGCATGGAGAGGGACCTCTCGGGCCAACTTGTAGTACCTGTTGATCATGGTGCCACTCTGCTCGTCACATTTGCCTGTGTTTGACCCATATCTCCCATACTCCTGTTTTCTGTGTAATTATCCAAATGTCTTTTGAATGTTGTCACTATACCTGTTTCAACCATTTTCTCTGGCAGGTCATTCAATATACGGACCACATTCTGCTGACAAATTTGTCCCTCAAGTCAGCATAAACCCTTAGGGTTTTATCTCCCCTCCCTGGGGAAAACAAACAACCTATGATTCTCATGATGTTTTCCATCTCTCTAAGGTCACTTCCCAGTCTTCTACTCTCCAAGGAATAAAGTACAATCCTGCTCAACCTCTCTTTATAACTCAGGTCCTCGAGACGTGGAAGCATGGAACTAAATCTTCTCTCTGTAATGAAATCAGAGATTATTTTTCATACTCTGGTCAGCTCCGTCATTAGCTAAACCTGGCTAGGATCCTCACCCTGAAGTACATGCAGCGCAACCCGAAGTCACTCTTCTCCCCTTCTCCACACTGGACTCCATAGGAAGCTCAGGCCTTCCATAACCACCCAGGGACTACCCCCCCCACCCCCTGCCCCCACCCAGATCCGCCTGAAGAACCTAATGAACTCGAGATTTCCAAGCTGGAGATCAGGATGAAAAAGACTCTTGAGGCTTAGTGGCTGAACTATTTTCCAGATAGGAATATGGTGTTAGTTCAGGAAAGTTATGCAGAGGTAAAAGATCTCACTGTGGCCAACTTCAGCTTGTTGTGTTATGCTGCAGTGGAGTCAGACTGCATGGAAAATAGTCTTCACTCAGCAAGTTCCTACCAACCATCAACTGCCCAGTTCCACAAATCCCATTTAATTTTCCCCATCTCACCATCAGCCTCTCCCCACGTTCTATCACTCGCCTACACACTGGGGAGAATTTAGAGTGGGCAGTTAGCCCACCAACCCACATGTCATTGGGATGTAGGAGGAATGTTTACCTTGGCGAAACCCATGCAGGCACGCTCAGAAAGAACCTGCAAACTCCACACAGACAGCACTGGAGGTGAAGATCAAACCTGGGTCTCCGGAGCCAAGTGTCAGTATCTGTGCTACTGGGTCACCATTATAACCCATGCTGGTGTTCCATGTGCACCTCCTCCTCTCGACTCCTGGCATTTGAGTGTAGGCCACTCCTTCACAGCAGAAGAGGTTTCATTGTTTTAGAATCAGAATCTGACTTATTATCACTGACTTGTGTGTCGTGAGGTTTGTTGTTTTGTGGCAGTAGTACAATGCAAAGATGCTACTACTATACTACGTTGACTCAGGCCCAGGGGCCCGGCGTTGGGCTCGATGACAGACTCTCCACTTCTCCCTCTCCCTCATCAGTATGCTAAATCACTTTAAAAACTAGTACATAGACAAATAAAACAATAATGGGTTTATGGACTGTTCAAATATCTGATGGTGGAGGGAAAAAACTGTTTCTGGATTGTGGATTGTGTGTCTTCAGGCTCCTATACTTCCTCCTCGAAGGTAGTAACGAGAAGAAGGAATGTCCTAGATTGTGAGGGTACTTTGTGATGGATGCAGCCTTTTCGAGGCAGCACTTCTTGAAGACGTCCTTGACGAGGTGGAGGGTTGTGCCTGTAATGAAACCAGCTGAGTCTACAGCTCTCTGCAGCCTCTCGCATCCCAGTGCACTGGAGCCTCCATACCAGGCCATGATACAGCCAGTCAGAATATTCTCCACTGTACATACATACTTTGTTTATTCAGTTCAAAAAATTACTTGAGTAATGTTGTTAATTTTTAATAGCAAACTGATGAAAATAATCCCCAAATTTGGCAGATGAGCTTTGCCTCTTGTTGCGGACATTCAGGAGCATGTCTCAACACGGCCTGAGGCTGAAACGTCATGGGGCCTTGTTGCCTGATACCCAGGAGTGGAGTATAAGCTCATTTTCCCCTCTAGCTTGACTTGGCTCATTAAAATTGCTTGCCTCGTTGTTTGAAAGAAAATGTGAGACTACTAGTCCCTCTGTTGTGCTATCTTTGCCCTTGGCTTTCAATGAATTGAAACTCTGACTTGCATGCCAAGTCCTCACATACAATATGCTGAATAGTTATGGATGCAGGCCTTTGACCACAGTGGAGCTTAAGCAAACTGTCACGAGTTTTGAAGAAAGAGAGGTGATCTCACTGACCTGTACGAGTTTCTGCTGCTTGTGATGTCTGTTACAACGGGTCACAGACTTAAAATGAGGAGATAACTTAAATTCCTTCACACCGAGAGTGACGGATCTTTGGGTTTTCCCCTAAGTGGAGGCTCAGTTACTGAGTGTAGTGGATTGTAAGTGAATCGGGTAGTAGGGGATTATTGCACCGGATTAGATGATAGTCAAAATGGTGCCAAGCTGTGGTCTCTGTCGAGGTTGCACTTCAGACTTAGCTGTTTTTAGGTTTGTAGGGATGGTTTTGGGGACAGAGAGAGAAGCTAAGGAGTCAGGTTAGGGTTTAGTGACAAAGATGGGGTGGAATTTGAGGTCAGGCTAGTCTGTTGAGTTTGGACACCCATGTCAGGCCAACAGAGCAGCTTTGATGAGCGCTGATAGCTCCTCCTTGGGTTAGCAAGTTGTTGACGGCTTCTATAATTGGAGTTCCATGCCCGCACGCAGGAGGAATTATGGCCTGTGACCCCCTAGGTACTCGAATTGGTGAGACTGGAGTTTGAGGCCGAGCGACTGATGATCGTTGAGTTCTGGAATCAATACCAAAGATCAAAACCCAAAGATTGATTGAAGTCCAGTTGTTGAGGCCCAAAGGCTGCTACCCGATTCTGCTAATCTCTGCAGTGCTGTTGGGGATGTCGAAGGCCCAATGTCTGCGAGTCCAAGTCTGTTGGAGATTGTCTGTCCTGATTTTGGATCACTGTGGATGTGTGTGGCCGGGTGGGTGTGAGGGAGGAACAGGGCTTGTTTTCCTGTTACTGTTTTGTTACTTGAGTTGTGTTTTGTTGTGCTCAGTGCTGTTCTGCTGAGCGTTGTGTGCGTGCTGCGTTGGTGCCAGAATGTGTGACGACACTTGCGGGCCGCCCCCCAGTCCACTCGCGGGTATGTTGACTGTTAACACAAACGATGCATTTCACTGTATTGCTCGACGTACCTGGGGTAAATAAATAGAATCTCGAATTCTGAGACTGGAGCTGAAATGGAAGATCCCTGTGACTCATTAAACAATAGGGCCGATACAAGAGGCTGTTGGCCTAAATCTGTTTCTGCTTCTTGTTGTCTAAACTAATACTTCAGTTCCATGGAAACCTCTTCTTTTTCACCCCCATGGCTCGCGTGTGAGCGAGGCAGAGGTTAATGCACGCTGCCGGTTCAAGGACAGTAAATGCCGACTTTGACAAAACTATGAATAAATAAAACGGAAACTTAGTTTAACTCTATCAGCATAAAACCTAGAATGGGAAGACAGAATCTCTTTTCCTATTTGGAAATGTCAAGTATTAGAGGAAGTGCATTTAAGGAGATGGGGGTGGGGAAGGGAACGTTATAGGAGATTTGTGGAGCGACTTCTTTTGCACAGAAACTTGTTCTACCGTGAATGCCCACAAGAAAATCTCGGTGGTATTTGGAGACATACGCATACTTAGATAATAAATTTACTTTAAGCTTTGAGAGTGTGGCTGCCTGGAATGGAGGTGGAAGCGGAAAAGATTGTGATGTTTAGCTGTGTTTTTTAGACAGACACATGACTACACAGGGAACGGAATGGAGGGACGTGGATCATGTGCGGTCAGAAGAGGATTAGTTTAATTTGGTATTGTGCTCAGCACAGTCATTGTGGAGTGACTGTTCCTGAGCTGTACTGTTTTGCGTTATATGTTCTGTACTCTTACTTTCAAAGGTACATTTAATGTCAGAGAAATGTATACAATATACATCCTGAAATGCTTTTTCTTCACAACCATCCACGAAAACAGAGGATGCCACCAAAGAACGAATGGCAGTTAAATGTTAGAACCCCAAGTTCCCCCCCAGCTCCCCTCCCTCCCACGCATAAGCAGCAGCAAGCAACAATCCCCCCCCATAGCAAAAAAAAGCATCAGCACCCGCCACCGAGCACTCAAGCGTGAGCAAAGACACAGACTTGCAGTACTGCAAAGACTACGTGTTCACTCGGTATTCGACATACCACAGGCTCTCTCTCTCTCCCTAATAAGGGAGAAAGAGGTGTCTCTGTTTCACAGCGACTGACATAACAAACAACTCGCTGGTTTTCGATGTTAAAAATCCGTTGTGTTGCTTTTTTCTGAGCTCTGTGCCCAAAGATCTCAGGTCTCTGGGCACACAGTCAAAGATGTTCCAGCTCACACAACGCTCCCGTCTGGGACACTGACCTTCGATCCGCCTGTCTCCTGAGCCCAGAGATCCTAGGCCTCCACAGACGAGCTGAACTCGTAGCCTGAGCCCTTGGCATTTCGGATAACGGCCAGCTGTGAGACCCCGAGAGCAGGTCCCATTCCTGTCATCAGCGTGCAACTCCAGGTCAGGATCTTCAAAAGAACCCTGAAGGGGAAAAATAGAGATATTAAAGATGCAAACAGAGCTGTTTCCAAAGGTGCAAACAAAGGAGTCGCTGTTGAGAACCATCTTGACTAAGCTCCGTCCTCTGATTTTTGTCTAAAGTGTATCATTGTTCATTGAGACAATGGATTTTGCCATTAATAATAAGAATGTATGTTTTACTTATCCCCGCCGTGTAATTTTATTAGATCTCTATGGCAGTATTATATTTGAGGAGTCAACAGATAAATTTGACTTGACCTGGTGATTCAGACTACGTCCGTAGTGATGTCTGTATGATAGCAATCTTCCAATGGGATCTTTCATACTGAATTTTTGAACAAGGAGTATTGTAAAGATCTTTTTCTCGATGACCAATATCTCCTGCTGACCATCTCCATGAAAGCTAAGTAACCCATCGTTCACTTTGTGGGACATAGCTGGGGTAAGGATTGCTCCTTTGTAGGTGATTAGGGCAGCACACATTCTCCATTATTTGTCTACACGGTAGTGTAGTCGTTAGTATAATGCTGGTACTGCTCCGTGTCCCACAGCTCAAAGCAAATTTATTATCAAAGTATGTATATGTCACCATATACTACCCTGAGCTTCATTTTTGTGCAGGCATTTACAGTAGAACAATGAAATACAATAGAACAATGAAAACTATCTACAAAGACTGATAAACAAACAATGTGCTAAAGAAGGCAGGCTGCACCAATAGAAACAAATACAAATTCAGTGGATTTGGGTTAATTAGAGCACATTAGGACCAGTACATTTTGGCCCAATTAAGCGGCTGCCCAAACTAGCTGTAGTTTCATGGAAATAGTTAAAAAAGTATAAAAAGTACTTTAACTGAAATACTTAAACTGAATAACAAATTTTGCATTTAAATGAAATACAGAAGAAGTTAGAACACTAACATTACAATTAAAGTACCATAAGAAACTGTAATTCCTAATTGCTATCGATAGAGGAATTGATCCAGTGTATGCTGCCGAGTTTTTTTTTGATTGATTGTAAATGAACAAAATCATTGGAGTCACCTGGTGCAGATAATGGATTGTCTTCATACAATACTTTCAACAACTTCAACCTCCCAATCTTAGTTTTTATTGTAACGTTCGAGATGATTGTCAGTACAGGTCGACCTTCACTAATCCAGCACCATTGGGACCTGAGGAGTGCTGGATTAGTGAAAATGCTGAATTACAGAAAGGTCACATTAAACATAATCAGTGCCAGATTATCGAAGGAACTGGATTACAGGTAGTCGGATTAGTGAAGGTCAACCCGTACCTTCAAATTGTTCGTAGTCCCTAACTTGTTGAATTAGTGAAATCATTTCAATTTCACTCCGGGCCATTTCTGGCATTTTGAAGCCTGAATGCTAGAAACAAGCATTCTGAATTGTCTTATTGTTAATTTCTTGCCAACTATCAGTAACAAAAATCACTGCTTTTTGAACATACATGCAACTGATGCTGATTTAAAAACTTTTCACCTTAAGCGTGGTGCACTGTTTAATGGCCACGGAAGTGTGCATGACTGACCTAGTTAGAAACTTTGACAAATAGTCTCCTGTTCCAGTTATGTGGCAGAGTCCCAAATAAACAAAGGAAATGCAGGCCATTTCTCAATTGATTTTTATTCTTTAAGCATTGTCCCAAGTGAGTAGCTTCCCTGATTAACTGACGGATCAATTATCTGGAATCCTCTGTATCTACAGATGTACAAGATAGTCTACTGATAGGTGAAGCTAGATGAGGGAGAAGGTAGATAGGTAGGGGAAGGGAATGAAGTGAGAAGCCAGGAGGTGATAGGTGGAAGGGGTAAAGGGCTGAAGGAGGAGGAATCTTATAGGAGAGGGGAGTGGACCAAGAGAGAAAGGAAAGGAGGAGGGACACTCTAGGGAGGTAATAAGAAGAGAAGAGGTAAGAGGGGTTTGGAAAAAGTGTGAATATGCACATGTCTGCTTGAATACTGACACGCGTGTGTACATGTGCGTGTGGGCTCGGTAGCGGGATGATTTACAGTGCCAGTGATCATGGTTCAGTTCCTGCTGTTGTCTGCAAGGAGTGTGGATGTTCATCCCGTTACCAGACGGGTTTCCTCGAGGTGCTGTGGTTTCCTCCCACATCCCACATTCCAAATTCCTTCCATGTCAGCATGCTCTCTTGCTACCGGACACTTGCGGAGTGCTGTCAGCACATCCTTGGACTGTATTGGTTGTTCATGAAAAGATGCAATTAACTCTATGTTTGGATGTACATGTGACAAGGAAAATCTTTCCATCCCATATCCCGACTCTTTGGGAGGAAGTTTCCCAAGTCTGTGTATAATCCACAGCGACTGAAACAGATTGAGAACAGCAATGCCTAATAAGTGTGCCTTTGACTTTTGCAGAGAATGTAGTCGACGTCTTGCAGGTTCTGGACCTCCAGGACTCCTTGGACGGAATTGTGAATGTTGCGGGATTTTGTACACAACGAAAAGGATCTGAAGACACTGATATTGCTCTCCGGATAGAGAACAAAACTTACTTTAATGCCCTAACAACACAATTATTCCCAGGTAAGTTAACTTTAACTTCATGAATGGTGATGGTGCTGTTGCAGGTACCTGGGCTGTAAACAAGGTACATCAGGTCGATTCTAGGGTCGGTGGGATTGTCCTATGAAGGGAGATTAAACTGAATTCCCTAAACATTCTAGAATGAGGGATCATGTCATTCAAGATGCTTGCCGTACGTAACAAGAATTAAGATTTGATTTATCCCCTAGCTGGGATATTAAAACCAAGGTGACCATCTCGAAGTGAGCGTTCAGTCATTGAAGTCAGAGAACTCGCCCTGTGAAGTGAATCTTTCAAGTTATCCATCCAAGAGGCTTGTAGGTGATTAGTCAGAGAATAATTAAGACAGAAATCATTAGTACTAAAAGAACTGAAGGATGATGGGATTGTGGTCCTGAGGTTAAAGATCACCCAGGATGTTACTGAATGGGATGGGGGGAGTTAATTGGCCTCCATGTGTTGGGATGAGTGTCAGTTCAGATGACCAGGCTGGGTGGTGGTTTGCCGACCTCGTTGAGTGTTTTGATACCATTTACCCTGGAGGTAAGGTTACTGGGTGAACTCCATTAGGGATGCGGTGGGATGGGATCATGTGATGACAGCTTTTAGCCCAAGCTGATTGGCTGGATCCTCTGGTATTTTCCCAAGCTGATTGGCTGGATCCTCTGGTATTTTCCCAAGCTGATAGGTGGAGAGGGGCCTAAGAAAGGGAAGTCTTGCTCGACTCACTGAATCATACAGTCCGTAGTGTCTGATACTGCCTCTTTGAAACTGGGATTTGCTTTGTTCCACTTCCCTGACTTTTTTCACAGGTCTGTTTCCTTTCATCTTCATTCTCCTGTGAAAGCTCTTACTGAATCTGTTTCCTTAGCCCTCACAAGTCCAATCACACTAGCTCACTGCTTGAAAATAATTGAGACACAGGAGACTGCAAACCCTGTAGTCTGGAGCGAAGAACAAATTGCTGGAGGGACACAATGTGCCAGTTCTGATGCTGGCTCTTGAATGGAAGCATTGTCTTCCCGCCTGCCTCCATGGTTGTTGCCTGAGCTGCTGAGATCCTCTGCCAGTTTGTTTCTTGGCTTAAAAATAATTGCAGCATATCTTCGGTTTTGTGGTGATAATTGTTTAAACCTTTGGCCTGTTGCTGACTTGTCTGCCTGAAAGAATAATTGCTAAATATCTGTCATAATAAGTTCACAGTAAGCCACATCTTCCTCTCTATTTCCAACCTCCCTGTGAAAGTGTACGCCTGATTGACGAATCCCCAAGAGGCGTCTAAAGGCTTGGCTAATGTCACTTGACTGGGGAAAATTTCCCTGGGCATCCAGAATGGAGTAAAGTGAATCCTTTCCAGAATTAAAAACTGCAGTAGTTGGAAATCAAAATTAAAACAGCAGGCCAGGTAGCTTCGTTAGAGAGAGAAACAGTTAACAATTCAGATCTACTCCAGTTCTTTTATTACAAGCAGAGCATGTGTGTTAGGAATAAGGTGGATCTTTAGATTTTCAGAATTCTAATGACATCAGATTTTCTTTTCTCTGCTCCATCGTAGAAAGCATTTAACAGCAGATAGAAACATAGAAAACCTACAGCACAATACAGGCCCTTCAGCCCACAAAGCTGTGCCGAACATGTCCTTACCTTAGAAATTACCTAGGGTTGCCCATAGCCCTCTATTTTTCTGAGCTCCATGTACCTGTCCAGGAGTCTCTTAAAAAGACTATTGTTTCCCCCTGCACCACCATCGCCAGCAGCCCATTCCATGCACTCACCACTCTCTATGTAAAAAACAACTTACCCCTGATATCTCCTCTGTACCTACTTCCAAACACCTTAAAACTGTGCCCTCTTGTGTTAGCCATTTCAGCCCTGGGAAAAAGCCTCTGACTATTCACACGATCAATGCCTCTCATCGTCTTATACACCTCTATCAGGTCACCTCTCATCCTCCGTCGCTCCAAGGAGAAAAGGACAAGTTCACTCAACTTATTCTCATAAGGCATGCTCCCCAATCCAGGCAACATCCTTGTAAATCTCCTCTGCACCCTTTCTATGGTTTCCACATCCTTCCTGTAGTGAGGCAACCAGAACTGAGCACAGTACTCCAAGTGGGGTCTGACCAGGGTCCTATATAGCTGCAACATTACCTCTCCACTCTTAAACTCAATCCCATGATTGTTGAAGGCCAATGCACCGTATGCCTTCTTAACCATAGAGTCAACCTGCACAGCAGCTTTGAGTGTCCTATGGACTCAGACCCCAAGATCCCTCTGATCCTCCACACTGCCAAGAGTCTTATAATCTGCCATCATATTTGACCTACTAAAATGAGCCATCTCACACTTATCTGGGTTGAACTCCATCTGCCACTTCCAGCCCAGGTTTGCATCCTATCAATGTCCCGCTGTAACCTCTGACAGCCCTCCACACTATCCACAACACCTTCAACCTTTGTGTCATCAGCAAATTTACTAACCCATCTCTCCACTTCCTCATTCAGATCATTTATAAAAATCACAAAGAGTGAAGGTCCCAGAACAGATCTCTGAGGCACTCCACTGGTGACCAACCTCCATGCAAAATATGACCCATCTACAACCACACTTTGTCTTCTGTGGGCAAGCCAGTTCTGGATCCACAAAACAACGTCCCCTTGGATCCCATGCCTCTTTACTTTCTCAAAAAGCCTTGCATGGAGTACCTTGTCAAATGCCTTGCTGAAATCCATGTACACTACATTACGGTCCCCAACCACCGGGCCGCAAAGCATCCACTACCGGGCCGCGAGGAAACCTTTCTTCATTCCCTGTCATGCACTGTTAAACTTGAATGCACGCGTGATCATGACCCGCGCGTCGTCCATGTCAGCGCGGGAAGGAGATCAACTCCTCGAGCTTGCAAATGACAGCGGGCTGAAAAGTATGTTTGACATAACATCTCTGCCGGCATTCTGGATCAAAGTCAAGGCTAAATATCCTGAGATAGCCATGAAAGCACTGAAAACGTTGCTTCCATTTCCAACATATCTCTGCAATGAATGCAACAAAAACTAAATTGTGGAATAGACTGGACATCAGGAACCCCCTTCGAGTATCGCTGTCTCCCATCACCCCTCGATAGGACCGTCTTGTTGCAGGAAAACAAACCCAGGGCTCCCACTGATTCAGCGATATTGGTGTGTTGCAATGATTTGATATATTTATATGGGGAAAATATGTGCTGTGTGTTTAATATCCAAACGTTACTTAAAATGTTATGATGCTATTGATTATAAGTGACTTATCTAACCATATAGCAAATACAGCAGGGAAACGGGCCATCTCTGCCCTTCTAGTCCGTGCCAAACGCTACTCTCACCTCATCCCACTGACCTGCACTCAGCCCATGACCCTCTATTCCTTTCCCGTCTATATACCTATCCAATTTTTCTTTAAATGATAATATTGAACCTGCCTCTACCATTTCTACTGGAAGTTCGTTCAACACTTACTTCAAGCCCCTGTCCTCCCCTGATAATTGACTTATCACTATATTCATGCGAGGAAAATATGCACTGTGTGTTTAGTATTAAATGCTTTGGATAAACCCTTTTAGAAACGAAATTGAGTGTATTAGCCACTTATCACCTATATTCCGGTCGTGATTAACAGCCCCTCCCCCCCCCCCCACACCGAAGAGAATCGCGAAAAACGATTTTTAGAAAAAAATCGGCACGTACATGCAAGTTGCGCATGTGCACAGAGGTGCCCGCGCAAGGCTTCAGGGCCATTGTAGGCTTTCTCGGGGTAAACACAATGTATTTGAGTGCTACTCTTGTCCGTTGGCAACCCTACCCCCCCCGCCCCACCCCCGGGTCGGCCGGTCTGCAAGAATATTGTCAATATTAAACCAGTCCTCAGTGCAAAAAAGGTTGGGGACCCCTGGACTACATTTACTGCTCTGCCTGTGTTTAGTCACATCCTCAGAAAATTCAATCAGGCTCGTAAGGCACGACCTGCCTTTCACAAAGCCATGCTGACTATTCCTAATAATATTATGCCTCTCCAAATGTTCATAAATCCTGCCTCTCAGGATCTTCTCCATCAACTTACCAACCACCTGAAGTAAGACTCACTGGTCTATAATTTCCTGGACTATCTCTACTCCCTTTCTTGAATAAGGGAACAACATCTGCAAACCTCCAATCCTCCAAAACCTCTCCCGTCCCCATTGATGATGCAAAGATCATTGCCAGAGGCTCAGCAATCTTCTCTCTTGACTCCCACAGTAGCCTGGGGTACATCTCATCCGGTCTTGGTGACTCATTTAACTTAATGCTTTCCAAAAACATCAGCACATCCTCTTTCTTAATATCTACATGCTCAAGCTTTTCAGTCCACTGTAAGTCATCCCTACAATCGCCAAGATCCTTTTCCGTAGTGAATACCGAAGCAAAGTATTCATTAAGTACCTCTGCTTGCTCCTCCGGTTCCATACACACTTTTCCACTGTCACACTTGATTGGTCCTATTCTCTCACACCTTATCCTCTTGCTCTTCACATACTTGTAGAATGTCTTGGGGTTTTCCTTAACCCTGTCTGCCAAGGCCTTCTCATGGCCCCTTCTGGCTCTCATAATTTCATTCTTAAGCTCCTCCCTGCTAGCCTTATAATCTTCTAGATCTCTATCATTACCTAGTTTTTTTTTAACCTTTTGTATGCTCTTTTTTTTCTTGACTAGATTTGCAACAGCCTTTGTACACCATGGTTCCTGTACCCTACCATCCTTTCCGTGTCTCATTGGAACATACCTATGCAGAACTCCACGGAAATATCCCCTGAACATTTGCTGCATTTCTTCCGTACCTTTCCCTGAGAACATCTGTTCCCAATTTATGCTTCCAAGTTCCTGCCTGATAGCCTCATAGTTCCCCTTACTCCAATTAAACTTTTCCCTAACTTGTCTGTTCCTATCCCTCTCCAATGCTGTGGTAAAGGAGATAGAATTGTGATCACTATCTCTAAAATACTCTCCCACTGAGAGACCTGACACCTGACCAGATTCATTTCTCAATACCAGATCAAGTACAACCTCTCCTCTTGTCGGCTTATCTACATATCCTTTATTTACATAAAGGATGGAGGCCTTTCTCTGACCCATCTTCTCAAGAAAACAGTTCCTCCATACATAATACAAATTTAAGAGAATGAGACAAACTAGATTCCTGTTGTGAAGATGTAGTATGGACACGGTGTAGGGAATGGCTTCAAATATGTACCTAAAGCCTCTGAGAAAACGCTAAGTCCCATTGACCCTTGAGCCTCCCTGGTTAATGACCATGCAAGATGGAGTGGAAACATTTGGGTGGTGCTAGGAGCCTCATGTTCCTGCCCTGGAAGTGTGTGGAGTTACACGGTGGAATAGATCTCTATTCTGGAAGGTAGAATACATGAATACATCACTGCCTTCCAAGCATGGATGGTCCATCAGTCACCTCAAACCCAAGCTGCCGGAAAGTCCATGGTTCCCACATTCATCACTGAAGTGCAGTCAAAGCAAGTCACTGTCTTGACAGGAGAAGATATTGTCAGCAAATATATTTCTAAATTTGGCCTCTCTTATTTTTCTTTTCTGCTGCAGATGGAAACTTTCCTGAGAATTTCTCCATCCTAACGACACTAAAGGCCAAGAAAAACTCCCAGTTCTTCCTCCTGTCTGTTTACAATGACCAGGGCATCCAGCAACTGGGAGTCGAAATCGGTCGGTCCCCTGTCTTCCTGTATGAAGACCAGACAGGCAAACCGACCCCTGAGGATTACCCCATCTTCAAAAAAATTAACCTGTCCGATGGCAAGTAGGTTCATCTCACCATCTCTTATGCACGTGGCAATTGCTTTTCCTGTGAACAGCTTTGCAAAATCATTAGCTTAGGGTATAACCGTAGTGGTGATCCATTGTAATGAAGGTGTTTGGATCGTCAGCTACTCAAAAGGAATGGATTTTTTGGCACCCTGGATTACCTGAAGTACTGTTAATCCAAACAGACCAAGTCACTTGAGGCTTTGCACTCTGACCAAACCCGAGTAAGAGGAGTTATTGTTAAGGAGCCTTGTGAAAATGAGAGTGTGTGAGAGAAAGAATATGCAGGGGAGAAGGCTCACAGTGGCAGACAAAGAAAGGAAGATTCAAAAAAAAGAATGCAGACAAAGGAAAGTGAAAAATTTGGAAGAGGTAGAAAGGAGAGAGAGAGAAACCTACCTTTAACCTAATTGGTCCAAGCCAGTTGAGATGTCCATCTAACCTACTTCCATTTGCCCACCTCTGGTCCATATCCTTCTAAATCTTTCCCACCCAAGTGCCTTTAAATGTTAACCTACCTGCCTTAGCCTCTTGCTCTGGCATCTCATTCCGTATGTGGGCCACCCTCTGGTGAAAAAGTCATCTCTCAGGGTTGTTACATCTCTCCCCTCTCTTCCTTCTAGTCTTGATTCCCCAATCCCAGGAAAAAGAGTGTGGGCATTCACCCTATCAATACCCTCCTGAACTTCCACACTGCAATAATGTCACCTCTCAGTCTCCTGTGCTCCAATGAATGAAGTCCCAGCCTCTCTCTATACTTGTGCAGTAAGTGGGATGACGGAATTCTAGGTGAGTTGTGGGAGAATGTGGAAATTTTGGGAATTTACACAGATGTGATGGTAATTATGAGGGCTTGTTAAAGGTGACCACCCTTCTGAAGGAGCAGTTAGAATGCGAGGTGAAGGAAATCCTTCAGTTAAGCTTGCACCTGCTGGCTAAAGTTTCTATGACACATGTCCCCTACAGTACAGATACAATCCCTTAGGCCCAGCAAGCCCATTCAAGCCTCCATTTACTCTAATCTTACACTAATTCCATTTCTTTCTCCCCAAGTAATCATCAGCTCTCCTCAGATTCTACCTATACACTGGGGAGGAGGGGTGCAACTTGATGTAGTCAGTTAATCTACCGCACACGTCTCTGGAATGTGGGAGGAAACTGGAGCATCTGGAGGAAACCTGCAAGGTCACTGGGAGAAAGTGCCACCTCGGCACAGACAGCACTCAACGGCAGGATCAAACCTGGCTCACTGGGGTCCTAAGACTGTAGCTCCACCAGCTTCCATGCCACACTTGCAGCTGTGTTAAATGTGTAGTTCAAGCTGCTGTTGACTTGTGTTTGTGACAGTCTGGCCTGGGGTTGTTCAGGGAAAGTTGAAGGGGAGTGAGATTCAGAAAGCGTGCACAATTATTGCACAGCAATAGAAGATAGAGCATAGGAACAGGTCCTTCGGCTCACAGTGTTGTGCTAAACTAATTAAACTCGTTACTACATGCCTAATTAAGCTAATCTCTTCCCTTTATTTTCTTCACATTCATATGCTGATCCAAGAACCTCTTAAACACCTTGTATCTGCCTCCACCACCACACTGGCAGCAAATTTCAGGCTTCTACCACTGGCTGCGCATAACAAAAACTCTTCCTGAGATTCCACACCCCCTCCCCAATTTAAATGCATGCTCTCTAGAGCTAGACATTTCAGCCCTGGGTAATGACGAATGCTAACTGTTTATCTATGTCTCTTATAGCCTTGTACATTTATGTCAGATCTCCCCTCAGCCTTTGCAGCTCCAGAGAAATCATCCAAAGTGTGTCCAATATAGCACATGCACTCTAATACTTACAGTATCCTAGTAAATGCAAACATGAGGAATTCTGCAGATGCTGGAAATTCAAGCAACACACATCAAAGTTGCTGGTGAACGCAGCAGGCCAGGCAGAATCTCTAGGAAGAGGTACTAGCTTACTAGCTCTTCCTTCAGTTAGTCCTGACGAAGGGTCTCGGCCTGAAACGTTGACTGCACCTCTTCCTAGAGATGCTGCCTGGCCTGCTGCGTTCACCAGCAACTTTGATGTGTGTTGCTTGAGTATCCTAGTAAGCCTCTTTTTGCACCCTCTCCAAAATCTTTACATCGTTCTAATAATGGGCAAGCAGAACTGAAGGGAGTACTCTAGATGTGAGCTTACTAGAGTTTTATAAAGCTGCAGCCTAACTTCCTAACTCTTGAACTCAAAGCCTTGATTAATAAAGGCATGCATACCGTATGCCTTACTTACCAGCCTCTCAAGCTGTGCAGCCACGTTCAGGGAGCGGTGGACCGGTGGAGGCACCTTGTAGTGTTCCTGCACTGTGGTGGTGAGTCATACTGTACTTGTGCCAGTGGTGCCCCTCACCGATGCCTACCTTTACTGATGGGAATACGTTAGTGTCGGTTGGTTGTGTTTCACAGGTGGCACCGACTAGCCATCAGCGTCGAAGGAAAGAATGTCACACTGGTCGTCGACTGTGACCAGCAGATCTCAGAGCACCTCGCAAGGAGTGACAGCCCCGTGGTCAGCACTAATGGAGTCACAGTCTTCGGTACCAGGATACTGGAGGAGGAAGTGTTTGAGGTTAGTGAGAAAACACATCGGCAGCTGACGTCCACCACGTTTACCTCTGGCCACTCCATCGTCGGCCCTTTGCTAACAGTATTGGCTTACTGAAGGGCTGAGGTGCCCAACTGGAAAGTGTAACTTGTGTGAAACATGTTTTATAATTTGTGTATTATCGTCACATGCACTGTGATACAGTCAAAGTGTTTGCTTGCTGCCCAGGCATTAAGTACCTTGAGGAACCATAAAAAGAAAAATGATTGCAGAATATAGAGAATAGTCTTGTGGTTACAGGGAATTGTAGATGCAAGGCACAGAAAAGCAGATTGAGAGATGAGGTCAAATTTATTTTACCAGATGTCCATTCAAGAGCCTTTCAACGTTTAGAAGCTGTCCTTCATAAACACAAGAGATGCTGGAAATCCAGTGCATTCACACAAAATGCAGGAGGAACTCAGCACTGCATACTATCTCCTGGTGTAGCTAATGGCACAGAGTATCAAAGATAAGTTGATGGGTGTTGTACATTTAATATTTCAGTAATGCTGTAAATACATTGTAAAATATATAGTTTAATGAAGCATTCTTTGTTTACATAATTCACTAAGGGTTGTATGTAAAGTATGTAAATAGCATATATCATTACACCACCACACCATCAGTATGTGCCTCACGAAAGTAATAACAAAGTCAACACATTATCCCTGGTTCCCTGATTTTCTTTTGATTAGTTTTTGGAGTTAGAAAACATAACAGTGGCAATGAGGAAGATCTTAAAAAAAACCTGAGATGACTATCTACCTGTTGAAGCACAGCCATTAAGAGATTTAAAAAACGGAGCATGATTTTCTCTTCAGGAAGGGAGAAAGACAGTTGGGTTTAAAAAAAAAGAGAGAAAACAGACAAGATTCATGGGAACATAAAACAGTGAACACTGGGTGATAATAATAAATTTCAAAAAAGGAAGCAGAAATGGCTGGCTACTTTGGAAAGATGGACATGTTCAGTTGTACAATAGGTAACTGGATAATGTATAGTGAATGAGTAGGGCAGTATTTTAAAGCAAATGGAATAGCTGATAAGAAACAAGTGCTAGTTTTGCCGAATGTTATAGGTGGGAAGGCATACAGTTTGATTAGAAATTTAACTGCTCCAACCAAACCAGCCAAAATGAGCTTTGCTGTTATCATGAATGTAACATTTAGAACTGAAGCCATCATTGATTGCAGAAGATTTTACGTTTCATTAGCAGAATCAAAAGGAAGGTAAATCTATTTCAGTGTATGTGGCTGAACTGAAGAAGTTGGTTGAGCGTTGTCACTTCAGTTATGGGCTTAATGATGCACTGAGAGATGGCTTAGTTTGCAGAATTTTCCATGAAAGCATTCAAAAACAGCTCCAAATTGAAGCACAACTCGCGTTTTAAATAGTAGTTGAAATCGCTGTATCAATGGAAACAGCAGACAGAAACATAATTGAGTTGCAGCCAGGAATGAAAGTGAGTGTGAACAAAATTGCAATGTCTAAACAAAATTGTAATGTCTAAACAAAATTGTAATGTCTAAACAAAAGCCTTTCTGGCCAAACAAGTTATGTTACCATTGTGGCCGGAGCTGACATACACCAGACCAATGCAAATTTAAAGACAAAACTTGTAGAAATGTAACAAAGTAGGGCACACAGCAGGCAGGAAAAAAAACAAGAAGAGCATGTGATAAAATGTCAAGTTATAGTTTGGAAAAGAGCACCACTCTGCATGCTATTGATGAAAAAAATCTGATGATGGTGCAAGTGACAGAGGACTGGGTAGCCCTGAGGTTCACGATATGAAACCTAACATGAGATGAGCTTACACCAGAAATGAACGGCAAATTAATTAAAATGGAATTGGATACTGGATCGACTGTTTGAGTTATTCCACAAAATGAGTTTGAATAGAATTTCAAAGATACTGAACTGAAGCCTGCAGATATCCAACTAGGAACTTATACTGGAGAACAGATAACTCCTGTGGGAGTGACAGTGAATTGCAACAGCAGCCCAAATGCAGAGGTGGGCTCATTATTTTTGGTCAACACAATTACAAGGTCAAATTCAAGAGGGCAATTAATCATGGAAATACTGATGGATTGTCTTGTTTACCCTTGGAAAAGGAAATGCCTGAACAATTTACAAAAGAGAACACTCCTCTTGACATATTCTTCCTACTGCAAAATCAAAAGTCTCCCTATTACAGCAGAGATGATCTAAAGGCCTCACACAGTCTCAGGTCTACATGACCACCCAAAATGGCTAGAATATGCAGCAGAAATTCCTGTTTTCCCTATTTTTACTAGCGCCGGGTTGCCTTATGTGGGATTGAGACTTGTTGTACCATCCAAGCTGAGAGCTAAAGTGTTGGAGGAGCTACCTGCCAGTCATCTAGGTGTCCTCAAAATGAAAATGTTGGCTCATGGCTTCGTCTGGTTGTCTGGGTTAGATCAGCAGTTTGAGCAGCTTGCCAAGCACTGTTTGGGATGCTAACACATCCAGAAGATGCCAAGAGCAGCACTTTTCAATCCCTGGGAATGGCATTGTGCTGGCAAAGTATTTATGTGGATTTTGCCAGACCATTCATGGACACAGATTTCTTGGTAGTAGTGAATGCAGCTATAAAGTGGCAGGAAGTGTTCCCAATAGCCTTCACTACAGCCTCGCACATTGTTGGTGTGTTGAGAAGCTTCTTAGCAAGGACTGGTTTTCCAGAACACTTAGTCAGTATGTTGAGGATTTGTTTCAGTCATTCCTGAAAATGAATGGATTAAGATATATCTGCACCGTATGACCCAGCTACAAATGGCTTGGCAGGAAGGTTTATCCAGAGTCTAAAGAACACATAATGAGCAATCTCAGCAGAACACACCACACTAACACTGAATCAGAAGCTCGCAAACTTTCTTCTTGCATATTATAATGCAACACACTCCACTACCAGTAATTCACCAGCCATGCTGTTCCTGGGTCGTCTCTTGGGCGACGTTTGGACAAACAGCTGAGGCAAATTGAAGTCGCTTAGGAGGTTCAGTGTTTCACTCCTGGACAAGCAGTCCTGCAGAGAGTCTACAGAAATGGTCAAAAATGGGTACTAGGGTGTGTAGAGCTGTCAGAACCATTTCCTGCAGTCCCAGAGTCAACTTGTACAACTACCATAGAGGAGGTCCCAGAACCTGAGATTGTTTGACACACAAGTTGTGTTGTATAATATCCTCTGTGTAAAAGTACTGAAATGGCATCTGTCATCGTGCCACCATGTCATAAGAGCGAAGTTGATGCGTTATCCCTGGCTCAGTGTTTCACTTTCAGTTAGTTTGTTGAGTTACAAACCTAGCAGGAGGTAACATGTACAAAGTACTGGAAGAACTCAGCAGGTCAGGCAGCATCTATAGAGAGGTATAAAGAGTTGATGTTTCAGGTCAAGACTCTTCATCGGGGAAGTGTAGATGGTGTCAGTGGGGAGGAGGTTAGTTTGTGAGATGGATTGGCCTGCATTCACAACTCTCTGCCATTTCCTGGTGTCTTGGGCAGAGCAATTGCCTGGGAGTTGGGATTATCTCAGCAGATTGGAAGGTCTGTAGGTTCAGTTTCTCTGCTGTACTTTTCTTTGACTCCATGTTCCTGTGATCGATTTGTTCTGAAGTAGGGGGAAGGACAGAAAATACCTAACTCATTTCAGACATGATTTCTGTTGTCTGAAGAACTCAGATACTTGTTCTTAGGAGGTTAGAAGTATGAGGGGTGGACTCCTTGAAACAAGTAGCATCCTGGGAGGCTATGATGGGGTAGATGTCAAATCTACCAGTGAGGGAATCATAAACAAAGCGACCTAGTTAAATGATTAGTTTACTATCATTCAAAATTGAGGTAAGGAAGGTTTTTTACATTAATCAGGCTGCCAGAAGACTGACTATTGGTGTTATCTGGGGGAGGGGTGGAGAGGAGCCGGGTAAGGTCTCACGGTCAAAGCCATTCTGTGAATGCAGTGCTGCGAGCCAAGCACCCAGAGCAAGGGAACATTACCTGGGCAAACTGTGGATCAGCTCAGAATCTCAGGGCAATACAGCATCTGCGCCGAAGGAAAATAAGAGGCCTGAAGTTTTAGAGAATAGAAAACACTGCCTCACTAGTTTTGCTGCCTACATGTACCGCTTATAGATTGCAAATCTATCATCTGCACTCTGTAAGGCAGTGGAGAGAGGTTGCCGTTTTTCTTTGAATAGGTTTCATTGATTTTTCTTTCTTTTGTCTCTGCCTGTGGGAAGACAAATCTCAGGTTTATATTTTGCTTTCATACCTTGGTAATGAATGCACTTTGAACTTAGAATTTAATTTAATAATGTCCATGGATATGGTCCGTGTGCAGGTCAGTGGGACTAGGCAGAAAATGGTTTGGCACAGCCAAGAAGGGCCAAAAGGCCTGCTTCTGTGCTGTAGTTTTTCTATGCTTTCTATGTGTGTGTATATAATCTTATTGTAATGCATAGTTTTTTGTTATGCATTGCATTGTACTGTTGCTGCAAAAATTTCACGACATATGTCAGTGATATTAAACCTGATTCTAAGCCCAGGAACTGTACTGTACATGAAATTTGGCTCACAATATCTGTGCCAAAGCTGAAGTGAAATTAAATCTCTTCTGCTTTCACAAGATCCACATCCCTCCATATCTCGACATTCATGTGCCCATCTAAAAGCCAAACTAAATCCACTGTGATTCAATGTTGTAAAACAATAAACCGTGAAGACTTGCGGGGGGAGGGGAGGCGTCAGTGAATACTGTTCATAGGCACTGTATGTTGTTTGACCCACCAAGTTCCTCCAGCGGCTCCAAATTCCAGTGTCTCCAATCTCTTGTGACTACATTTAGCATGCAATTGGGATTGCTCTGTGAGCCAGTGTGCCCTCAAAAGTGTGGAAATGGTGTCCCTCAGGAACTCAGGAAGAGAATCACACCTTAACTTACATCAAAATAAGTCGCTTTACAGTGAAGGAAAGTTCAAAGTAAATTTAATATCAAAGTACATATCCTGTACCCAATAAAGTGGCCACTGAGTGTATGCTCAAGATTCGTTGTGTTGTGCATTCAGAGATGCTTCTGCACACCACCGTTGTAAGATGTGGTTATTTGAGTTACTGTCACATTCCTGTTAGCTTGAACCAGTCTGACCATTCTCCTCTGACTTCTCTCATTAACAAGGCTTTTTCGCTCACAGAGCTGCCACTGACCAGATTTTAATATTTTTCGCACTATTCTGTATAAGCTCTAGAGACTGTTGTGTGTGAAAATCCCAGGAGAGTAGCTGTTTCTGAGATAACCAAACCATCCTGTTTGGCACCAATAATTATTCCACAGTCAAAGTTACTTAGATCACATTTCTTGCCCATTCTCATCTTTGGTCTGAATGATAACTGAACCTCTTGACCATGCCTTCATGCTTTTATGCATTGAGTTGCTGCCACATGATTGGCGGATTAGATATCTGCATTACCGAGCAGGTGTACACACAAGCAAGAAGACTTGAAGCCACCGATCTGCATAAGAAGACAAATGTTGCAAATACAAAATAAAACATTAATGATAAGAAGAAATGATACTGAAAAACATGTTGTAGGGTCCTGAAAGTGAGTTCAGTGATTAGTTCAAAGTTCAAACTAAATTTATTATCAAAGTGTGCCCATATATTACCATGAGATCAATTTTCTTGGATGCACAATAGAAACAATGAAAGACAAACAGCTAATGTGCAAAGGAAGACAGAGTGCAAATAACAAAAAAAAATGATGAATGCGTAAACAATATGAATAAACTCTTCTTGGGCTTCCACCTGGGTACAAATATCGATTATAACTGACATTTTGATGTCAAACTCCGTCATCTTCATCAGGGATGATGCCTGGGCATGTCTAGTCCGGTGGTATTTATACCCCCATTGTCCGTCCCTCCTGATTGGTTAGTCCTCATCCAGTCAGGCTTCTGCTCTCCCAACTGGTTTACAAGACACCTGTACCTGGCTGGAAGCCTGAGAAGAGTTTATTCATCATATACACCAGGAAAGCTCTAGATTCCTTTTCAAATAAGTAATAAATAATAATTAGAACATGAGTTCTAGAGATATTGAAAGTGAATCCGTAGGTTGTAGAATAAAGTCATTGTTGAGGTGAGTGAAGTTATCCTCACTGGTTCAGGAGCCTGATGGTTAAAGGGTAATGACTGTTCCTGAACCTGGTGGTGTGGGATCTAAGGCTCCTTGAAGCTCCTTCCTGATGGCAGCAGTGAGAAGAGAGCAGACATGGTGGTGGGGGCCGTTGAGGTTAGACGCTGCTTTCCTGTGACAGCACTCCTTGTAGGTGTGCTCAATGGTGGGGAGGACTTTTCCTGTGATGGACTGGGTTGTAGCCTCCACCTTTTGTAGGCTTTTCCATTCATGGGCATTTGTGTTTCTGTGCCAGGCCATGATGCAACCAGTCAATATACTCTCTGCCACACATCTATTGAAGTACAGAAGGAGGCAATACTGGCTGAAACGTCAGTGCACAAAGACGGGCATCTGTTGCAGAGACAACTGCCAAAAGGAACTGCTGCTGTTGCATTCTTGTTGTTCTCTTGATGCCTCATACACCTGGCTTTGTGTTGCTTTGTTGTAATATTTATCAGCTTTCTTGCTGGGCAGGTGTCTCTCTTGTTGTGTTCCGATCCCTTCTGCTGTAACCTGCTTGCACTTCACAATTCTGCCCCTGCTGCACTATTCTGTGGTTGTTGGGATCACCTGGTGCCTCTGGATTATGAGGAAGACTGTCCCTCTCAGCGAGCTCTCAAATCCAAACAAGCTTCTGATCGATTCTGCCCATTCCACACAGTTGGCAAGCATTTTTTTTGATAAAAGAGCTTTAAGTACATTCATGCTTGGGTTGGCCTGAAATAATCTGCCAACGAAGATAACTTCTTGGCAACTATGCACAGCCCTCCAGTGCATTCATTTGCAAAGTGAAAGAAAATAAATTTTGCCTCCAAAGTGATTCAACTTTCAATAACTATTAATCCATCTCTTTGACTGTAAAGTTGGCCCTGTTTCCTTCTACATGAAGTATCTCTCTACCACTCTCTACCCCTCTGTACCACCCACCTCTACCACCCCCCTCATCACCCCTACCCCCTCATCACCCCCACCTCTCTCACCACCCCCCACCCCCCTCATCACCCCCCAGCCCTCTCATCACCCCCACCCCCCACCCCTCTCATCCTTCCCCAACCCCTCTCATCCTTTCCTCACCCTCAATCGCCCCTCTCTCCCCCCTTGAAGTAGGTGTGGAAGGAGGGAAGAGTGAGGGAGGTTTGGAGGAGGGAAGGGAGAGTGTAGGGAGGGTTGGAGGAGGGAGGGGCAAGCGAGGGAGGATTGGAGGAGGGAGGGGCAAGCGAGGGAGGTTTTGAGGAGGGAGTGGCGAGTGAGGGAGCTTTTGAGGAGGGAGGAGTGAGTGAGGGAGGTTTTGAGGGAGGGGAGAGTGAGGGAGGTTTTAAGGAGGGAGGGGTGAGTGAGGGACGTTTTGAGGGAGGGATGAGTGAGGGTTTTGAGGGAGGGGCAAGCGAGGGAGGTTTTGAGGAGGGAGTGGCGAGTAAGGGAGCTTTTGAGGAGGGAGGGGTGAGTGAGGGAGGTTTTGAGGGAGGGGAGAGAGGGACTTTTGGAGGAGGGTGGGGAGAGTGAGAGACTTTTGGAGGAGGGTGGGGGAAAAT
Organism: Mobula hypostoma; assembly: GCF_963921235.1. Taxonomy (NCBI): domain Eukaryota; kingdom Metazoa; phylum Chordata; class Chondrichthyes; order Myliobatiformes; family Myliobatidae; genus Mobula; species Mobula hypostoma. Next base: position 1,427,032 of record NC_086125.1, read on the forward strand.
TGGGAAGGTTTGGAGGGGGAGAATGGGAAGGTTTAGAGAGGAAGGGAGAATGGGGGTTGTTTGAAGAGGAGGGGAGAATGGGGGAGGTTTGGAGGAGGTAGTCTTGGAATTTACCAAGTTTTAAATTTGGAGGTTGTTGATGTGAAATAATTTTGAGAGCACAGCTATCTTCCTTGTAACTCCAATGACCCAGGTTCAATCGTGACCTTTGGTGTTGTCCACATGGAGTTTGTATGTTCCCCATATCGTCATATTGCTTTCCTTTGAATGCTCTGGTTTTCTCCCACATCCCAAAACCCTGCAGCTCAGAAGACGAAGTTGTTGCTGTCGATGGCCCCCAAGTGTGTAGATCAGTGGCAGAGTTTTGGGGGAGTTCAGCAAAATGGGTAGAGCAAAATAACTAGTATAAGCAGATTGTTGATGGCTAGCATGGAGTCAGTGGACCAGAGAACCTTCTTCTCTGCTATATGACTCGATATACTTTATAAATGTGAGAGATTCTGTAGATGATCAAAAAATGTTGAAGGTTATACAGCATCTATGGTAATGAATAAACAGTCACTGTTTTGGGCCTAGACCACTTTTCAGGATTGAAAAGGAGTGGGGAAGATGCCAGAATAAAAAGGTGGGGAGGGGAAGAAGGCTAGCTGGAAGGTGATGGGTGAGGCCAGGTGAGAGGGGAAGGTGGAATGCTGGAGAGAAAGGAACCTGATAGGAGAGGAGAGTGGACCATAGGAGAAAGGGAAGGTGGTATGATCCAAGGGGAGCTGATAGGCAGGGGAGACGAGGTAGGAAACCAGAGTGGGGAATAGAGAAAGAGGGGAAGGGGCAGAGCCATTTTACCGGTAGGAAACATGGACACTTATGCCATCAGGTTGGAGGCTACCCAGTTGGAATATAAGGTGTTGCTCCTCCATCGTGATGGTGGCCTTATCGTGGCACAAGAGGAGACCACGGACTGGCGTGTCGGAATGCGAATGGGTGGCCACCAGGAAATTCCACTTTTGGCAGATGGACAGGAGGTGCTCAGCAAAGTGGTCCCCCATTTACGACAGATGTCACTAATGTAGAGGAGGCTGCATCAGGAACACCAGACACAATAGACCCCAAGAGATATGCAGGTGTCGTGTTTCCTCAACTGGAAGCACTGCCTGGGGTCCTGAGTGGAGGTGAGGAAGCAGGTGAATGGGCAGGTGTAGCAGTTAGGCCGTTTGCTGGGACAAGTGCCGGGAGGGACGATAGTGGGGAGATTAGTGGGGCTTTCAGTTCCAAGATGTCCTCCTACTTTAAAGATTAGGGTTTGCCTCCTTCCCTCCACCATTGACGCTGCCCTCACCCGCACCTCCTCCATTTCTTATACACCTGCAGCTTAACGTTGATAAAATTCCTCTTGTCCTTACCTATCACCCCATGAGTCTCCATGTCCACCACATTATCTTCTGAAACTTCAACCATCTCTAAATAGAGGCAACCACTAAACTTATCTTCACCTTCCCCCCTCACTGCTTTCTACAAAGATCTCTCCTTCTTGTGATTTCCTTGTCTGTTCATCCTTCCCCACCAGTCTCCCTCCTGGCAAGTGACCTAAGGTCACATCTGCCTATTCACCTTCTCCCGCACTTCCATTCAGGGCTTCAAACAAACAGTCCTCCCAGGTGAGGCAACACTTCACCTGCGAATTTGCTGGGGTGGTCTATTGTGTCCGGTGCTCCCGATGCGGCCTCCTCTATAATAGTGCAACCTGTCGTAGATTTGGGGACTGCTTTGTTGAGCAGCTCTACTCCATCCGCCAAAACAGGAACTTCCAGGTGGCCAGACATTTTAATTCCGATCCTATTCCTGTTCTGACATGTCGATCCATGGCCTCCTCTTGTGCCACGGTGAGGCCACCCTCAGGATGGAAGAGTGACACCTCATATTCCATCTGGGTACTCTGCAACCTGATGGCATGAATATTGATTTCTCATTCCAGTAAAAAAAAATTGCCTTCCCCTCCCCTCTTCTTCTATCCCCCACGCTGACCTTTTATCTACTTGCTCCTGCCTATTACTTCCCTCTCTGCTCTCTCCTCCTTCCCTTTTTCCCATGGTTCTTTCCTCTCTAACCATCAACCTTGCCCACCGACCTTGCTTCACCTATCACCTTCTAGCTAGTCTTTTTTTTATTCTAGTGTCTTTCCCTTCCTTTCCAGTCCTGAAGAGGGTTCTGGCCTGAAATGTCGACTGTTAATTCATTTCCATAGATGCTGCCTGACCCGCAGAGTTCCTCCAGCATTTTGTGTGTGCTGCTGTCTATACTTTATGTACTTCACATGCGCTGCCTTGGGGAAATCTGCACTGATTTAGATTTTGTGGGAAAGAATGCAGTTGCTTCTCAAATCTCAATGCTGTGAATATTTTTTTCAATTGAGGGAAAAGCTTGGCTTGATCTATGAAGAGGCAGCATCTGTGATGAGAGGGCGATTTCCAAATTCACTTGTAACAGACTGTCTTGGTGTTCAGTGACAATTAGTTTTGGGAATCTTGTGCTTTGGAGCGCTTGAATGCAATGGAACAGCAAGAAATTGAAATTGTCTGTGTGCCCAGCATTTAGTTGTGGGATTTGGGGATTGAATTACTTCCAAAGAGTCAGAAAAAAGATGAGGTTTTTTTTTTACAGTTCTACCAATAAAAACACACCACTTTTAGTGTCAACACAATGCTCTGACAGCTTGTTCAGGCATGAAGATCTGGAAATCTACATTTCTTGTAGTAACCACAATCAAAACAAAAGCCTTCCTTCATATTTAGAGCAGTTTTCTTCTTCATCACTTGGCTAATTAGTTCCTCCCCCCTTTTCCTCTTCCCTACCCAACACTAATACGTGTGCATTGTGAAGGTGTCAGGTTCCGTTGTAAATCTACGTTCAGCCAGGATGTTTCTGAGCTCCAGTAAAATTCCGATAACCAAGCACTTTTGAGATTTTGGTGGTGCTGGATTGGGGATTTCCTGGAATTTTAGATATTACTTTTACTAATAAATGATATTTCTGATCGCGTCCAAGATATCCTGAAGTGGGAGGGTGCGGAGCCAGAGGCCGTGGTACATATAGGTACCAATGACATAGGTAGGAAAAGGGAAGAGGTCCTGAAAGGAGAATATAGGGAATTAGGAAGGGAGTTGAGAAGAAGGACTGCAAAGGTAGTAATCTCGGGATTGCTGCCTGTGCGATGCGACAGTGACAGTAAGAATGCAGTGAGGTGGAGGATAAATGCGTGGCTGAGGGATTGGAGCAAGGGGCAGGGATTCAAGTTTCTGGATCATTGGGACCTCTTTTGGCGCAGGCGTGACCTGTACAAAAAGGACGGGTTGCACTTGAATCCTAGGGGGACCGATATCCTGGCGGGGAGATTTGCGAAGGCTACTGGGGAGACTTTAAACTAGAATGGTTGGGAGGTGGGAATCAAATTGAAGAGACTAGGAGAGAGGTGGTTAGTTCACAAATAGAGAAAGCTAGTAGACAGTGTGTGAGGGAGGATAGGCAGGGGACAGAGAATGGGAGCACTCAGACCGAAGATGTAGGGGAGAAGGAAGAAAAAGATAACAAGGTTGTTTGCACCATTAGGGATAAACAGAGAGTAAGAGGTGGAGAGTTTCTTAAATGCATCTATTATAATGCTAGGGGCATTGTAAGAAAGGTGGATGAGCTTAGAGCATGGATTGATACCTGGAAATATGATGTTGTAGCTATTAGTGAAACATGGTTGCAGGAGGGGTGTGATTGGCAACTACATATTCCTGGATTTCGTTGCTTCAGGTGTGATAGAATCGGAGGGGCAAGAGGGGATGGTGTTGGATTGCTTGTCAGAGAAAATATTACAGCGGTGCTTTGGCAGTATAGACTAGAGGACTCGTCTCGGGAGGCTATTTGGGTGGAATTGAGGAATGGGAAAGGTGTAGTAACGCTTATAGGGGTGTATTATAGACCACCTAATGGGGAGCGAGAATTGGAGGAGCAAATTTGTACAGAGATAGCAGATATTTGTAGTAAGCACAAGGTTGTGATTGTGGGAGATTTTAATTTTCCACACATAGACTAGGAAACCTATTCTGTAAAAGGGCTGGATGGTTTGGAGTTTGTCAAATGTGTGCAAGATAGTTTTTTGCAGCAATACAAAGAAGTACCAACTAGAGAAGGGGCAGTGTTGGATCTCCTGTTAGGGAATGAGATAGGTCAGGTTACAGAGGTATGTGTTGGGGAGCACTTCGGGTCCAGTGATCACAATGCCATTAGTTTCAATATAATTACGGAGAAGGATAGGACTGGACCCAGGGTTGAGATTTTTGATTGGAGAAAGGCTAACTTTGTGGAGACGTGAAAGGATTTAGAAGGACAATTTGTTCTATGGGAAGGATGTAATAGAGAGATGGAGGTCATTTAAAGGTGAAGTTTTGAGGGTACAGAATCTTTATATTCCTGTTAGGTTGAAGGGAAAGGTTAAAAATTTGAGAGAGTCATGGTTTTCAAGGGATATTGGAAACTTGGTTTGGAAAAAGAGAGAGATCTACAATAAATATAGGCAGCATGGAGTAAATGAGGTGCTCAAGGAATATAAAGAATGTAAAAAGAATCTTAAGAAAGAAATTAGAAAAGCTAAAAGAAGATACGAGGTTGCTTTGGCAAGTAAGGTGAAAATAAATCCAGAGGGTTTCTACAGTTATATTAATAACAAAAGGATAATGAGGGATAAAAGCTGGTTCCTTAGAGAATCAGAGTGGACGGCTATGTGCGGAGTCAAAAGAGATGCGGGAGGTTTTGTACAATTTCTTTTCTTCGGTATTCACTAAGGAGAAGGATATTGAATTGTATAAAGGTAATGGAAACAAGTAGGGTAGCTATGGAAAGTATGACAATTAAAGAAGAGGAAGTACTGGCGCTTTTAAGGAATATAAAAGTGGATAAGTCTCCGGGTCCGGACAAGATATTCCCTAGGACCTTGGGGGAAGTTAGTGTGGAAATAGCAGGGGCTCTGACAGAAATATTTCAAATGTCATTAGAAATGGGGATGGTGCTGGAGGATTGACGTATTGCTCATGTCGTTCCATTGTTTAAAAAGGGTTCTAAAAGTAAACCTAGCAACTATCGGCCTGTGAGTTTGACATCAGTGGTGGGTAAATTGATGGAAAGTGTTCTCAGAGATGGTATATATAATTATCTGGATAGACAGGGTCTGTTTAGGAACAGTCAACATGGATTTGTGCATGGAGGTCATGTTTGTCAAATCTTATTGAATTTTTTGAAGAGATTACTAGGAAAGTTGACGAGGGTAAAGTGGTGGATGTTGTCTATATGGACTTCAGTAAGGCCTTTGACAAGGTTCCACATGTAAGGTTAGTTAGGAAGGTTCAATCGTTAGGTCTAATATTGAAGTAGTAAAATAGATTCAGCAGTAGCTGGATGGGAGACACCAGAGAGTAGTGGTGGATAACTCTGTGTCAGATTGGAGGCCGGTGTCTAGTGGTGTGCCTCAGGGATCTGTACTGTGTCCAATGTTGTTTGTCATATATATTAGTGATCTGGATGATGGGTGGTAAATTGGATTAATAAGGATGCAGATGATACTAAGATAGGTGGAGTTGTGGATAACGAAGTAGGTTTTCAAAGCTTGCAAAGAGATTTAGGCCAGTTAGAAGAGTGGGCTAAAAGATGGCAGATGGAGTTTAATGCTGATAAATGTGAGGTGCTACATTTTGCTAGGACTAATCAAAATAGGACATACATGGTAAATGGTAGGGCATTGAGGAATGCAGTAGAACAGAGTGATCTAGGAATAATGGTGCATAGTTCCCTGAAGGTAGAATCTCATGTGGATATGGTGGTGAAGAAAGCTTTTGGTATGCTGGCCTTTATAAATCAGAGCATTGAGTATAGGAGTTGGGATGTAACGTTAAAATTGTACAAGGCATTGGTAAGGCCAAATTTGGAGTATTGTGTACAGTTCTGGTCAACGCATTATAGGAAAGATGTCAACAAAATGGAGAGTACAGAGGAGATTTACTAGAATGTTACCTGGGTTTCAACACCTAAGTTATAGAGAAAGGTTGAACAAGTTGGGTCTTTATTCTTTGGTTTGTAGAAGGTTGAGGGGGGTTTGATAGAGGTTTTTAAAATTATGAGGGGATAGATAGAGTTGACGTGGATAGGCTTTTTCCATTGAGAGTCGGGGAGATTCAAACAAGAGGACATGAGTTGAGAGTTAAAGGGCAAAAGTTTAGGAGTAACATGAGGGGGAAGTTTACTCAGAGAGTGGTACGAGCTTCCAGCAGAAGTGGTTGAGGCAGGTTCGATGTTGTCGTTTAAAGTTAAATTGGAGGGTTATGGGCTGAGTGCAGGTTGGTGGGACTAGGTGAGAGTAAGAGTTCGGCATGGACTAGAAGGGCTGAGATGGCCTGTTTCCGTGCTGTAATTGTTATATGGTTATATGATTATGATTAGGAGTAGTCAGCATGGCTTTGTCAAGGGCCGGTGGTGCCTTACGAGCCTGATCGAATTTTTTGAGGATGTGACTCAACACATTGATGAAGGGTCTGTTTCTGTGACATAATGTTCTATGACTCTATGACTCGAAGCCGTTATGCCTCCATATAGGATGCTTTCTATAGTGCATTGATAAAATTGGTAACAGTCATTGAGAATATGCCAAATTTCTTTAGCTTCTGAGAAAGTAAAAGGATTGATGAGGTTTCTTGGCTACATGGTCGATGTGGTTAGACTAGCCCAGGCTAATGGTGATGTTTGCTCCAAGGAACGTCAGGAGTTGGTCATTTAAAACTAAGATGTATAGAAATTTCTTCCCTCAGAGAGCAGTATATCACTGGATTTTCTAACCATGGAGCTGCCAACTATTTATTCCACTCCGTAGAAGCTGCTTGACTTGCTGAGTTCCTCCAGCATTTTGTGAAATGGATGTTTGATGGCTGGCATGGACCTGAAGTCTAATGGCCGTACTTCCATGCTCTCTGGCGCTGTGAATCTCATGGGGGTTTGGATCATCTCTTATTCATCTTAATCTTAGAGAATACAGGATTGAGTCATTCTCCTTGCAACCCCCTGAACTGAAGAAGCAGTCTGAAAGCTTCCTGCCAAGGCAGATGCTTCCTTACCTAAGGAGAATAAACTATGCACTGGGCTGCAGTGCGGACAAGTTTCAACCTTCCCTGATATATCTGTGTTTATGACTCAGCTGACAGCCATGTCCAGCTGTTAGGTTTTGCTGCGTTACAACAGGGATTCCCTCCAAGTTCATGGGGACATCCTGAGACTGCATCACAGGAATGCAAAGTCTTTCTTTCCCTGCCACTTTCCCATGTAGTCTTCCAGCAGCAGCCATGGAATTTGGCATGCCACCACCAGTAACAGCTGCTCTGAGGAGAATTGTTATCAACATCTGGATGTGATGGGCTTGTGGGAATTGACTGAACTGGGAGGGGTTTGGAGATGACGGGCTTGCTTTCCTTGCGCAGATGAACATTTAGTGGAGAAGATGCCCAATGTAATCTCAAGTCTGCAGCAAGTAGTGTGTAACTTCGGCATGGTTCTTTGGTCAATGAGCTAGTAAACCCGTGCATGTTAAGATCTTTTCTGAGTTTCCACTTCTTGCATAGGACAGGAACAAGGGCAAGCCCTGTGAATGATGTTGTTGTGCCAAATCAATAAAACTAGGAATTAAATGCCAAACTCTGGTAATTCTTTCTGCCTACACAATGTCCATATCCTTCCTTTCTCTTTGCCTATCAAAGAGCATCTTAAACAGCTCTGTCATGTTTGCCTCCACCACCACATCGGGCACCACTCTGTTTATAAAAAAAAAAGCTTGTCCTGTATGTTTCCTTTGGATGCACCTCTCATCTTAAGGGCATGCCCTGTAGTATTAAGCATTTTGACACTGGGAAAAGGATATTGGCTGTCCACTCTGTCTGTGATTTCTATAATCTCTACTTTCTATCAGGTCTCCCCTCACTCTCCCCTGCTCCAGAGAATGTGCCTTAGATAGGCAGATGGACAATTGAAGAATGAAGGGCTATGTGGGAGAAAAGGGTTAGATTGATCTTAGAGTTGATGAACAGGTTGGGACACATGGATGACCAAAGGGCTTGTACTGTGCTGTAATGTTCTGTGTTCTTTGATTTTAAAACACCTCATGTTTGTTCACCTTCTCATTGCGGCACTAATCCAGACAGCATCCTGGTAAATTCTCCTGCACCCTCCCCATCCTTCCTGTAATGGGGCAAACAGAATTGAATGCATGCTCCTGTTCTGGCCTAATAAGAGTTTTGTAAAGCTGCAACTTAACTTCTTGAGTTTCTAACTCAATGCCTTGACCAATAAAGGCAAAGAGAAAGGACAAGTCTGTAAAGCTTTGGAAGTCAGGATCAAATGAAGCACATGAGGAGTACAAAAAAGCCAGAAAAACACTAAGAATGGGAATTAGTAAAACCAGGAGGGGCCATGAAAAGTCTTTGGCAAGTAGCATTCAGGTGAATCCCAAGGCATTCTATACATACATCAAGAGCAAGAGGAGAGGGTAGAAGCACTCAAGGATAAAAGGGGGAACATTTGCTTGGATGCAAAGAATGTGAGTGTGGTACCTAATGAGTACTTTGCTTCACTATTTAACGAGGAAAAAGATATGGGGGACCAAGAGATCAGTGCTGAGTGTATAAATATGTGAGGGTATTTAGAGGTCAAGGAGGAGGAAGTGTTGGGCCTCCTAATGAGTATTAAGGTAGATAAGTCCCCAGGTTATTGAAGGAGGCAAGAGATGAGACGGCTGGGCCCTTGGCCAGTATCTCTGTGTCGTCTCTAGCCACAGGCAAGGTCTCAGAGGACTGGTCAGTGGCTAATGTTGTACCTCTATTTAAGCTCAGTGGCTAATGTTGTACCTCTATTTGAGAAGGGGACAAGGGAAAATCCTGGGGAATATAGACTGGTGAATCTCATGTCAGTTGTAGGGAAATTCCTGGAGAAGATTCTTAGGCATTGGCTGTATGAGCATTTGGAAACCCATAGTCCAATTGGGTAGAGCCAGCTTGACTCTGTGCTGGGCAGGTTGTTTCCTCTCAACTTGATTGGGTTTTTTTAACAAGGTGACAAGAGAGATTAATGAGGGTAAGGCAGTGGATGTTGTCTACATGGATTTTAGTAAGGCATTTGACAAAGTCCTTCATGGGAGGCTCATCTAGAAGATTGAGATACATGGGGTCTATGGCAAGTTGGTTGTTTGGACTCAGAACTGGCTTGTGCACAGTAGACAGAGGGTTGAAGGGTCATAATCGAGCTGGAGGTCTGTAATTAGTGCTGTTCCACAAGGATCGGTGCTGGGACCTCTGCTATCTGTGATGTATATAAATGACCTAGATGAAAATGTAGATAGTTGGTTAGTAAGTCTGCGGATGATACCAAGATTAGTGAAATTGTGGATAGTGCAGAAGACTGGCAAAGAATACAGTGTGATGTAGATCAGTTGTATATATGGGCAGAGAAATGGCAGATGGAGTTTAATCCAGATAAAGGTGAGGTGTTGTACCTCAGTAGGGCAAATGCCAGGAGGCAGTACACTGTTAAGGGCGAGATCCTTAACAGTGTTGCAGAGCAGAGAGATCTTGGGATCCAAGTTCATAGTTCCTTGAAAGTGGCTACACGGGTTGATAGGGTGGTAAAGAAGGCTCATGGAATGCTTGTTTTTATTTGTAGAGGCACTGAGTTCTAAAGTCAGGAGGTTATGTTGCAACTTTATAAAACAGGTTAGGCCATATCTGGAGTATTACGTACAGTTCTGTTCGCCCCACTGTAGGAAGGACGCTGAAACTTTGGAGAGTGTGCAGAAGAGGTTTACCAGGTTGCTGCCTGGTGTAAAGGGCATGTGCTATCACGAGAAGCTGGACAAACTTGGGTTGCTTACTTTGGAGCACTGGATGCTGAGAGGAGAACTGATAGAGGTCTATAAGTTTATGAGAGGCATAGATAGAGACAGAGAGCATCTGTTTCCCAGCATTGAAATGTCTAATATGAAGGTAGAGGGGGTTGGTTCATGGGGGGTGTGAGGGGTAATTTTTTACTCAGAGAGTCATGGATGCCTGGAATATACTATATGGTGATAGAGGCAAATACATTAGAGGCTTTTAAGAGATGATTGGATAGGCACATGGATGTATGGAAGATGGACGTGGTGTAGCTAGGAGAGATTAGTGTTTGGGTGTTTCTGATTTGCTTTTTAGCTGGCTCAGCACAACACTGTGGGCCGAATGGCCCGTTCCTGTGCTGTACTCGTCTATGATGTATGTTCTAAATTAAAGAATGAATCAAGTAGTGAATATCACCAGTGGGATACAAGGTTCAGTAAAACCTGAGACTGACAACAATGCTGCATGAATTCCTAGAACAAACTGGGCAAGATTGTGTTAATTATCAATTTGCCTTCCGAATCCCAAAGTCTTTCCCTGATCTGTTAAGCGAGTGTGATGGCATGTTGTGTCCTTCCCAAATTAGTGCAGCTCCCGCAGCATTTGGGAATCCCAACAGCATCACATTTTTATTATTTTATTTTACAATTTTAGTTTATATCATTATTCAATAATAATCATTAAAATTATAGAGATGTCCTATTTTACATCTAGATGATGGCTGATCTTCATTGGCACCATTCTCCCTCACAGTCCCCAAATCCCTTGATTCCTTTGATGTCTAGCAAATCTATTGATTTGCATTTTCAGTGTGCACAATACATGGGGAAGGAGCTAAATTGGGCATTCCAGCATTCCAGTAGGAAGTGGTAGGCTGGGATTGAGGCTTGGAGGCTTACTAAGTGGGCAATGGAGCCAAAAGAGCCAGGTACCCTTGTCTCTGAATGGAACATCACTGGGAGATAATCCTTTGTCTTTCAGCTTTCCGGCTCCTGTGCTAAACATTGGGAGATTGAACCTTTTTATATCTTATTGAGCTTGGATTGCATAGTCTTGTTATCCCAGATCTTCCGGGGAAAACAGTGTTTACATAGTCGTGGATTGCTCTCTCTACCCTTGATGCTGACCCAGTGGCCTCAAATCTCATCCCAAAGCATAAACGTAGTCTTGGCTACACTGGTGCAGAATGGAGAGTGTCACACTGCCAGAAGAGCTACCTTTCCAAGTCGTCTTCATTTTATTTGGAGACACAGCACGGTAACAGGACCTTTCACCCAACAAGCCTGAACCACCCAATTACTTCTATGTGACCAGTTAACTTACTGGCACACAAATCTTGGAATATGGGAGGGAGCTGGAGTAGTAGAGGAAACCTACATGGTCTCAAGGAGAACAAACGAATTCTTTACAGGCATTAGCTGAAATTGAACAGGGGTCACTACTGTTGTAATAGCCACTACACTTCTGTGCAGGAAAGAAGAGCAAGAAGAATGGAGAAGATCCCCCTGGGTGCTTGAAACCCATTCCATCCCTCAACTTCTGTCAAAACAGTATCATATTACTGTTGGTGGGATCTTCCTGTTGATATTTTCACTGTTACTTTTTCTGTATGACAGTTGAAAGCACAAAAGCAGTTGATAGGTTTTAGAATAGTTTGGAATACGCTGAGATCAGGGGGAGGCTTCCCCCTTTATATTTGACCTTGACAAAAGGGTCAGTGATCACACTGATTTTTGACCAGTGAGTAACTCTGATTCCTTCTCCATCTCCACGACATCTTGTGGTAGGAATGAGTTTGGCTAATATCACCTCAGCTTATACAGCATTTCACAAGATTTTAATTTAAGAACTCCACATCGGTTGAGATATCTGGTAGAAATTACTTGATTGTCAGGAATTCTGCCAGCCAGTGTAATCTCTGCAAGCAGAAGCCAAAAAGTCATTTAATGCTGAGTGAGGGTCCTTGCACCCTTATGAAGCTCATCTTCCCTTTGATCTGGGTTTCCCTGCATTCATGTAAACCTTGGGAGAATTTCAGGAATTCTTAACTCTGTTTTAATTCTTGGTTCTTTCTAATGACACTGATGTTTGGTCCATTTTGGGTCCTGGCATAATCATTGTTAGCATTGGTTAGTCAAAGTAAATTTATTATGTAAGTATGTATGTTTTACCAGATACTACCCTGAGATTCATTTTCTTGCATTTACAGGAAAATAAAGAAATATAATGGAATTGATGAAAACTATACATAAATGAAGATTGACAGACTACTAATGTGCACAAGAAGCAAAATAATACTAATAATAAAACATATGTACTGTAACTAATACTGAGACCATGAGTTGTAGAGTCCTTGAAAGTGATTCTCTAGGTTGTGGAGTAAGATTGGACTTGTGGTGAGTGAGTTCAGGAGCCTGATGGTTGTAGGGTAATAACTATTCCTGAACCTGGTGGTGTGGAAACTTAGGCCTCTGTCACTCCTGCTCAGTGGTAGCAGTGAGAAGAGAGCACGGCATGGATTGTGGAGGTCCTTGATGATGGATGTTGTTTTCTTGTGGCAGTGGTCCTTGTAAATTTGCTCAACGGTGAGGAGGGCTTTGTCTGTGATGGACTCAGCTGTATCGACCACTTTCTGAATCTTTTCTGTTCCTGGGCATGTGAGTTTCCATACCAGGCTGTAATGCAGTCAGTTAGGATACTTTCCACTGTGCATCTATAGAAATTTGTCGACATTTTAGGCAAATACCGAATCCATTCAAATTTCTTAGAAAGGAGAGGCACTGCCATTCCTTGTTTGTGATGGCATTATGTGCTGGTCCAAGGATTACAAGGAAACTTGGAAAGTTTCAGAAAGATTGGCAGACAATGAGGCCATGCAGCACATCGTCTCCATGCCAATTCTTCAGTCCCGATCTGCCTCTGCTTTGTGCTCTCTTTTGACCGGTTAAAAAGGATGACCAGCTCTTGCTGGGTGTTAACGCTTTGGGCTCTGAATGGAGCCCAAAGACATTTCAGGCACATGCTGGAATTTCCCAACTTTTATGATGGCTAAGTTTGCTTCCAAATCCTCTCTGGATTTGATCTGGAAGGAACCAGTGCCAGGCATGCCCGGGTCTCCAAATGAGGAGGAATTGAGAAAACTGTACCATTTCCTGAAGGTGGAGACGCCTTTAGAAAGTGTGTTGGTGATGTGTCATACTTGCCTTCATTGGTTAGGGCATTGATTATAGGACTTGGGACATCATGCTTCAGCTATATGAGATGTTGGTGAGACCAGATGTAGAGCATTGTGTGCAGTTCTGGTTGAAATGCAAGACAGATGTGATTACCTTGGGTGCAGAAGAGATTCATAAGGATGTTGCTGGAACTGTAGGCCATGAATGGTAAAGAGGGACTGACAGGTTGGTACTGTATTCCTGGAGTGTAGAAGGTTGAGGGCTGACCTGTAGAAGTTTGTAAAATTAAAGGGGCGTAGATGGTCACAACACTTTTCCTAGGGAGGGTAGTCTAAAACAAGACAATGTAGATTTAAGATGAGTTGGGAAAGATTTAAGTGGGGACAATCACAGAAGATTTAGAGTGAAGTGTTGAAGAATTTGGCAGCACCAATGGGAATGGAATTTGAAAGAAGTGATTATTTTAGAAGTCCAATAACAGTAGAGACTCATCAGGCTTTCAAATTCCTGTATCGTCTCCAAGAAGGTAGAAGAGAGGAAAGGGAACGGCCAGGGAAGCAGGCATCCTTACCGATACTGTTAGCTTTTCTGATGCCATACACTGTGACAATGGACTAGAGGGATGAAGTGAAGAGGCTGTGATGGGCGAGGCAGTTTGTCCCACTCCCTGCAGGTTCCTTCAGTCTTGAGTAGAGCAGTTGCCACACCAGGTGGAGATGGAGCCTGTCAGGATACTTTCTACAGTTCATCTGTAGTAGTTTGAGAGAATTCTCATTGACAAGCCAACTTTTTCCTGATGCCTCAGCCGGTACATACACTGATGTGCTTTCTCGATCACTGCCTCTCTGTCACCTCAGCATGTGTTCATTGCTGCAAATGACAGAACTCGCTTCCCCTCTCTCCACCTTTAGTAATTGTTCTTTCTTATCAATCTTTTGTGCATTAGTTGCTATTCTTTCTAATACCATACCAAATCAGTTAAAATATTTTCCAACTTAGAGAAAAAAATTGACTTGTGGACCTGTGTAAAAATGAAACCGGATTGTTGCCCAGGGTGGTCTGCATTCCAGTTTGTAACTGGGGGTGACCGGCGTTCTGGATAGTTACTGGGCTGGCCTGCGTTCCGGATCTTTGTCTGGGGCGGCATGCGTTCTGGATTGTTACGGGGCCGGCCTACGTTCCGGATTGTTACCAGGATGGCCTGCGTTCTGGATTGCTACGGGGCCAGCCCGCGTTCTGGATTGTTACGGGGCTGGCCTACTTTCCGGATTGTTATGGGGCTGGCTACTTTCCGGATCGCTGCGGGGCCGGCCTGCGTTCCGGATCTTTGTCTGGAGCGGCCTGCGTTGCGGATCGTTACAGGGCCGGCCTGCGTTCCGGATCGTTACGGGGCCGGCCTGCGTTCCGGATCGTTGCCCGGGCTGACCTGTGTTCCAGATCTTTGTCTGGGGCAGCCTGCGTTCCGGATCGTTACCGGGACAGCCTGCGTTCCAGATCGTTACCGGGCCGTCCTGCGTTCCAGATCGTTACCGGGCCGTCCTGCGTTCCGGATCGTTACCGGGCTGGCCTGCATTCCGGATCTTTGTCTGGGGCGGCCTGCGTTCCGGATCTTTGTCCGGGCTGGCCTGCGTTCCAGATCGTTACGGGGCCGGCCTGTGTTCCTGATCGTTACCGGGCCGGCCTGCGTTCTGGATCGCTACTGAGACGGCCTGCACTCCGGATCTTTCTCCAGAGCGGCCTGCGTTTCGGATCGTTACCCGGGCCAGCCTGCGTTGCTTCCATAAAATAGAAGCAGCCATGATATTTATTAAATAGATTGAAATCCACTGCATTTGCTTGTAGCGATTCCAGGGAAGTAATACCTGCAAAAAGTGGATATAACAGCAGAACATAACCACACCACACCAACTGTTGGCTTGTCTTGGATGTTTGATATCTGTTCTTGCCTGAGGAGCCAGTAGTTTTGAGTTGTCATCTGTGGGATTGTGACTGAATCCGTAGTGTCAGTTTTATTATCACTGACATATGCAGTGAAATTTGTGAAGGAAATGACTGGGGTAGCTTGGTGCCTTAGAAACAAATATTTAGGGGTCAGAAGTGGGGGTGGGGGCATTAAGGTATTCAGCTCAGTTCCAACCTTTAGTCAGCTTTTACACTTTAGACTGTTGGTCTAAAGTTGAGGGATAGAGTTTAAGAGTCGCGAGGTAATGATGCAGCTCTATAAAAATCTGGTTGTACTTGGTCACACTTGGAGTACTGTGTCCAGTTCTGGTCGCCTCACTATAGGAAGGATGTGGAAGCATTGGAAAGGGTACAGAGGAGATTTACCAGGATGCTGCCTGGTTTAGAGAGTATGCATTATGATCAGAGATTAAGGGAGGTAGGGTTTTACTCTTTGGAGAAAAGGATGACAGGAGACATGATAGAGGTATACAAGATATTAAGAGGAATAGATAGAGTGGATAGCCAGCGCCTCTTCCCCAGGGCACCACTGCTCAATATAAGGGGATATGGCTTTAAGGTAAGGGATGGGAAGTTCAAGGGGGATATTAGAGGAAGGTTTTTTACTCAGATAGTGGTTGGTGCATGGAATACGCTGTCTGAGTCAGTGGCGGAGGCAGATACACTAGTGAAGTTTAAGAGACTACTAGACAGGTATATGGAGGAATTTAAGGTGGGGGTTATATGGGAGGCAGTGTTCGAGGGTCGGCACAACAATGTGGGCCGAAGGGCCTGTACTGTGCTGTACTATTCTATATTCTGTGGTCTGAGGGGAGTAAGTTACTCGAGTTGCAAACTGAGAGATTTGGTTTCCTTCTCACTGTGACCCAAATCAAAAACAAACGAGGCATTTCTTCACCTTTTACAATAAGACAGAGAGCTTTCCAGATCTTCTCACCTGTAGAAGCATGGGGGAAGAAGTTGTTATTTTAATACAATGCATAGAGTTAGTAGGATCAGCATGTTTCATAGAATCAGCTTTTTAATGCCAGAAATCATTTAATCTTTTTTTGTTTTTGCTTTAGTGGGGAATTAAGAACAAGCCGGGACTGGTGTTTGTTGAGAGGGGTGAGATTTAATAGGGACTTGAGTAGCAACTTTTCCTCCCAGAGGGAGTTCAGGAACTGGAATGTGCTGCCAGAGTAATTCGTTGAGGTTGGTATATTGACAATGTCTAAAAGACATTTAGAAACATATAAAAAACCTACAACACAATACAGGCCCTTCGGCCCACAAAGTTGTGCCGAACATGTCCCTAACTTAGAAATTACTAGGCTTACCTATAGCCCTCCATTTTTCTAAGCTCCACGTACCTATCCAAAAGTCTCTTAAAAGGCCCTATTGTATCCCCATCCACCACCTTTGCTGGCAGCCCATTCCAAGCACTCACCACTCTCTGAGTAAAAAACTTACCCCTGACATCTCCTCTGTACCTATTCCCCAGCAGCTTAAACCTGTGCCCTCTTGTGGCAACCATTTCAGCCCTGGGAAAAAGCCTCTGACTATCCACATGATCACTGCCTCTCATCATCTTATACACCTCTGTCAGGTCACCTCCAAGGAGAAAAGGCCGAGTTCACTCAACCTATTCTCTTAAGGCATGCTCCCCAATCCAGGCAACATCCTTGTAAATCTCCTCTGCATCCTTTCTATAACCACAGAGTCAACCTGCGCAGCTGCTTTGAGCATCCTATGGACTCGGACCCCAAGATCCTTCTGATCCTCCACCCTGCCAAGAGTCTTACTTTTAATACTATATTCTGCCATCATAATTGACCTACCAAAATGAACCACTTCACACTTACTTGGGTTGAACTTCATCTGTCACTTCTCAGCCCAGTTTTGCATCCTATCAATGTCTGGCTGTAACCTTTGACAGCCCTCCACACTATCCACAACACCCCCAACCTTTGTGTCATCAGCAAATTTACTAACCCATCCCTCCACTTCCTCATCCAGGTCATTTATAAAAATCACGAAGAGTAAGGGTCCCAGAACAGATCCCTGAGGCACTCCACTGGTGACCAACCTCCATGCAGAATATGACCTGTCTACAACCACACTTTGCCTTCTGTGGGCAAGCCAGTTCTAGATCCACAAAGCAATGTCCCCTTGAATCCCATGCCTCCTTACTTTTTCAATAAGCCTTGCATGGGGTACCTTATCAAATGCCTTGCTGAAATCCATATACACTACATCTACTGCTCTACCTTATCAATATGTTTAGTCACATCCTCAAAAAATTCAATCAGGCTCATGAGGCACGACCTGCCCTTGACAAAGCCATGCAGACTATTCCTCATCATATTATACCTCTCCAAATGTTCATAAATCCTGCCTCTCAGGATCTTCTCCAACAACTTACCAACCACTGAGGTAAGATTCACTGGTCTATAATTTCCTGGGCTATCTCTACTCCCTTTCTTGAATAAAAGAAAAACATCCGCAACCCTCCAATCCTCCGGAACCTCTCCCGTCCCTATTGATGATGCAAAGATCATCGCCAGAGGCTCAGCACTTGGACAGGTACTTAAAATTGGAATTAGTTTGTTATTGTCACATTTACCAAGATACCATGAAAAGCTTGTCCCGCAAACTAGCTGTTCAAACAGATGAAATCATTACCCATGCATTGAGATAGTACAAGGTAAAGCAATAACAATGCAGACTACAGTGCAATGGCTGGAGCAATGCAGGTCGACAATAAGGTGCAAGAACATTAATAGATTGGGAAGTCAAAAGTCCATCTTATACTAAGAAACCATTCAAGAGTTTATAACAGTGGAGTAGAATCTGGCCTTATGTGCTTTTTGGACAGAAAAGTTTCAGAAAGTTATGAACCAAACACAGACAAATCCGACCAGCTTAAATATTAATTTTGTTCGGCATAGAACTAGTTGGACCAAAGGGTTTGTATGACTCAAGTGTTACGAAGGGATGTGATCTCATGTTTTCCCTTCACTTAACCTCTGTTTCACCATGCTTAGTGGTCACTCCTTGTACATATTTAAAAAAAACACATACCAAATATCGCCGGTCTTTCCTTATAATTCTTGTCCGTATGCAAGTCCATGGCAGGTAGATCCCCTCCCCTCCTTTGAGCACAGCTACAAGTAGCACAGCCACAAAAAAGCGGCGGCCATCATGGAGAACCTCCATTATCCAGGGCGTGCTCTCTCACTGCTGTCATCATGAGAGAAGTATAGGAGCCTCAGGCCCCACACCACCAGGTTCAGGATCAGTTCCTACTCTACAACTGTCAGGCTCCTGAACCAGTATAGACAACTTCACTCACCTCAACACTAAATTGATTCCACCATCTACAGACTCACTTTCAAGGACTGTACAACATATAGTCTCAGTATCTATCTGTCTATCTATCTCTCCATCTATCTATTTACCTGTTTATCTGTGTGTCTATCCATCTTTTGTAATTTAGCAATTTGTCGTCTTTTGCTCAACGCTTGTTTGTCAGTCTTTGTATATTCAACATTCAAGATTATATATTGTCATTCTTCGGTCTCGGAGTGTTAACGATGGTTACTCCAGGTCTGATGCTGCATAAAAAATACAATAAATATAAATATAAAAGTAATCCTATAAAACATAATGTACAAGTAACAGTTTGAGTGTGGCCATAAGGCTGTAAGATTAGCGTTTGTGTGTAGACTGATTGTGATACAGTATACCGGAGTATGTATATATACAAAAGATGTCTGACAGTGAATGGTAACACACATCAAAGTTGCTGGTGAACGCAGTGGTAGGATGGGTTAATGGGTGGAGGTGTTGATCAGCCTGATGGCATGGTTGGTCCTTTTGTGGATGCTACGTAGACTCGTCCTTGATGGAAGTGGGACAGACAGTCCATCTGTAGGGTGGATGTGATCCTTCATGGTATTGCTGGCCTTTTCCACTTTCTTTCTGTGTATACCAGGGGTGATTGATAAGTTCGTGGCCTAAGGTAGAAGGAGTCAATTTTAGAAAAACTAGCACATTTATTTTTCAACATTGTCCCCTCCTACATGTACACACTTAGTCCAGCGGTTGTGGAGCATACGGATCTCTTCTTTGTAGAAGTGGTCCACAGCAGGGATGATTGATAAGTTCGTGACCTAAGGTAGAAGGAGATGAGTTATTAACTTCAAACTTTCTGCATAATCACTCAAAGAGTTGAACTGCACGTGCATGTAATGAGAACGTGTTGGACCTCCAGGTGGTCTACAGCAGGGGTGATTGATAAGTTCGTGGCCTAAGGTAGAAGGAGATCAGTTATACCGCTCCTGTTACATGCACGTGCAGTTTAGCTCTTTGAGTGAAAATGCAGAAAGTTTGAAATTAATAACTCATCTCCTTCTACCTTGGGCCACGAACTTATCAATCACCCCATGCTGTGGACCACCTCTGGAGGTCCAAGACGCCGACTTCTTCAAAGAAGGGATCTGTATGCTCCACGACAGCTGGACCAAGTGTGTAAATGTAGCAAAAGTACTGGGTTTTCTAAAATTGACCCCTTCTACTTTAGGCCACGAACTTATCAATCTCCCCTCGTAGGCATAAGATTTTCATAAGTTATTTTGTATTTCTTTATTTTCCTGTAAATGCCTCCAAGAAGATGAATCTCAAGGTAGTATATGATATATATGTACTTTGATTTACTCTGATTTACAATACCATTATTCCTCAAGTCCCTGATTGTCCCTTGCTGAAATACTGTAGGTGGTATGTGAGAAATTGGAGAGAGATGTGGTGAAACATTATTCTTCTCAAAGCATCCCCTTTGGCTCAGTGACCTGTTAGCTTCAACTTAATTTGGCATCTGCTGAAGAAGTGTTTATGGGGCTCTCAAATTCCATCGGCTTCAAGCCCTTAACCCACTTGGCTCGGGGATAGACATAAGTGCTCATGTTAGCTCTGTCCAGCCATGCCTGTTCCCTGTAAAGTAGCTGAAATGTTCTGCTTTCAATCAGTTGTGAAGACTAGAACATCGTCGGCCTGTGATTTGGTGGGATGCTGTGACCTGCAGTTGCTGGGGCTTAGCAGTGAGTTTTATTGGAACGTGGCGTTTGAGAATGCGACGCCGAGTTTACAGGAGCAGAACAGCCTGGACCTTTCCCAAATATTCAAGTCCCTTGGCTTGGATCTTATTCATTCACTGCAAGTGAGTGATCTTCCATGATGCCTATACTGTTCCACTTCTGGCCTCTGAGAATCGTAGAGTCATATAATAATACTGCATGAAAATAGGCCCTGCAGTCCAACTGGTCCATGCCAAACACAGCATCCTCCCTGCCTAGTCCCAGTTTCCCATATTCAGCCTATAATCCACAGACCACACTTAGACTTCTTTCTTTATTCATGTCAATTAAATTTACTATTCTCTAACCCTAATCTTCATTACTCAAACTATTCCAGTTTGAAAGAATCTACATAAATCTCCTCTGCACCACAGTAACCTGTTTCCCATGTTGTGGTTATCAGGTCTGTAGGCAGTCATCAGCTTGTAGCCCAACCAAAGTTTGGAAATTCCTTCTGTGACTGGCAGTCCTTTCCCACTTTTATCCCTCCCTAAACCCAGCCTCCACCTTCTCCAGCATCTCACTGAAACATTGTTTAATTACCCTCCTGTAAAGTACCTGAGAAGAAATTACTCTGTTGTAGGAATTAGGTGGTTGTTGCTTCATTGTTGGCGTGCTGCCTGAGAATTATCCGCATTCCGGAAGGTTGTACTCTCTTAGAAGTTTGTGTAGATTTGGCATGGCACCAAAGATTTTGACAAACTTTTGTAGATGCACAGTGGAGGATATCATACATAGTTGCATCATGGCCTGGTATGGAAACACCAATGTCCTGGAATGGAAAAGGCTACAGAAAGTGGTGGATCTCATCACAGGCAAAGCCCTCCCCACCATTGAGTACATTTACTTGGAGCACCGCCACAAGAAAGCGGTTGGTGACTGCGCTGTCTTCTCAGTGCTACCATAATGCAGAGATATGGGAGACTTAGGTCCCACACCAGCAGCTTCAGGAGCAGTCACTGCCCTGCAACCATCTGGCTCCTGAACCAATGCGATAACTTCACTCAGCACTATTCTGAACTAATTCTACGATCTGCTGTCTCACTTTCAAAGACTCACGTTCTCAGTATTACTAGAATTTGCACAATTTGTCTTCTTTTGCACATTGGTTATCAGTCTTTGTGAGTTTATGTATAGTTTTTCATAAAAATTATGTTGTACTTCATCTTTTCTGTAAATGGCTGCAACAAAATGAATCTCAAGGTAACGTATGCTTAATTTGATAATAAACGTAGTTTGAACTTTGACCTTGGGAAGTTATTATCAAAGTAAGAGGAGCCTCATTATTCGGGTCCTAACTGACACATTTTTGAAAGTTTAGGAAATTGAGGACTATAGAGATAAGCATGGGAGAGGAATTGAGGCCAATGTAGATTAGCTGTGATCATGTTGAATGGTGGGGCAGGGTTGAGGCCTACTCCTGCTCCAATTTTCTTGTGATAAAGAATTGCCCTGTTAAGATTGGGGGAAAAGGGAATTTTTTTCTCTGAGGGTTGTAAGTTTTGTCTTTAGTCCAGTCAGCTGTGAAGGCTGAATCACTGAATGTATTCATTGCCAGAGCTGACAAATGTTCGGTTCCTACAGGAGTCGAGCATTTTAGGGATTAGGCAGGAAACTGGGACTGAGGCCAAAATCACATCATCCAGAACTTACTGAATGGAGCAAGCGCAAAAGGTTCCTAATCGTCATATTTATTTGTTTTTTATGGAACTAATTTTAACATAAAAGGTGTTGATAATTTTTCCTGTTCGGAAAAAAAAACAAACATAATTCCGTCAGATGTGGTGAGGCAGCTACAGCTTGACCCACTCTAGTATGCTGGGTCTCTGACTGTTTTGACTGGCGGGGGCCCACTGAGAGCGGACCAGGTTATGTTAAGTGCTGTCTCTGTGCTGTCACCTCTCTCAGACTGACGGAAATGGCAGTTGAGGTTGAGAACAGGATCCTGCATGTGTGTGTGGTCTGAGCTCATGGTGACTTACTCCGAGTTTGGCGAAAAAATGCCATGTCCAGTGTCAGTGATAGTTTTTTTTCTCTCTCTCTGCTATCCCCTTACTTAGTTTAACTTCCTCTCTCCCCTCCCTCTGCCCCCTCCCCTCAATCTTCCCACTCCCCTCTCCCACTCTCTCCCCTCCCCCCAGTCGCTCCACAGCAACTCCCCTACTTTATGCTGTCTCTCCTCCTCCCCTCCCTTCTCTCTCCCAGCCTCTCTGCCCCCTCTCTCCACAAGCCCTCTAACACTCTTCCTTCTCCCTTCTTCTTTTCCAATTGCCTATCCCAGTCTCCCAACTCCCTCTTTATCTCCCTCCCACCCCCATTCACCCGCCAACCATCTAACGCTCTTTATATTCCCTCATTTCCTCGTCTCTCCTCCCTCCTCCACTCCCCTTTCCCTTTCCCTTCCCCCTCTACCTCTCTATCCCCTTGCTGTTCTACCCCCATTCTTTCTCTCCCCTTTCCTCCCCCACCTGCTCTTCTCAATTTCCTCATTCTTTCTCTCCCACCCTCCTCCCTTTATCTCTCTCTCCATCTCTTCCCCGTGTTCATCTGTCTCTGTCTGTTTCCTTGTGTCTCCTGCTTTCTATCTCTGAATCTCCCAGTCTGTCTCACATGCACTCGCGTGCGCTCTCTCTCTCCCTCCCTCCCTCTCTCTCGTCTCAATCTAACACACTCTGTGTCTCTCCCTCATCTCAATCTAACACACTCTCTCTCTCTCTCTCTCTCTCTCATCTCAATCTAACACACTGTGTCTCTCCCTCATCTTAATCTAACACACTCTCTCTGTCACTCTTCCTCATCTAAATCTAACACACTCTCTCTCTGTGTCTCTCTCTCTCCTGTGTGTACAAGCCCGTGTTTCCATTTCTACTGATTAGAAAGCATTGCCAATTCTCCACAAGTCCCCCAAATCCTCAGGGTACTGAAGAGACATTCTATGTGGGATTTTTTTTTTTAAACATGTTCTTGATTACTTTTGGGAACAGGAGAAAGAATGCTCAAACGGCTGGAATCAAGCAGTGAAGGCATGAAAACTGCACAATGGAATGGCTGAGCAGACTCGATGGGCCAAATGGCCTAATCCTGCTTCATGCCTTATGGTTAAAACTGCTGTGTGAATGTATGTCTCCTGCTTTCAGCTCAAAAGCTTCTCTTGGTTTATTTGTGAACACATCTCTGTGATTCACTTTGGCGGTTTATAGATCTGGTGGAGAATCTGTTACCTCCTGAATTGAGCTGTAGGTTGTCAGGATCTGATGGAACATTTTTCTAATCAAAGTATCCTATTCTTCACTGCTCTAAATCCTTTGCTTGACTGAAGCTATATTAATTACATATGAAATTGGTCTTGCTGGGTTACAAAGTGACGTCCCACTGTGGAAGTGTGTTCCTATCACTGACAGCAGTCTTAATACCGACCAGATGTTGTATTGCAGCTCACCTGGGGCAGTGTTTAACGGGGATAATAGCTCCTACTGTTGACTGTGCTGTAGGCTCCCTCACCCACCTGCTTTAGTTTGCTTCTTTCATTCCGAATCTTGTGACTTCTCCCTGTCTCATCTCCACCTGCCCCTGTCCACCCCGACTGGGACCCAACCTTACTTATGTCCTCAGCTCTGTCCAGCTGTTGGGATTCCCTTCCCCGTCCTTCGGGTCCGAGGAGGATGTGTTTGAAATTTTCTGATGAGTGTTTCCTGTTGGGAATCCCACTATAAGCGACAGAGTTGCGGGGCCTCGATCCCAGGGAATTTCTGTGAGCTCTGGCTCAGGTTCTGATTTGCATTTACTGGATTGGAGTTTGGGAATTAGGTGGGATGAGGCAGGGTGTAATTCTACGTATCGATGCATAAAATCTCTTCGTCTGTTCCAAAGAGGAGTGTAACTCGATCTTGAGTGGGAGAACAAAGGCTCTTTCTGTGCTGTGATCTATGGAACATAATTCACTCAGTGACCTCTCTGTGAAAATAATTAACAAAGACGCTATTTTTCTGCTGAGGAATTAGAAGAACAAGTTCAGTTTATTTTTCCGTTTGTTTCTGATTCTTTTTGTCATATTTGCTGGTCCACTGATTCTTTACGAGTGTGATCCAATGTATATTAGGGGGCTCAGAGGCCTTATGGGTAGAGCTGCTATCTCACAGCTTTGGTGACCCGAGTTCGATTCTGACCTTGGATGCTCTTGGTGTAGAATTTACATGTTTTCCCTGTGATCATGTTGGTTTCACCCGGAGTGCTCCAGTCTTCTCTTGTATCCCAAGGACGTGACGGTTGGCAGAATAATTGGTCACTGCTCCAAGTAAGTAGAATCTGAAGGGAGCTAATAGGGAGCAATCACGTGAACAGAGGTGTGAACTGTTGTGCAACTTACAATGTAGTCCTAACATCTCTATCCTGGCCTGGCATCTCCACAACAGTCCACACCTCCATTCATACCAAGATAAGACTAATGACCCTCTCATTACCTCTACGACTCTTAATGACCCTCTTGTGATTGCTATATCTGTAAACAACTCGGAGTTTATCAACTGGAAAACTATCCACCATGGATTAAAACTGATGAATCTTTTCGGATGAGTGGCAAAACATTTTCTAGACAACACAGCCAGTCCAGTTGCCTTGATTCACAACTGCGTGATATACAATGACCTGGATGACTGAGAACCTTCATAGACAACAGTCTCTAGAATTTATAGTGAATGGTGTGAGAAACAAAAAAAAACACCCAGTGACTGCCAGTTCTGTGAGCGATAATGCCTCGTTAATGAGAGAGGTCAGAGGAAAATGGTCAGACTGGTTCACGCTGACAGGAAGGCGACAGTAACTCAAATAACCTCACATTACAACAGTCAACACACATAAAAGTTGCTGGTGAACGCAGCAGGCCAGGCAGCATCTCTAGGAAGAGGTACAGTCGACGTTTCAGGCCGAGACCCTTCGTCAGACTGCCTCTATGGGGAGAAATGAACAGTCGATATTTCATGTCAACACCCTTCAAAACATCGACTGTCCATCTCCGTCCGTCGTGCTGCCTGACTCAATGAGATCCTCCAGTGATTTTTGTATTACTCCATTTTCATTTCAGATTTCCAAATCTGATTCTTAAAATTACTGGAGAGGAGCCCCTACTTAACAAATATGATATCATTTCGGAGCGGCCACGCGCGCTGCATTGCACTGCCATCTTCTCCTCCTCTCCAGTAATTTTAAGAATTAGATTTGGAAATCTGAAATGAAAATAGAGTAATACAAAAATCACTGGAGGATCTCATTGAGTCAGGCAGCATGATGGACGGAGATGGACAGTCGATGTTTTGAAGGGTGTTGACATGAAATGTCGACTGTTAATTTCTCCCCATAGAGGCAGTCTGACCCACGAGTCCTGACGAAGGGTCTCGGCCTGAAACGTCGATTGCACCTCTTCCTAGAGATGCTGCCTGGCCTGCTGCGTTCACCAGCAACTTTGATGTGTGTTGCTTGAATTTCCAGCATCTGCAGAATTCCTGTTGTTTACATTACAACAGTGGTGTGCAAAGAGCATCTCTGAACACAGAACACATCAAATCTTGAAGTGGGTGGGCTATAGCAACAGAGGACCATGAGCGTGCTCTCACTGACCATTTTATTAGGTACAGGAGGCATTTAATAAAGTCACTGAATATAGATGACAGAGAAAGTTAGTGAGGAATGGGAATAATAGCACTGCTTCCTGAGAGTTAGCATGGAATAAATGGGCAGAATAGCCTCCTTCAGTGTGTAATAAAGTATAAGAGATAGGTAGAAAGGGCAATGAGGTCACAGAAGGACAACAAAGGGACAGAGGAATGAATGGAGCACAGCAATGAGTTAGCAAAATCCCACACTATGACTATTAGAGTAGACAGCTGCCCTGCCTCTCTTGTTCAGCACCCTATAAACTTGACATCATCTTAAAGAGTCCATCTTTATCCCCAACTCTGACCAAACACAGTTTATTTGTCAGCTCAGTGTTCACCAAGCTCACAGGTCAGACAGGAGCTCAGTTTTAAAATTCTTAGGCTTCCCTTCAAATCCCTTGCTGGTCCCCTGTCTATGATAATGACCACACCTCTTTTAACCCTCTGATAACTCAGTGGCATTAAAGTGTGGCAAATTTGTTTACCTGCTTGGCTTTAAATGTTGGGGTCATGCTATGATGCTGCCTGCAGCCCACTAGCTCATTTGGTCTCTGTACAATGGCAATTAGTTGCCGAAGTGTTATTGACATTTAAAAACAGGTGCCCTGTTTGTGGGCTTGCAGAGTCAAGAAAGGAAGAGGAGAGAATATTTATTGCAAATAAAAGTAGATTAGATTAGATTATGAGGACATGCAGTCCTCTTTTATCGTCATTTAGTAATTTAATGCATGCATTAAGAAATGATACAATGTTCCTCCAGAATGGCATCACAGAAACACAAGACAAATCAAGACTGAAAAACTGACAAAAAAGCACATAATTATAAAATATAGTTACAACAGTGCAAAGTAATACCGTAATTTGATAAAGAACAGACCATGGGCACAGTAAAAAAAAGTCTCAAAGTCTCTCGAAAGTCCCAACATCTCACACAGACGGTAGAAGGAAGAAAAAAAAACTCTTCCTGCCATGAGCTTCCAGCGCCGCAAACTTGCCGATGCAGCACCCTGGAAGCACCCGACCACAGCCGACTCTCGAGTCCGTCTGAAAACTTTGAGCCTCCAACCAGCCCTCCAACACCAAGCACTGAGCACCATCTCTACCGAGTGCTTCGACCTCGGCCCCAGCAACAGGCAATAGGCAAAGCCGAGGATTTGGGGTCTTCTCCGGAGATTCTCGATCGCACAGTAGCAGCGGCAGTGAAGCGGGCATTTCAGAAGTTTGTCCAGATGTTCCTCCATTCTTCTCACGTCTGTCTCCATCAAATCAGAATTGTGCACGGCCCCTACTTAACAAATATGATATTATTTCGGAGTGGCCGCGCGTGCTGCATTGCGCCGCCATCTTCTCCTCCTCTCCAGTAATTTTAAGAATCAGAATTGGAAATCTGAAATGAAAATGGGTAGTACAAAAATCACTGGAGGATCTCATTGAGTCAGGCAGCATGACGGATGGAGATGGACAATCGATGTTTTGAAGGGTGTTGACATGAAATGTCGACTGTTAATTTCTCCCCATAGAGACAATCTGACCCACGAGTTCCTCTGTCATGTTTTTGTACTGCTTCAGATTCCATTCTCCAATCTCACATATCTCAGAAATAAAAATAGAAAATGCAGCAAACATAACCGGGTACGTTGGAACCCCATTCTAAAAGGAGTCTGACAAGGAGATCTGAGGAGATCTATCTATCGTGGATAGGTTGCTAAAGGGATAGGCTGAGAAAATGGTTAAAAAGCATAGTGAATACCTGACTTCATGGAGCGACTTGCTGAAAAGCACAAAGGAAGTTATGAAGACCATTTATAAATCATAGGTTGGTCCAGTTCTGGCTACTACATCTTAGGAAAGATAAAGTTTTAGAGAGAGATCAGAAGATATTGAGCATAATGTGGACAATTCTGATTTGATGGAGAATGGACGCGAAAGCATGGAGGAACATCTGGAGAAATTTCTGAAACGCCCGTTCGCTGCTGTCATTATTGTGTGGTCGGGAATCTTTCGGAGGGTAGGCCTCAAAATCCCCGGCCTTGCCTGCTTTGGCGACCGAGAAGGAGGTTGAATCGTTCCGACAGAGATGGCGCTCGGTACTCGGTGTCGGAGAGCTGATCAGAGCTCGAAGTTTTCGGATGACTCAGAGTTGGATTGTGGTCGGCATGACAGGGAGAGTTTTTCTTCCTTCTCCCGTCTGCGTGAGAGGTGGGACATTTGAGAAACTTTGAACTTTACTGTGCTCACGGACTTCTTCATCAAGTTATGGTATTGTTACACTGTTTTTGTAACTATATGTATAATTATGTGGTTTTGTCAGTTTTTTCAGTCTTGGTTTGTCCTGTGTTTTTGTGATATCACACCGGAGGAATATTGTATCATTTCTTAATGCATGCATTACTAAATGACAATAAAAGAGGACTGCGTGTCTTCATAATCATCATAATGTTTCCCAAGGATGAGGGACTTTCTGTACATGGACATACGGGACATACAGTGCATACGGGGCTGTTATTGGGATAAGGGGAGGAATCAAGAGACCTCAAACCAGGAAGAAGAGGACAGACTGAGAGACAGAAACAGAGAGGGAAGAAGAGAACTAGTGAGAGGGAGAGGGAAAAAGAGAAAAAATGGTTGAGACGATGGCGAATGAAGGGTGGTGGGTGAGGGAACAAGAGGATGAAAGAATCTCCGTGGGAACAGATTTATAAACAAACAAAGCTGAGCTGGGCAGAGTGAAAAGTTCTGCTTTCTGATTCACAAAGGAATTTGATAATTCACCAAGGGCAGAATCCCGGCAGGATTTTCAATCTTTTTTTTTTCGCAGTGAGTTTGTTTATTAGGACAGGAAAGTTGAAGCTTTTCTTCCCAGGCTAAAAACTTGACTATTCATCTCTAATCCTCTATTTTGATACTTATGAGAATGCCTTCAGCCTCTTATTCACCAGTACTGGCATTTAATGTAAGGTATAAGATTTTAGGACTTAGACTGGGCACTGAAGGAACAGCAACATATTTCTGTCAGACCGGAGTTGACTTGGAGGGGTGGCGCCGCCCTGTTGAGGAAACGATGATATTGCTGTGAAGGTCACATGGTTTGGGTGTAGAATGTAGGACTGCCCATTACAGGCCCTTCAGCCCATGATGCTGTACCAGCCTCTTAACCTCCAATCTAACCCTTTCCTCTCACATAACCCTCCATTTATCTTTCATCTAAGTGCTTATCGAAGAGTCCATAATATAGCTGTCTCTCCCACCACCCCTGCATAGTGGGTTCCATACACCTGCCAATCCATGTGTAAAACCAAATACCTCTGACAACCCCCTACCCTATACTTTTCTCCAGTCACCTTAAAAGTACGTCCTCTGGTATTAGCCTTTGCTGCTCTGGGGAGAAAGGTACTGGCTGTCCACCCCATGTCTCTTATTATCTTGTACTGGAGCTGTTAAAGAACCAGTGGCCTTCCATGCAACAGTGATTCTGGGAATGAATGGGTTAACATGGGTTTGGAAGGCTCTGGGCCTGTATCCGCTGGAGTTTTGAAGAATGAGTTGGCGGGGAGGGGGGGGTTCTCATTGAAAATGATCGAATATTCCAAGGCCTAAAAAGAGTGGACATGGAGAGTATGTTGCTTCAAGTGCAAGGTTTCCCAGCTTTCTTTCTGCCATGGACCCTTACCATTATCCAGGGGCCCAGGTTCCCAGGGTTGGAAACTGCAGTTCCAATGGGTGAGTCTCGGACCAGAGGACACAGCCTCAGATTAGAAGTGTGTCTCTTCAGAACAGATGAGCAGGATTTTCTTTTAGCCAGATGGTGGCAAGCTGTGAGAATCGTTGCCATGAACAGCTGTGCAGGCCATGACATTGGGTACATTTAAAGGAGAGGTTGATGGGTTCTTAATTATTAAGGGTATCAAAGGTTATGGGGAGAAGGCAAGAGAATGGGGTTGAGAGTCAAGAGGAAATGATGGAATTCTGCTCCTATGTCTTATGAAACGGTTTCATTGCTCAGAGCACAAGTGATGCAATATTGATGTTTTGATTTTTATTAAAAATGACAGTAACCCTGCTTCACTGAGGAATTAAGTGTTACTTTAGACCGAACAGATTAATTAACACAGTGGCTTCAACATATCTGTTTGAGCATGTTTTTTCCCTTGAAGCGTTTTGGACAAGAATGTGTTTAAATTTATTTGTCCCACTAGCAGAGGATGTTAACTCATTTGGTGTTTTTCTTCACGTTACAGAAGTCTCTCTGAATTGCCCCTTCTCCTTTTGTGAACTTTAGAAACCTACCTCTTTGAGTGAGTGAGCTTGGTGGCAGCTCACCCCCTTAATATCTCACTCACCATGCAATGTCCAGCTACGTTGTTTGGTGCAATCTGGGTCATTGTTCTACAGATTAGAAGTACTATCTAAAAGCTTTTGTTGTTGGTGGCAGATGTGTGGATGTTTCCCTGTGAAGGTACTCTGGTGTAATTCATACTAGAATTAATTGCTTAGACCATTAATAACAGTAGATTTTCTTCAAAATTCCTAAAGTTTCATTAAATTTTAAAAGTGGGTGTATGGAGTTAAGGTCCCAATGTGCCTAATTTAGCAACAACAATGGATACAAGGCTTTAAGATGTTGACTCGTGCAGGGTTCGGTTTGGCTGTTGGGCACAGTACTGGGAATCACCCGATCTCAGGAGGTTAAGTGCAATGTTACACACATCCAAATCAGAAGCAGGTTAAAATACCCAACAGGTGGTGTAAAAATTGTTGTTTTGCTGCAAAATTACAGTGTAATGCATTAAAATTATATAAATTACAGTAACAAAGCAATATAAAACATTAAAAAGTGCAAAAAGACACCAAAACTAGTGAGGCAGTGTTCATTCACGAGCAAGAGAAAATCTGCCGGATGCTGGAAATCCAAGCAACAGACACAAAATGCTGGAGGAACTCAGCAGGTCAGGCTGCATCTATGGAAAAGAGTAGACAGTCGATGTTTCGGTGGGGTGGGGTGGTAGGTGAGGACAAGAGGAACCCTATCCCTGGTGGGGTGGGGGGAGGATGGAATGAGGGCACATGTGCGTGGAATGGAAGAGATGCACTTGAGGGCAGTGTTGATGGTGGAGGAAGAGAAGCCCCTTTCTTTGAAGAAGGTGGACATCTCCTTCATTCTGGAATGTATAGCCTTATCCTGAGAGCAGATGTGACGGAGACAGAGGAATTGAGAGAAGGGGTTGGCAGTAGGCATAGTTCAGGTAGCTGTGAGAATCTGTGAGTTTGTAATAGACATCAGTAGATAAGCTGTCTCCAGAGATCGAGACAGAGAGATTGAGAAAGGGAAGGGAGGTGTCGAAAATGGACCAATTAAATTTGTGGGCAGGGTGGAAGTTGGAGGCAACTTCCTGCCCTCAAACTTGCCTGGTCCACCCTACCCTCAAACTTCCTATTCCAACATGTCAGTCCACGGCCTCCTGTACTGTCGTGACGAGGCCATACTCAAGTTGGAGGAACAACAACTTGTATTCTGTCTGGGTAGCCTCCGAGCTGATGGCATGAACATGGTTTTCATGTAATTCCAGTACTGCCCCCCCCCCCCACACCATTCCCCATTCCCATTTCCCTCTCTCACCTTATCTCCTTACCTACCCAGCACCTCCCTCTGGTGCTCCTTCCCCTTTTCTTTCTTCCATCTTCTGTCCTCTCCCCTTCCCCAGCCCTGTATCTCTTTCATCAATCAACTTCCCAGCTCTTTACTTCACCCCTCCTCCCCTTCAGTTTCACCCATCACCTTGTGTTTTTCCTCCCCTCTCCCTTACCTTCTAAATCTGACTGCTCATCTTTTCCTCTCCAGTCATGATGAAGTGCCTTGTCCCGAAACATCGACTATTTACTCTTTTCCACAGGTACCGCCTGGCTTGCTGAGATCCTCCAGCGTTTTGTGCGTGTCACGAGGAAGTGTTCATTGACTGTTCAGAAATGTGTTTGTGAAGAAACTCTTGTGAGTGTGGGTCTTCAGGCTCCTGTACTGCCACCCTGATGGTAGTAATGAGAAGAGAGCACATCTTGGGTGATAGGGTTCCTTAATGTAGGAGAGCTAGTGCTCGTGATGGAACTGGCCCCATGAAGGGCCAGATAAAATACACATTATTCATTGCTCTGGAACTCTGCAAAGAGCTTCACAGCTACACCAACGCTTTCCAAGAACTGTTGCAGGAAAAGGTTCATGGGAATATTGCCAGATAACTCCATTCTCTTTTGTAAAGCCAAAGCACTTAATGCTGGAAAGGCACAACTGATTGAGCAGCAACTGGACCTTGTGGAGATGTATAAAGCCATGAGGGAATAGGAGGGGTGAGTGTGAAGATTAATGAGAATTTTGCTAGGACTCAAGGGCCTACATTATAGGGAGTGTTAGGGCAGGCTAGGACTTCATTCCTCACTCAGACTATAGGAAGCTGAAAGGTGTCCTGAAAGATCATGAGGAACACGGAGGCACAAAAAGCTTTTCTCCCCAGGGAAGGGAATTACAATTCAGAAGGCACAGGTTTAAGGTGTGAAGGGAAAGGCTTAAAAAGGACCTTTTAAACCTCTTCATCCAGAGGGTGGTGTGTATGTGGAACCAGCTGTGAGAGGAGGAGGTTGAAGCAGGTACAATAGCAACATTTAAAAGGTGTTTGTATAAGTACATGGTTAGGAAAGTTCAGAGTGGCGTGGGCCAAGCATGGCCAAGTGGGACTAGCTTATTTGGTCATCCTGGTTGGCATGGTCAAGTTGGGCTGAAAGGCCTGTTTCTGGGCTGTTTGACCATGACTCTATTGGTGAGGAAAGAGGAATAAAGTTTCAGCTTGAAGACCTTTTGGCAGAACGAGGAAAGTAAGATGGTTTTAGTTGCAAAGTGCTGCCTTGTTTCTCAACTCTCTGGAGTACACTGTCTCATTAACACAGGAGAGCGAAGTTCAGGTGGGACGATGCATGGAGGGGCGGGATAATACATTGAGCAGTGGTGAAGATGGGGTGGAGACAATCTAAATCATCTGGTGGAATTCCACAGGGTACACAAGAATGCAGAGACAAGGGTACAGTATATATGCTCAGAGTTCAATGGAAATGACAGTGCAGGTTGGTTAAAAATGCAGCAGATGGATACCGAGCTTTCTAAATAGAGTCACAGAATACAAGATCAAGCAAATCATTTATTAAATACAGTTTTGGCCACAGAGAAGTTGTAGAAGGAATTTGCCGAAACTGGGTCAGAATTAAAATCAGTTTTATTATTACTGATGCGTGTTGTGAAATTTGTTGTTTTGTGACAGCAATACAGTGCGAAGAGAGAAAACATCTGTAAACTATGTACATAAAGTAAATCATGTAAGAGAAGAATAGTGAGTTACTGTTCATGGACTGTTTGGAAATCTCTTGGCAGAATGGAAGAAACGGTTCCTAAAATATTGAGTGTGTTTCTGTACCTGGTCCTCGATGGTGTAATGAGAAGATGACAGGGCGGTGGTGATGGATGCTGCCGTCCTGAGGTGCTGCAATTTGAAAATGACCTCGATGGCGGGGAGGGCGATGCCCACCATCGACGCGGCCTCTATCGATCCTGTATATTGCAGTATGTGAACTTTAAACCCGTAAAGGTGGAGCCCAGATGTGAGAACTATGTGCACGTGGATACAGTTCATCTGTGTTGTGACCTGGGCTTGTTCTGTTCTCCTTTGCTACAGGGTGATATCCAGCAGCTACTAATTTCCCCGGACCCCAAAGCAGCCTACACCTACTGCGAGCGTTACATCCCCGACTGTGACACCCCTCTGCCCTACACTCTGCAGTCTCTGGTGACTTCTTACGATGATGAGGTGGGTACACTGTACATTTTCTCCATTTCTCTCCATTTAGTCCTTCTGGAAATCAGGTGACGTTGGACAATGTGCTCCACTTGTTGGAGTATCATGGGTTTCACTTTTAAAATATAGAAAAGTATAGCACGGTTCAGGGATGAGTGTTTTACTGAGTGCGCCATGTGCCGTCCGTAGTTAGTGATGGGCCTCCGTCACACTCCTGTAGAGTAACGGTAAGGGGGCCTCTGGATAGGGGTACACAGCATTGAAATGTATTGTCAGCCTATCACATCCACACAAGCATTGGCACCAGTCCTACACTAACCACATTTTAAAATAATTCTACCCACATTCTCATCACCCACACAGAATTCTCTCCGTCGCCCGCACGCCTGGGGCGACTGTCCCCGGTGCCCGCACGCCCGGGACGATTCTCCACATTGCCCGTATGACCGAGGCGATTCTCCACATACGCCCAGGGCGACTCTCCTCGTCGCCCGCACGCCCGGGGCAACTCCCCCGTCGCCCGCATGCCCAGGGTAACTGTCCCCCGTCGCCCGTACGCCCGGGGCAATTTGCAATATGGTAAATTGGTTTACTAGCATAAATGTCTTTTGGACGTTGGAGTGTGGAAGCTAAAGCACTGTGGAAGATTGGGGAGAAGGTGCAAAGACAGCACCAGAGGTCAGGATTGACCCAGACGGACGGAGCTGAGTGTCAGCAGCTGTGTCACTGCGTAACACTTGGCTGTCTGCCAGCATTAAATAACCATGACAACAAGTAACTCGTATTCTCAGATGAAAATATCATTTAGTGTCTGGAAATAGTTAGAAAACCAGTTACTTGTTAGATCTCCTCCTGCGTGATGTTCGATACTGTTCCCTGTGCTTGTTTCTGGTCCAGTGATCGCAGTGACCCCCCCGCCCCCCCATCTCCCTCCCCAGCACACCCACCTTCCCACACCGCTTATACAAGGAGCTTGGGCATCAAGGATCTGTCTGCAGCTCCCAATTTATCAGGAGGCTGCACTCATTGGGTCACAGTGGGTTAAACAAGCGTGACAGCTGTCAACTGAAGTGCTCGACCTCTGACCCAGCTGAAGAATGTGGGCTGGCGTTGGGCTCTCATAAATCTTCTTTTGAGTTGTGCGAGGTCTCCCCTCTCCCCTCTCCCCTCTCCCCCTTCCCACCTCTCCCCTCTCCCCTCTCCCCTTCCCACCTCTCCCCTCTCCCCTCTCCCCTCTCCCCTCTCCCCTCTCCCCTCTCCCCTCTCCCCTCTCCCCTCTCCCCTCTCCCCTCTCCCCTCTCCCCTCTCCCCTCTCCCCTCTCCCCTCTCCCCTCTCCCCCTTCTCCCCTCTCCCCCTTCTCCCCTCTCCCCCTTCTCCCCTCTCCCCTCTCCCCTCTCCCCTCTCCCCCCTCCCCCTTCAGTTGAGGGGGTACAATACATATAATATTGAGTTATTTTGAGATAGCCCAAACTTCACAGAAGCCACTGTACCTTTGTTTTGATCTGTTATGTTTTGATTTACCAGGGTACCATTTTGTTTTTTAAAGTAACTGTTACATTGATAACTTTTGACAGCTATTTCTTTCTTCTCTCCACCTTTCCTTCTCTGCAAATGAAAACACATTTGTCTTCCTATTTTTCCAATTCTAATGAAGGGTCTTTTACTCAAAACAGTTTCTTTCCACACAGGTGCTGACTAATTGATGGTGTATTTCCAGAATTCCCGTTTTTTTAGCTTCCTGATTCTTTGTTTCCTGGTGAACCGTAACTGTTTTTGTTTAGTTTTGTTTTCATTTATTCATTGATTAATTGATTGGGATGCAGAGTGGAATCAGCCCTTCCGGCCCTTTGAGCCACACCGCCCAGCAATCCCCTGATTTAACCCTAGCCTTATCACGGGACAATCTACAATGACCAATTATCCTACCAACCGGTACACCTTTGTTGGGAGGAAACCGGAGCACCTGGAGGAAACCCATGCAGTCACAGGGAGAACGTACAAACTGTTTACAGGCAGTGGCGGGAATTGAACCCTGTCACCGGTACTGTAAAACATTGTGTTAACCACTACACTGCCATGCCACCCCTCAATCTTCCCCGCCATCCATCCAGGTATGCACATACCTTGTTTTATGGAGTGCTTCAACCGAGAGGAGATTGCAGGGTCATCGCAGACTTGAGAAGAATTGATAAATTGTGATTTACTCTGTGTGTGTGTGTGTGTGTGTGTGTGTGTGTGTGTGTGTGTGTGAGAGAGAGAGAGAGAGAGAGAGAGAGAGAGAGACTGACCGACCGACCTTTTGTTCTAGGCTCCCAGGTGAAAATGTGAAGGTTTAAAGCTTGAAAAAGTAAAAACAAAGTGTTGGGAGATGGGGAAGTGAACAGAATTCAACACAAGTTTTAACAGGAACAGGAACTCAGCCTCGACTGGCAAATCTTTCCTTCCATCGTCAGCATTCCCAACTCCAGCACTTTCCCCCTGATGTCTTCTCTCTTACCTGCGGCATTGCATAGACCATAGAATAGTACAGCAGAGTACAAGTCTTTTGGCCCACAGGTTTGTGCTGATGTGTGGACCCCATTCAAGGTCAATCTAATCTTTCTAAGGACACAACTCTTCATATGTCTGTTTCTCATCTGGCTCAAAATTGAGTATCTGAGCTTCTGCAAACCACTCTCCATTTTCTCTCAATCATCCAGCTCCACACTTACCCCCTTATCCACACATACTCCCTATAATCACACCACTAGACATAGGGGGAGAATTCACCCATTATAGATAGATGGATATACTTTATTAATCCCGAGGGAAATTTGGTTTCGTTACAGCTGCACCAAAAATAGAGCGTAAATATAGCAATACAAAAAACCCCAACAATCAAACACCAAATTGCGAACTATGCCAGATGGAAAATAAGTCCAGGACTAGTCTATTGGCTCAGGGTGTCTGACCCTCCACGGGAGGAGCTGCACGTTCGATGGCCACAGGCAGGAACGACCTCCCGTGCCGCCCAGTGTTGTATCTCGGTGGAATGTGGCCGAAGTCCAACAGTAAAAAGTTCAATATCCGGTCTACAAACACGTTCCTCGATCGTAATATACCCCGGATTGCACCATCTGTTGTTAGCCAGAACAGTAAGCACCCAACTCCTTTACGCTTACCGCTCTCAGTGCACTTCCGGTCAACCTGAACGGTATTACCCACCGAACTCCTCTTCTCCAAAAGTCTCTGTTGTCTCGACCCAGTCCTCTTTCCTTGGCTTTGTGATCCCCCTCTGTGTGTTTTCCTCCGGATTTCAGCAGGGGTGTCCGCCGCTCTGTTCGCTAAGCCGGCCGGTCTTTGCTGGTCCGTGGAATACACAATGCGACCTTGCTTCTGTCCCGCATGTCGGGATGTAACCATTTCCAACGCTAAAGAAAACCCAAATAAAACTCTCTCTACCAGCATGTTAGAGAGGGTGCAGCTTCGATGTGTTACCGTGAGAAAAAAAATACAAAAATAATCCCTATAAACACACCACTAGACACGGGGAGAATTCACCCATTACCAATCCCTATAATCACACCGCTAGACAGGGGGAGAATTCACCCACTACCAATCCCTATGAACACACCATAAGTCAAAGGAGAATTAGGTCAATTGGCTCATTTTTTCTCTCAACCCCATTCTCCTGACCTCTTCCCATAACATTTGATGCCCTTACTGATCAAGATATTATCACTGCCCCCCCCCCCCCCGGCTTTAAATATATCGAATTTTGGTCTCTACAATCATCTGTGGTACTGAATTCAATAGATTGACCAGCCTCTGGTTAAAAATAAAAATTCCTTCCTCATCTCTGTTCTAAAAGGACATCCTCGTATTCTGAGGCTGTGCCCTCTAGTCCAAGTCTGTCCCGCTTTAGGAAACATCCTCTCCATGCCCACTCTATCTCGGCCTTTCAAGTCCTGGAGAAGGGTGTTGTTTTGAAACGTTGCCTGTTCATTCATTTCCATAGATGCTGCCTGACCTGCTGAGTTCCTTCAACAGGCCTTTCAATGTTTGGTACATTTCAATGAGATTTATCCCGACATTTTTCTAAACTTAAGTAAGTACAGACCCAGAGCTATTAAATGGGTTTTTTAAGTTAACCCTTTCATTCCTGTGATCATTCACATGAACCTCTTCTGGATCCTCTCCAATGCCAGCATATCCTTTCTTAGACAAGGGGCCCAGAATTGCTCACAATGCTTCAGATATGATCTGACCAATGCCTTATAAAGCCTCAGCATTAAATCCTTGCATTACAAGCTCCCAGACAGCCATCTCTGTACAATCCCTGTGCGTCTCCTTGGCTTCAGATTCTCTCTCTCGCTGCTTTTTACAGACAACGACCTCTCGACCCCGCCACAAAAAAAAGAAGAGGGATCGCAAACGCTCTAAAAAGAAGGGCAAGGGCAGAAAGAAATCGAGAAAAAATCGCAAAAGGAAGAAGAAAGATCGGGCTGCCCGGCAAAAGATAGAAACATTTGGGGTTAGGGAACAGGTAGATAATGTAAACCCATCGAGCACCTCCTTAGGGCAATGTAGGAGGAGCTTCGATGACTGACATGTGATTCTGCTGATTTAACACAGGCATGCTAAGCTCTGCAAAGCCCTGTTCACATTACATTCCTGCCACTCTCTCTGGACCCCCATTTCCAAGTTTGCTTTTGAGACACCAGTTGGTCAGGAGGGAAAGGAAGATGAAGAGATTGTCAGTGCAGTGGTGAATTTATTAGAGGGGGAATGCTTACTTTGATCCCAAAGGTTGGGTAAGAATCTGGGGATATAGGTTGGAATCCTACCGTAGGAAACAGTGGGGGAGGGGTGCCAATCCAGGTAAAAATTACATCAGTTTTATTTGTTATACGCACATTGAAACGTCCGGGGAAATGCATTGTTTACATCAATGACCTGCACAGTCCAAGGCTGGGCCGGGGACAGACTGCAGGTGCTGCTCATCTTCTGGCAACAGCGTAGCTTGTCCACAGCTTACCCATACGGTGTGTCTATTAATGTGTGAGGAAAACAGAACACTGGAGGAAACCCACGCGTACCAACAACATACAGACAGCGGCAGGAACACACAGTCACGGGGAGAACACACGTACCAACAACATACAGACAGTGTCAGGAACACACAGTCCCGGGGAGAACACGCGTACCAACAACATACAGACAGTGTCAGGAACACACAGTCACGGGGAGAACACGTGTACCAACAACATACAGACAGCGGCAGGAACACGCAGTCACGGGGAGAACACACGTACCAACAACATACAGACAGTGTCAGGAACACACAGTCACGGGGAGAGCACACGTACCAACAACATACAGACAGTGTCAGGAACACACAGTCACGGGGAGAACACACGTACCAACAACATACAGACAGTGTCAGGAACACACAGTCACGGGGAGAACACACGTACCAACAACATACAGACAGTGTCAGGAACACACAGTCACTGGGAGAACACACGTACCAGCAACATACAGACAGTGTCAGGAACACACAGTCACGGGGAGAACACACGTACCAACAACATACAGATAGCGGCAGGAACACACAGTCACAGGGAGAGCGCACGTACCAACATACAGTTGGCAGGAATGAACTTGGATCACTAGTGGTGTAAGAGTGCCAGGAAAACTGCAACACTACTGTGTCACCCAGATGGTTCATAACAGATCACATCACTGGACTGGGGCAAGTAAAGTTCTGTCAGGTTTACCAAAGTCATTTGGGGAGGGAAGCTGTCTGTCCCTGCCTGGTCTTTACAATCTGTGACTCAACGACCATGTCAGTCTGGTTGAGACATCACTGCCCTCCGGTAATGGGCAGTCGAATCACTCATTTCAGAGGGGAATTGAGTGACTCCAATGTTCCTCCACTAGGAACTGATGTGGAAAGGATGTTTACTATAGCGGGGGGGCATCAAGGATCAGAGAGCACAGCCTCAGAATAGAGGGATATCCAATTAGAGCTGAGATTAGGAGGAATTTCTTTAGCCAGAGGGTAGTGAATCTGTGGAATTCGTTGCCAGAGATGGCTGTGGAGACCAAGTCATTGGATATATTTAAAGGAGAGGTTGATAGGTTCTTGATTAGTAAAAGCATCAAAGGTTACGGGGAAAAAGGCAGGAGATTGGGGTTAAGTAGGATAATAAAGCAATCATGGATGATGGAGTAGTCTCCATGGGCCAAATGGCCTAATTCTGACCATGTGTCTTATGGTCTAATTCAGTGGAGGAAGGAGGAGAGGTATGTAGTTAAGGGTGTGGAATAGATACCGGCATTGCCAAAAGCATTCTGTCAATAAATAAAGAATAACTCTGATTTGAAATCAAGTTACTTATTGGCTGCCAACTTCTGATTTAGGAGATGGTGTCTGCAGACCAAATGATCAAATGCTGTATTGAGATTGTGTAAGGGGGTTTCGTCTTTTACTGCGTAGGCTAATGACAGAAAGTATCAAAGGTGAGTGGAAGAGTAACACACACAAAACTAATTGCTGGAGGAACTCAGCATCTCATAGAGAGGAATAAATAGTCAATCTTTCATGCTGAGACGACTCCTCAGTTCAAACATCAAAGTTCAAAGTAAATTAATTATCAAGGAACATTTACAAGAAGTTTGTTGGCAAGGTGGCGCCAGTGAGCCACGGCGCGATTCCGTGCACTGTGTACATTGCTTCGAGTCAGTGCACTGGGCCGTGCTCAAGGTCTCACTTGTGAATCTAAATGAACACACCACAGTTGTCATGGACTTTATAAAAAGTAGTTGTAGACGAGTGTGTCCCCACAAAATCATTCAGTCTTCCACAATCAGAAACCATTGATGAATCATATATGCACTTTGATAATAAATTTACTTTGAGCGTTATTACGTTACCAGGTACAATCCTGAGATTCATTTTCTTGAGGGCATACTCAATAACTCCAATAGCCATAATAAAATCAACAAAAGACCACACCCAACAGAACAGACAAGTGTGCAAACACAAAAAGAAAGAGGAAATAAAGAAATGCTAATGATAAATAAATATTGAGAATAGGAGATGAAAAGTCCTTGAAAGTGAGTCCATAGGTGTGAGAACATTCCAAGTGAAGTTATCCCCTTTGGTTCAAGAGCCTGATGGTTGAGGTGTCATGATGATTCCTGAACCTGCAGGTATGAGTCCTGAGGCTCCTGTACTTTCTTCCTGTTAGTAGCAGCATAGCCTGGATGGTGTGGGTGGGGGAGTCCTTGATGATGGGGGCTGCCTTCATGTGACTGGAAAGGAAGGGGCCAAAAGCCAATCTAAATAAGATGGGAGGGAGGGGTAGGTGTACAAGCTGGCAAATGATAGGTGACATCTGGTGAGGGGGTAAATGGTGGGTGGCTGAAGGGGGAATGAAATAAGAAGCTGGGTGGTGATAGGTAAAGAAGGAATCTAATAGGAGATGGACAGTGGACCATGTAAGAAAGAGAAGGTGAAGAAGTGCCAGAGGGAGGTGATGGTCAGCTAAGGAGAAGAGAAGGTTTGAGAGGGTAACTGGAATGGGGAATGGAAAAAAGAGAGAAGCAGAAAGGGGTGAGTAAGTACCAGAAGTTGGAGAAATTGATGATCATATCATCAGGTCGGAGACTTCCCAGATGGGCTGTGGGATGGTGCTTGTGAAGGAAGACGTGTTGGAGGGGTGCAGGAATG
Source organism: Mobula hypostoma (assembly GCF_963921235.1). Classification (NCBI taxonomy): domain Eukaryota; kingdom Metazoa; phylum Chordata; class Chondrichthyes; order Myliobatiformes; family Myliobatidae; genus Mobula; species Mobula hypostoma. The sequence continues at coordinate 1,468,429 of NC_086125.1, forward strand.
CAGCAGATAATCGGACTGATGGGATTGCTGTCTTAGTATTCAGCTGCTGGTCTTAATGACTTGTATCATTATAGTAATTGCAAGGTATAAACTGATCACTCAGATCCTTACTCTGGCAACATGCCCATCTCTTTCACTGTAAAGAGTAACTCCCTTGTCACCACTTTTTCAGGAAGATATCAGGGTAACTAAATAAAGCTGTAAAAGGGAGAGAACCTTCACTTCCCAAAAACAAATTTCTGGAATCAGTTAGGCTATCAACGATCGTAATTCTTATATGCTTTCAATCTCTCTAAATACTTACCTCAAAATTTAAAGCTCTCTGTCTTGATATGTTTAAATCTATAAGCTGTTTGGGGAAAGAACTCCAGATTGCCAAAGGAAAGCTCCCTTGGGAGAAGATGTTTAGAGTGATGGCTTTATCATGTCATACAACATGAAAACAAGCCATTCAGCCTGACTCATCCATGCCACCAAATTGTCCATCTGACTCAGTCCCAAGTGCCCACATTTGACTCATTTGCCCCTAAACTTGCCCTGTCCCATTCAATTGATTTAATGAAATGATTATTAGATGATTAGCTGCTTTAAGGTGATGGAGGGTGGAAGGGTTCTGGTCAAGAGCAGAGTCAGAAAATGACCCTTCCCTAGGAGGTGTAAGTAAATTTTATTCAGAAGCTGGGAAAATGAGAGAATTTAGCAAGTTTTGGTCCCGGTATGATTGCATCAACTCCAGTGCTCCGTACCATTTTCCTTCCCTCCCCGTCCCTGCTCCTTGTGCCCCCTCCCCCCACCCTCATATGGCGGTTCTAATGCAATTTGAATGGGGTTTGAAGAGCTTATCTGTTGCAAATGGATTAATACATTACTGAGACATTGCTGATCATTGGAATGTGCGCTTCACAGCTGTAACCAAAAGCAATAATCCAGCTTTTTACAGTTCATGTGCTAGTCTTTAACCTCACGCATTATTTAATGTTAAATCACCATCACTTCATCACCATCTTAGATTTGTTTAATTGCTATCTCATTATTTATTTCATTTGGAGGAATTTACAGGTGAAAACAAAAGTGGAAGACCTCTCCGTGACATTGAAGCTCGTGGTAGACTGGTCTTTGGGTTGCTGATAGTTTAAAACACTGTCCACCTCTCCACCTCTCTTTCCCACTCCCTTCCCTTCACAACGCTGTGGCAGATGATGAAATGTACTGCACTGAGGTGATAGAGACTTTAAACCAACAACTGGAGGCATCATTTTCCAATCTCATTGTTCTCTACAAACTGAATTCAAGAAGTTTACATTGACAAGGAAGGAAGAGGGAGGGGATGGTTATAAAGTTGTTTGGCCAGATCTCTTAGTTGGGGTGATAAAGAAAGAGAGTTAGGGGTGTTGGGGAGGATTTACAGTGCATCAGTTGAACTGAAAACAAAAAAGGCAGGGCATCGAAGGATTTGAAATTCCCTGCATCAGGAAAGCAAAATAAATACACAATGATTGAGGTCCCCTATCTGAAAAAACTTGGGTTCTTACTGCATGGAAGGTGGTGAATGATTTAGGCATGATCTAGAAGGTGACTAAAAGATGTCAGTTCTTACCACCTGGGAGGATGGTAAAATAAACTAACATGATTTTGGAGGTGACTAAAAGAAATGTATTTCAAGTTTCAACCTCCTCACCCTGAGCTCCTGGCTGACTGTGGAGCCTAATGAGACTAATTCACTAGTGTTAGAAACATAGAAAAACCTATAGCACAATACAGGCCCTTCAGCCCTCAATACCGTGCCGAACATGTTCTTACTTTAGAAATTACCTAGGATTACCCATAACCCTGTATTTTTCTAAGCTTCATGTACCTATCCAGGAGCCTCTTAAAAGACCTTATTGTATTTGCCTCCACCACAGTTGCCAGCAGCCCATTCGACACACTCACCACTCTCTGCGTAAAACAAAAACTTACCCTTGACATCCCCTCTGTACCTAATTCCAAGCATCTTAAAATTGTGCCCTCTTGTGTTAGCCATTTCAGCCCTGGGAAAAAGCTTCTGACTATCCACACAATCAATGCCTCTCATCATCTTATACACCTCTATCAGGTCACCTCTCATCCTCCATCGCTCCAAGGAAAAACGGTCAAGTTCACTCAACCTGTTCTTGTAAGGCATGCTTCCCAATCCAGGTAATATCCTTGTAATCTCCTCTGCACCTTTTCTATAGTTTCCACATCCTTCCTGTAGTGAGGCAACCAGAACTGAGCACAGTACTCCAAGCGGGGTCTGACCAGGGTCCTTTACAGCTGTAACATTACCTCTCGGCTCTTGAAGTCGGTCCCACTGTTGATAAGGCCAATGCACCGTATGCTTTCTTAACCACACAGCCAACCTGCGTAGTACTTTTGAATGTCCTATGGACTCGGACCCCAAGATCCCTCTGATCCTCCACACTGCCAAGGGTCTTACCATTAATACTATATTCTGCCATCATATTTGACCTACCAAAATGAACCACCTCACACTTATCTGGGTTGAACTCCATCTGCCACTTCTCAGCCCAGTTTTGTATCATATCAATGACCTGCTGTAACCTTTGACAGCCCTCCACACTATCCACAACACCCCAACCTTCGTGTCATCAGCAAATTTACTAACCCATCCCTCCACTTCCTCATCCAGGTCATTTATAAAAATCATAAAGAGAAGGGGTCCCAGAACAGATCCCTGAGGCACACCACTGGTTACCGACCTCCATGCAGAATATGACCCATCTACAACCACTCTTTGCCTTCTGTGGGCAAGCCAATTCTGGATTCACAAAACAAGGTCCCCTTGCTTCCTATACCTCCTTACTTTCTCAATAAGCCTTGCATAGGGTACCTTATCAAATGCCTTGCTAGAATCCATATACACTACATCTACTGCTCTGCTCTTCCTTCATCAATGTGTTTAGTCACATACTCAAAAATTCAGTTAGGCTCATAAGGCACGACCTGCCTTTGACAAAGCCATGCTGATTATTCCTAATCATATTATGCCTCTCTAAATGTTCATAAATCCTGCTTCTCAGGATCTTCTCCATCAACTTAACAACCACTGAAGTAAGACACACTGGTCTATAATTTCCTGGTCTTTGTCTACTCCCTTTCTTAAATAAAGGAACAGCATCTGCAACCCTCCAATTCTCCGGAACCTCTCCCGTCCCCATTGATGATGCAAAGATTATTGCTAGAGGCTCAGCAATCTCCTCCCTCACCTCCCGCAGTAGCCTGGGGTATATCTTGTTCAGTTCCGGTGACTTATCCAACTTGATGCTGTCCAAAAGCTCCAGCACATTCTCTTTCTTAATATCTATATGCTCAACCTTGTCAGTCTGGTGCAAGTCATCCCTACAAACACCAATGTCCTTTTCCATAGTGAGTACTGAAGCAAAGTATTCATTAAGTACCTCTGCTATCTGCTCCAGTTCCATACACACTTTTCCACTGTCACACTTGATTGGTCCTATTCTCTCACGTCTTATCCTCTTGCTCTTCACATCAAGTGTTGATCAGATGTATAGACATGTGTTAGCAGAGGTCACCTCTCTGCTCCTGAAGTTGCAGCCAGGATAGGCTACGTGGATCAGGATTTGCCTAATACCTACGCTATTCCACACCTGTCTCAGGATACTGAGCCTCCTTCAGTGGAAGAAGTGGACAATGTCTACGATTATCTTCTTGGTCCGGAATATTACACGGATTTGGACTCGGCCATCTACAATGCCTCTCTAGCTGCTGCTGCTGGCATGGAGGAAAATGTCACGGATCATGAGGTAACCTCTACTGTAATGTTATCCTTAGAATTAAGGTGCAAAGCTGTTTTAACCTTCAAGTATCACTCAATAATGGTTTTGTGATATGAAAACCTGACCAGACCTGCCTGACACAAGATGAACAAATTCCTCTAATATTATTAAATTCAAATGTCAGATGTATGCACATACTTGTTTATTTATTGTTTTATTTTATTTATTTATTTATTCTCTCTCTCTCTCTCTCTCTCTCTCTCTCTCTATCTATCTATCTATCTCTACCTCTATCTCTATCTCTATTAGATTATGTCACATGCCGGTGATAATAAATCTGATTCTGATATGTACAGCACTGTTATCTCCACTGTTACTAATTGTTCATTCTTATCATCCTCATGTCCTTTTGATTCCATTCATTACAATACTGTTGAAGTATGGTTACTCTATTGAGTGAATTTTGAATGGATTTTCTGATAAAATTGACTTATGTAGGTCTGTAAAAATTGAACCCATTTGGTACCCTGTAAGTAAACCATCTATAGCTTGTAGTGTTATACAGTTGTCTATTTGTCTATCTATCTATGCATCTGTCTGTCTATCTCTCTGTCTATGTCTGCCTGTCTATCTGTCTGTCTATCTACTATTTGTTTGTTTTCCAATTGTTCAGAATCAGGTTTCGTATCAGTGGCTATGCTGTGAAATATATATAAAAATTAAATAAAGTACAGGTGTCCCCCGCTTTTCGAACGTTCGCTTTACGAAACCTCACTGTTACGAAAGACCTACATTAGTACCCTGTTTTCGCTTTCAGAAGGTGTTTTCACTGTTACGAAAAAAAAATCAGCGTGCGATAAAAAATCAGCACGCGATAAAAGGCAGCGCGTGCCCCGAGCAGCCACTCTCCCCGGATTCGGAACTGCATTCTCGCCGGCATTTTGCTTAAACACGTGCCTGTGAGCAGCCATTTGCAAGATGAGTTCTAAGGTATCGGAAAAGCCTAAAAGAGCTCGTAAGGGTGTTACGCTTAGCATAAAACTAGACATAATTAAGCGTTTCGATTGTGGTGAACGAAGTAAGGATAAAGTGAGTTTGGCTTATGGAAGCTGACAAACATGACGTTGAAGAGGTTTTGGCATCTCATGACCAAGAACTGATAGATGAAGAGCTGATACAATTGGAAGAAAAAAGGATGACAATCGAAACCGAATGCAGTAGCAAATGGACCGAAGTCGTCCAGGAACTGAACGTGAGGCAACTATGTGAGAGTTTCACTGCAATGATAAAGTACAACTTTAATTTTGAAAGGGTACGTAGGTTTAGGGGATATTTGCAAGATGGTTTGAGTGCTTACAAAGAACTGTGTGATAGAAAAATGCACGAGGCTCAGCACTCAAGCAAGCCTTCCACATCAGCCACAGCAGATGACGAACCTCGACCGTCGACATCGAGGCGGGCAGTCAAAGGAGAAGATGACCTGCCTGCCCTAATGGAAACAGACGATGACAAGATGACACCCCGGTGTCCCACCACCCCAACTCCCCAGGCCACGGACAGATACCGATTTGTGGAGAATGCAGCAGTAGCCAGGACACACGCAGCACATCTTTAAGAAAAAAGCCGAAATAAACATGCTAATTAATTAGGTGCCGCCCGACACATAATTGTTGGCCCAGATCAGAGACGACGCAATTGGAAATCGGCACTGATCTGGGCCGACAATTACATGCTGGCTGGCACCTAATTAATTAGCATGTTTGTTTTGGCTTTTTTCGTAAAGATGTGCTGTGTGCCTCCCAGCTACTGCTGTACCCCTGCATGCTTCACGGATCGGTATCGGTCGGTGGCCTGGAGGGTGGGGGCCACTGCACCAGCCAACCTGCGATGACTCAGTCTAACACACCATCATCAATGTGCTCGGCACTGTCCTGATTCCGGTAAGTGATACTACACTGTACATACATTATTTCTACTTTATATAGGCTGTGTATTTTTACGTGTTATTTGGTATGATTTGGCAGCTTCATAGCTTAAACGTTACTGGAGAGCACTTGCGTGAGATTTTCTGCCGACGACGCTTGCGTGGAGTTTTCGCTACGGAGAACAGTGCAGTAATGATTGTGGAAAAGTATTTCTACTTTATATAGGCTGTGCATTTATCATATCATTCCTGCTTTTACTATATGTTACTGTTGTTTTAGGTTTTATGTGTTATTTGGCATGATTTGGTAGGTTATTTTTGGGTCTGCGAACGCTCACAAAATTTTCCCATATAAATAAATGATAATTGCTTCTTTGCTTTACGACATCCCGGCTTACGAACCGTTTCATAGGAACGCTCTACCTTTGGATGGCGGAAGTGCAAAAGGAGAACAAAACAAAAAGTAAGGTAGTGTTCATGGGTTCAGAGATCTGATGGCAGAGGAAAGAAGCTGTTCCCGAAAGGCTGAGTGCATGTCTTTAGGATCCTGTACCTCCTCCTTGATGGTACAAATGACAAGTGAAGATGTCCTGCATGCTGGGGAGGCTGTCGCCCATGGTGGAGCTGACTGAGTTTACAACTTTCTGCAGCATTTTCTGTTCCTGTGCAATGGCCCCTTCATACCAGTGATGCAACCAGTTAGGACGCTCTCCACAGTACATCTGTACAAATTTCCAGGAGTCTTTGGTGACAAACCAAGTCTCCTCAAACTCCGAATTGAATATAGCCACTTTCCGTTAGTTTTTTAATTTATTTAGACATACAGCCCGGTGTGGGCCCATCTGGCCAGGTAAGCCTGCACTGCCCATTTGAACTCCTAACTCACGTGTCTTTTGAATGTGGACAGAATCTGTAGCAGCTAGAGGAAACCCACGCATTTAAGGGGAGCGTGCACAAGCTCCTGACTGACAGAAGCAGAATTGAACCTGGGTTGCTGCCACTCAGCTAACTGCGACCAAAGACTGCGGCCCTTCTGCAGGCAGCAACAAAATTAACCATTTTTGAGGATCCAATTTTTGATCTCTTCCCTCTCCCACACCATACTGAAAAATTTGCAACAGTTATGAAGGGGTGGATTGTCCTGGATCTAGACCAGAATCTCGGACCTCCACACACTACACCCCATGCCATCAGGCCCTGGATAGGGTGTGTTGGCTGTGCTCACCTTCCCTACTAGAGTCCACTCGGGAGGCAAAGCGGGCCACAAGGAGTGACCCCCCCCCCAGCTGGCTGCTCCTGATTGCCCCCGGATTAATCTATTGGCTTTCAGATCTGTCTTTGCCTCTGTTCAAATAAGCTTGCATGTTTCTATAAAAAGCACACAATTAGATTTTAATTATTTTTCTTAATTCTTAATTATATTTATAAAAAGTCTTAGAAACTAATGGAAAAAAAAGAAAAGTAACTATAAAACTGTAGTTTCCTCCTTGTTTGGGGATGTTGATCCCATTGCAATTAATTCAAACACCTGCATTAATCTTAACACATTGTGTGTCAGTGATAACCTCAGATATTCACAGTTCAGTCGGCTGTGTGTGAGCCGGAGGTGAGCTAGACAGCGAGAACTAGGTTCTGGCATTTTGTAAGATCGTAAGACATAGGACCACAGTTAGGCCATTCAGCCAATCAAGTCTGCTTTGCCTTTTGATTATGGCAGATTTATTTTCCTTCTCAACCTCATTCTCCTGCCTTCTTCCTGTAACCTTTGATGCCCTGACTAATCAAGTAGCAATCAACCTCCACTTTAAATGTCTCAAATGACTTGCCCTCCACAGTTGTCCATGATGATGAATTCCACAGATCTACTAATATTTGGGTAAAGACATTCCTTCTCCTCTCTGTTCTAAAGGAAGCCTTTCTATTCTGAGGCTGTGTCCTCTGGTCCTGCGCTCTCACATAATTGGAAAAATCCTCTCCATGTCCATTCTATCTGGGCCTTTCAATATTTGCTATGTTTCAATGAGATCCCCACCTCATTCTTCTAAATTCCAGTGAACACAGATCCCAGATTATTCTTGTAAACCTTCTCTGGACTGCCTTCATTACTAGCATATGCTTCCTTACTTACAGGGTCCAAAACTGCTCACAATTCACCAAATGTGGTCTGATCAGTGCCTTATAAAGCCTCAGCATTACATCTTTGCTTCTATGTTCTAGTCCTCTGGAAATGGATGATAACATTGCATTTTCCTTCCTTTTTTAATTGATTCAACCTGCAAGTTAACCTTTAGGGAAACCTGTACGAGGACTTCCAATTCCCTATTCACCTCCAATTCCTGAATTTGCATCCTGCGCAGCATTTCCCCAAGGAATTGAAATATTATGCTCTCAGAATTCGGATCATCCAATCCTGAGTGTTCTTGGCTTGGTGTTTGTCTGGCAGTGGTAAAGAACTAGGGATATCTATGCAAACCACAGTCATTGGCTGTTGAGTGATAGTGTTGATGTTCCAGTGGGAAATCAGCAACACCAGCCTCTTGCAATTCAATGTGTTCATGCCTTGGATAAAGGGATGGCTGGTGAGACAGATAACCCTTAAACAGATGGTTGGTTTGCTGGGAAGATCTTTCTTTCTTCATGGGTCATTGATGTCCCTCCAAAACCACTAGAGTGAAAATAAGAAACTTGTATTTCTGAAGCACTTGACAGATGTCCCGACTGCATAACAGCCAGTGAATTGCTTTGGGAAGTACAGTCACTGTTGTAACCTTGGAAAAAATTTCAATTGGCCAACTGTGCTGGCACTTGGTTGAGAAGATTTATAATATTTTATTTGTTCACTCACAGGATATAGATGTCACTGAGAAGGGCAGCATTTATTGCCCATCCGTCTTTGCTGGTGAACTGAAGAGGCGTTTAGATGAGTCTGGAGTTATGTGTAGGTCAGACTGGCAAACAGCTTACCACCCTCCCTAAAGTGAACCAGATGAGACTGGATAATTATCCACTGATTTCCATTGTTGGGACTAGCCTGCTATTTTAAAAGTTGATTAGAATTCTGTATTTGTTTAATTATTTGAATTTAACTGTCCCAGTTTCTGTCATGGGATTTCACTAATGACAGAGCTTAATGATCCTGTCTGGCTATTAGTCTAGTAACTTAACCACCCTGTAGTCTAGTAACTTTACCATCCTGTAGTCTAGTAACTTAGCCACCCTGTAGACTAGTAACTTAACCACCCTGTAACCTAGTAACTTAACCACCCTGCAGCCTAGTAACTTAACCACCCTGTAGCCTAGTAACGTAACTACCCTGTAGTCTAGTAACTTAGCCACCCTGCAGCCTACTTAACCACCCTGTAGCCTAGTAACTTAACCACCCTGTAGCCTAGTAACTTAGCCACCCTGCAGCCAACTTAACCACCCTGTAGCCTAGTAACTTAACCACCCTGCTGCCCTACCCTTGCTTTTCTGGGTAGCCCTGGACATCTAACTGCAAATTAATTCTGGCAAATCTTGAACTCATTTATTTTCTCTGTTGATTAAACAAATCCTGTTGTACCGCAAGAATTGATAAACTTTTAGATAATTTAAAAGAATATTTTGCTTACTGGCAGTTTGTTAACTAGTCTCCAGCCAAAACATGAGAGGAAAAACAAAAGAAAAGATGCAGTTGCTTGAAATCTGAAATCACAAAGGTAATGCTGGAAACAAAGTTAGCCCTCAAGTTCTTATTAAACCTTTCCCCTCCTTCCTCAATCCTTCCGTTTCTAGTCTTGATTCCTTTCCCCTCCTTTATTAAACCTATCACCTCTTGTCTTATTTCCCCAACAATGGAAAAAGTTTGAATGTATCTGTCTCCTGCACTCCAAGCATTAAAGTCCTAGTTTGTCCAACCTCTCCCGAAATCTCATCCATCATACTTTGTCAATGGTCTTGTAAATCTTTTCTGTAATCGTTCTATTTTAATACATCTTTCCAATAACAGGGTAACCAAAACTGAACACAAAACTCCATCTGCAGCTTCACCCTATATAGACTCATCATAACCTCCCACCTTTTGACCTCAGTGCCCTGACTAATGACCAACATGGCAAAAATCTTCTTCACTACCCTGTCTGTCTGTGACTCCATTTTCAGAGAACTACGTGTGTGTGTATGCTGTACTGTATGTTACCATTGTAACACGTTATTTGAGTTACTGTCAACTTTCTGTCAGTTTGAGCCAGTCTGGCCATTCTGATCTCTCTCATTAACAAAGTTTTTGCCCACACTGTGGCTTACTGGATTGTGTTTTTGTTTATCGCACCCTCCTCTGTAAACTCTGGAGATTATTGTGTGTGAAAATCCCAGGAGATCTGCAGTTTCTGAGATACTCAAACCACCCCATCTGGCGCCAACAATCATTCCATGGCCAAATTCACATTTCTTCCCTATTTTGATGTATGGTCTGAACAACAACTAAACCTCTTCACTATATCCGCATGCTTTTATGCCTTGAGTTGCTGCCAGATGATTGGCTGATTAGCTATTAGCATTAACGAGCAGGTATTTCATGGCATATGCCGGTTATATTAAACCTGATTCTGATTCTATACAGGTATACCCAATCAAGTGACAGGCGAGTGTACTTAGGTGGCTCAACAAAGTGACTTGTGCAGAATCTGGGGCTGACAACAAACGCAGGACATTTAGGAATAATATTGGGAGACATTTGCACCTGCAGTTTTCTTCATTTATTCAGAAAACTGTCAGCTGACCAACATTCATAACTGCATCAGCAAAACAAACTGGTCATTCCTATGACATGGAATCTCCCTCCCTGCCCGAATCACCGTAACACAATTCATGAAATATCTGGGCTTTCCCTGGGATGTGGAAAATGATACAGGGAGCAGTAGAACAATACATCACAAATGCGTATCTGTCACCATATTCAACCCTGAGATTCAATTTCCTGTCAGTTTGCAAATCCATAGAATAATAACTCTTAACAGGATCAATGAAAGGTCAAGCAGAGCAGAAGAAAATAAACTGTGCAATTCAGATATAAATTTGACTAGTGGTGTGCCTCAGGGATCTGTTCTGGGACCCTTACTCTTCATGATTTTTATAAATGACCTGGATGAGGAAGTGGAGGGATGGGATAGTAAGTTTGCTGATGACACAAAGGTTGGAGGTGTTCTGGGTAGTGTGGAGGGCTGTCAGAGGTTACAGCAGGACATTGATAGGATGCAAAACTGGGCTGAGAAGTGGCAGATGGAGTTCAACCCAAGTAAGTGTGAGATTCATTTTGGCAGGTCAAATATGATGGCAGAATATAGTATTAATGGTAAGACTCTTGACAGTGTGGAGGATCAGAGGGATCTTGGGGTCCGAGTCCACAGGATGCTCAAAGCAGCTGCGCAGGTTGATGCTGTGGTTAAGAAGGCGTACAGTGTATTGGCCTTCATTAATCATGGGATTGAGTTCAGGAGCCGAGAGGTAATGTTGCAGTTATATAGGACCCTGGTCAGACCCCACTTGGAGTACTGTGCTCAGTTCTGGTCGCCTCACTACAGGAAGGATGTGGAAACCATAGAAAAGGTGCAGAGGAGATTTGCAAGGATGTTGCCTGAATTGGGGAGCATGCATTATGAAAACAGGTTGAGTGAACTCGGCCTTTTCTCCTTGGAGCGAAGGAAGATGAGAGGTGACCTGATGTAGGTGTATAAGATGATGAGAGATATTGATCGTGTGGATAGTCAGAGGCTTTTTCCCAGGGCTGAAATGGTTGCCACAAGAGGACACAGGTTTAAGGTGCTGGGGAGAAGGTACAGAGGAGATGTCAGGGGTAAGTTTTTTACACAGAGAGTGGTGAGTGCGTGGAATGGGCTGTCGGCAATGGTGGTGGAGGCAGATACGATAGGGTCTTTTAAGAGACTTTTGGATAGGTACATGGAGCTTAGAAAAATAGAGGGTTATGGGGAAGTCTAGTAATTTCTAAGGTAGGGACATGTTCAGCACAACTTTGTGGGCTGAAGGGCCTGTATTGTGCTGTAGGTTTTCTGTGTTTTTATGTTTCTAAATAGTAATAAATAATGATTGGTTGTTTTTAAATAAATAGTAATAATATGAATTGGATGTTTAATATTGGGAAACGTATCCTATCCAAGGATCAGAAGACATAAAGTTTAAATAATAGAGAATATTGTGAAGATAAATTTTACTTGGACTGTAATTATAATCTGGAATTGACCTTTGGGATGAGGGGAACTGAATGAATCAGGGTCTTCTAAAGGGAATTCCAGGAAAATTGGGGGAATGGCACTGGTATTGGAACTGGCATTGAGTTATGGACAAAATGGTCTTGTGTGTCAGCAACAGTTTTTTGATTGTAATTGTCAGATTTACATTGGTTTTTCAGAAGTTTTTCTTATAATCAGACTAAGGTTGAGATTCTGATAATCAGTTTATTGAAATTTAATAGTGTACAGTAGAATACCGGCTACTGCTTCAAGGCCGGCTCCAGATACCATTGCACCCATGAGACCATAAGATACAGGAGCAGAAGTAGGACATTCGGCCCATTGAGTCTGCTCCGCCATTCAATCATGGGTTGATCCGATTCTTCCAGTCATCCCCACTCCCCTGCCTTCTCCCCATAGCCTTTGGTGCCCTGGCTAATCAAGAACCTATCTTTCTCTGCTTTAAACGCACCCAATGGCTTGGCCTTCACAGCCGCTCGTAGCAACAAATTCCACAGATTTACCACCCTCTGACTAAAGTACTTTCTTCGCATCTCTGTTCTAAATGGACGCCCTTCAATCCTGTAGTCTAATCTATTCAGGCCTTTTAACATTCGGAATGTTTCTATGAGATCCCCATTCATTCTCTTGAACTCCAGGGAATACAGCCCAAGAGCTGCCAGACGTTCCTGGAATCATTCTTGTGAATCTTCTCTGGACCCTCTCCAATGTCAGTATATCCTCTCTAAAATAAGAAGCCCAAAACTGCAAACAATGCTCCGTGTGGTCTCACGAGTCCCTTATAGAGCCTCAACATCACATCCCTGCTCTTATGTTCTATACCTCTAGAAATGAATGCCAACATTGCATTCGCCGCCTTCACCACCAATTCAACCTTTAGGTTAACCTTTAGGGTATCCTGCACAAGGACTCCCAAGTCCCTTTGCATCTCTGCATTTTGAATTCTGAATTCTTTCCCCATCTAAATAATAGTCTGCCCGTTTATTTCTTCCACCAAAGTGCATGACCATACACTTTCCAACATTGTATTTCATTTGCCACTTCTTTGCCCATTCCCCTAAACTATCTAAGTCTCTCTGCAGGCTCTCTGTTTCCTCAACACTACCCTCTCCTCCACCTATTTTTGTATTATCGGCAAATTTAGCCACAAATCTATTAATCGCATAGTTCAAATCATTGACATACCTTGTAAAAAGCAGCGGTCCCAACACCGACCCCTGTGGAACTCCACTGGTTACCGGCAGCTAGCCAGGATAGGATCCCTTTATTCCCACTCTCTGTTTTCTGCCGATCAGCCATGCTGTTAACTTCCCTGTAATTTCATGGCTCTTATCTTGCTAAACAGCCACATGTGTGGCCCCTTGTCAAAGGCCTTCTGAAAATCCAAGTACACCACGTCTACTACATCTCCTTTGTCTACCCTGCTTGTAATTTCCTCAAAAAAATTGCAGTAAGCTAGTCAGCCAAGATTTTCCTTTCAGGAATCTTTTGTCATGTGTCTCCAGGTACACTGTAATCTTATCCTTAACAATCTATTCCAACAACTTCCCAACTACTGATGTCAGGCTAACTGGTCTATAGTACCTTTCTGCTGCCTCCCACCCTTCTTAAAATAGAGGAGTAACATTTGCAATTTTCCAGTCAGCCGGTACAATACCAGAATCTATCGATTCTTGAAAGATCATTGTTAATGCCTCCTCAATCTCTCCAGCTATTCCAGCATTCCATCAGGTCCAGGAGATTTATCCACCCTCAGACCATTAAGCTTCCTGAGCACCTTCTCAGTTGCAATTTTCACTGCACAAGCTTCACTTCCCTGAGACTGTTGTATGTCTGGAATACTGCAGATGTATTCCACTGTGAATACCAAAGCAAAATACACATTCAGTTCCTCTGCCATCTCTGTGTTTCTCATTACAATATCTCCAGCGCCATTTTCTATTGGTCCTATACCTACCCTCGACTCTCTTTTACCCTTTATATACTCAAAATAACTTTTAGTATCTTCTTTGATACTAGTCCCCAGCTTCCTTCCATAATTATTTTTTTCCTACCTAATGACCTTCTTAGTTTCCTTCTGCTAGTTTTTAAAAGCTTTCCGATCTTCTGTCTTCTCTCTAGCTTTGGCTTCATTGTATGCCTTCTCTTTTGCTTTTACTTTGGCTCTGACTTCACTTCTCAGCCACGGTAGTATCCTTCTTCCATTCAAAAATTTCTTTTTATTTGGAATATATCTGTCTTGCACGTCTCTCATTTTTCGCAGAAACTCCAGCCATTTTTGCTCTGGTGTCCTTCCTGCTAGTGCCCTTTTCCAGTCAGCCTTGGCCAGCTTCCCTCTCGTGCCTCTGTAATTTCCTTTATTCCACTGAAATACTGAGAAATTGGAATTTAGTTTCTCCTTCTCAAATTTCAAAGTGAACTCAATCATATTGTGATCACTGTTCCCTCAGGGCTCCTTAACCTTAAGCTCTCTTAACACCTCCGGATCATTGCACAACACCCAATCCAGCACAGCCGATCCCCTAGTGGGCTCAACAACAAGCTGTTCTAAAAAGCCACCCCTTAGATATTGTACAAATTTTCTCTGAGGCTCAGTGTTGGCTTGGTTTTCCCAACCACTTTCATGCTAAAATCCCCAACGATTGTCATGACATCACCCTTCTGACATGCCTTTTCTATCTGCTGCTGTAATTTGTAATCCACATCCTGGCTGCTGTTTGCAGGCCTGTATATTTTTACCCTTGCCATTTCTTAACTCAACCCATAGAGACTCTGCTGATCCGATGTCGTCCCCTTCTAATCATTTCATATTATTTCTTATACCCAGTGCCACACCACACCCTCTGCCTACTAACCTATCTTTCCGATACACTGTATATCCTTGGACAGTCAGCTCCCTATGGCAGCCATCCTTTAGCCAAGTTTCAGAGATGGCCACAACGTCATACTTGCCAATCTGTAGCTGAATTTCAAGGTCGTCCATTTTATTTCTTATGCTACGTGCATTCAAATACAAAATTTTCAGTCCAGTATTTGTTGTTCTCTGTTTTAACTGCACCATGCCTCTATTGCCCTGTAACTCATCCCACTGGCTGTGATTAAGCCTCATCTCCTGCCTGTCCTTTCTATCATCTCTGCTGCATGCTATCTTTGATTTATTTCTGTTTTCCCCTTCCTCAGCCCTGTCACTCCAGTTCCCATCCACCTGCGAATTAGTTTACACCCTCCCTATCAGCTCTATTAAACCTGCCTGCTAGGATATTGGACCCCTTTGGGTTCAGGTGTAACCCGTCCTTTTTGGACAGGTCGTACCTCCCCCAGAAGAGGCCCCAATGATCCAGGAACCTGAAGCCCTGCCCAGACATCAGTCTCTCAGACACACATTAACCTGCCTGATCATGCTATTCTTGCACTTGTTGGCACGTGGCACAGGCAGCAATCCTGAGATTACTACCCTGGAGGTCCTGCTTTTCATCTTCCTACCTACCTCTCTGAATTCTCTCTTCAGGACCTCCTCCCTTTTTCTACCTATGTCATTGATACCAACATGAACGAAGATTTCTGGCTGTTCACCCTTTCCCTTCAGAATACTCTGCACCCGATCCGAGGCATCCCGTACCCTGGCACCTGGGAGGCAACACACCATGCAGGTATCTCTATCAGGTTGGCAGAACCTCGTGTCTATTCCCCTCACTAAGGAATCCCCTATGACTACCCCATTCCTCATCATCTTCTCTTTCCCTTCTGCACCATGGAACCAGGCTCAGTGCCAGAGACCCGATTGCCATGGTCGTCCTCTGTCAGGTCACCCCCCCCCCCAACAGTATCCAAAATGAGGTAACGATTACTGAGGGGGATGGCCCCAGGGGTGCTCTCTACTATTTGGGCTCTTCCCTTCCCTGACACTCACACACTTACCTAACTCCTGCCAGCTCGGGGTGACTAACTCCTTATAGCTCCTATCTATCTCCTGCTCACTTCCCCTCATAAACTGTAGGTCATCAAGCCACAGCTCCAGATCCTTAACATGGTCTTTCAGGAGCTGCATCTCGGTGCACCTGGTGCAGATGTGGCCATCTGGGAAACTGGAAGATTCCCAGGATTCCCACATCTGACACCCAGAGCAAAGCACTAACCCTACAGACATGCTCTTTATTCCTCCATAAAAAACGCAAGGGGGTAAAAAACGAGATCCACTTACCTCACCGAAGCCCAAATGAACCAAAGCCCTACCACTGTGACTCAGACCGCTGCTTTGATGACAGTTCTGCTAGGCAGTGTCTTCCTTTTATGCCTGACCTTCCCTGTTCTCCAATTCACGACTGGTGCACCGGTTATAGCCGAGTTCCCGCAAAACTTTCCCCTTTTAAACTTCGCTCCCGGACCTGTTCGCCGCCTCCTGTCTCGGAGCTCTCCAACTCATGATTGGTGCGCTGGTTATAGCCACACATATGATGAAGAGCATAGAACACTACAGGCCCTTTGACCCATGAGATCGTACCGACATTTTAACCTACTTCAAGATCAATCTAAACCTTCCCTCCTACATCAGCATCAGAAACAGAATTAGGTTTAATATCACCAGAATATGTCATGAAACTTGTTAACATTGTGGCACGGTAGAAATCAATACATAATAATAGAGGGGGAAAAAGTATGAATTACACACATGCTTGCATGCACGCACACACACACAGACACACCACACACACACACACACACACACACACACACACACACACACACACACACAATGTATATAATCATTAAATTAAATAAGTAGTCTAAAAATAGAAATAAAAAAGTAGTGAGGTCGTGCTCTTGAGTTCAATATCCATTCAGAAATTGGATGGCAGAGGGGAAGAAGCTGTTCCTGAATCACTGAGTGTGTGCCTTCAGGCTCCTGTACCTCCTTCCTGATGGTAACAGTCCAGAAGAGGGTATGTCCTGGGTGGTGGGGGTCCTCAATAATGGATGATGTTTCCTGAGGCACCACTCCTTGAAGATATCTTGAATACTCTAGTATCCATGGTTGTGTCATGGTCTTTAAGGATGGACGCTGCCTTTAGCCAGAGAGTGGTGAGTCTGTGGAGTTTGTTGCTGCAGGTGGAGGCCAAGTCATAGGGGATATTTAATGCAAGGTTGCTACATTCTTGATTAATCAGGGCATGAAGAGATATGGGTAGAAAGCAGGAGATTGGGGCTGAGAGAGAAAATGGATCAGTCATAATGAAATGGCGGAGCAGACTCAATGGGCCAAATGGCCTAATTCTGCTGTTGTGGCTTTTATAGCCCTCAATTTTTCTACAATCCATTTGCCTGTCTAAGAGTCCTTAAATGTGCCTCATGTATCTGCCACCACCCCTGGCAGCATGTTCTATGCACCCACCACTCGGTGTAAAGTAAACATTGCCTCTGACATTCCCCCTGTACTTCCCTGAACTGTTCAATGGTCTATATGTGTTGTGAGGCAAATTATTCCCAAATTGGGAATATTTGCCACTCAAGAAGCTGCAGTGTCCATTGAGGTCTGATTATTGTGTGAGATTCTTTTCCCTTGTTGGTACTACTGGAAATTGTACCAGAAAATTTGCCACTACTTGCCGGATATTGAGAAGAATCGAGCCTCAGGAGAGCTTCAAGTTTAATGTTTTTAAATGTGAGAGAAAACACAAAATACAATTTATACTCAGCCATCCGGCGTCTCTGGGGAATGAGACTCCTGGCTGCATGATATTGTACATCACACATTGGTAGTCCGTGCATAATCCTTTAAATTGCAAAACTTTACGACAAAGTCAGGACATCAGAATCGGGTTTACTATCAATGACATAGGTTGTGCAATTAGTTGTTTTGTGGCAGCACTACAGTGCAAGATATAAAAAGTACGTTGAAATTATTGTTAGAAAAGAATTAATAAGTGATGCAAAGAAAGAATAACAAGGTAATGCTTATGGACTGTTACGGACGAAATCAGTTGGTGGAGGGAAAGCTGCTGAACGTGGGTCTTCACGTTCCTCTATCTCCTCCCAATGAGAGGAGGATTTGTCCCGGATGGTGAGGGCCGTTCCTGAGACAACACCTCTTGAAGCTGTGCTTGATGGTGACGTTGAGTAAATCAGAATGCAAACAGACCTTCCAGCCTGTCTCATCCATGTTGACCGTTGAGCCTACTGAACTAGTCTCATTTGCCCACATCTCTCTCAACTCCTATCAGTGTACTTATCCAAGTGACTTTTAAATGCTATCATTTTACCTCCTTTAATTGCTTATGGCAGCATCACCCTCTGTGTAAGGGAGGCTCACCCTCCCCAACTCCAGTCCCTCTTAAATCTATCACCTCTTGCCTTAAATCTATGCCATCTAATTTATATTTCCCCTTCCCTGAGAAAAAGACTCTGCATTCACCCGTTGGATGTCCTTCATGATTGTATGCAACTCTATGTCAAAATTATAGCCCCCCCTCTAAAGACACTTACACTTTTAAGTACCAGTGTTATACACTGCAATCTGATGTATTAAGGCTGAACATCATTAGTGTAAAATACAGCAAAAATAAATCAGATCAATAACTTTCTTCACCATCAGATGAAGTAACAAATCTCATCTCCCAACCCTACCTCTCTCCCTCCTGAACCTGGCTCAATCTCCCCATAAACCTTCATGCCCCGTCCCCTTGGTTCACCGGTAACCTCTGGCCTCTGTCCCCTGGTCCTCTTTATACTGACCACCTCCCCTCTCTACTCTCAGACCTGATGCAGAGTTTCAACCTGAAAGGTTGACCGATCCTTCCCCCCACCTCCACTGAGTTTCCCCGGCAGATCGTTTGTTGCTGTAGATTTCCAGCATCTGCTGTCTTGCGTCTTCAGTGTGGGTGCTGTTGCTAAGGTACCAAGGTATTGCTGTTGTGTATAGAAGTAAATAATCTAAACGTGCTTCTTCATGTTCACAAGAAGTTGCACAATGTTCTTGGGGAGTTTTTATCAGGTTTGTGAAAATGTTACCTGCATAAATCAGAATTATTTATCCAGTGTCTCATCCAGTGTGAAATTTGTTATTTGGAATCAGGTTTAATATCACCGGCATACGTTGTGAAATTTGTTAACTTTGTGTCAGCAGTACAATGCAATACATGATAATAGAAAAAAAAACTGTGAATATATATATCTGTTACATTAAATAAGTAGTTTAAAATATAAATGAAAAAGTGTTCAGGGTCCATTCAAAATCAGATGGCAGAGGGGAAGAAGCTGTTCCTGAATCGTTGAGTGTGTGCCTTCAGGCTTCTGTACCTCCTCCCTGATGACAACGAGAAGAGGGCATGCCCTGGGTAATGAGGGTCCTTCATGATGGTTGCTTCCTTTTTGAGGCATTGCTCCTTGAAGATGTCCCAGTTACTATGGAGGCTAGTGCCCATCAAATGACCATAAATTTAAGAAAATAAATAATTATTGGGGAAAAAAAAGAATAAAAAGGTTGTGTTTATGGTTTCGTGGAACCTTCGGAAACCTGATGGCAGTGGAGAAGAAGTTATTTCTGAACTGTTGAGTGTGGGTTTCAGGTTTCTGTACCTCTTCCCTGATGGTGGTAGTGAGAAGAGGGCTCACTGGTACCTCTCTCATCAGAAGAAATAGCAGTTAGCTGAATGGTGATGGTCCTCTGATGGTTGCCATTTTCTTGAGGCCCCACCACCAGGAGATGTCCTGGATGGTAGGGAGAGTTGTGCTGGCTGATCCTACCGTGCTCCGAAGCCTTTTGGAACCCTGTTCATTGAAGCCTCCACACCAGACTGTCTAAATGGTCTGGTCTCCAGCATAGATCGACAGAAATTTACCAGGGTGTTCAGTGACATACCAAATCTCCTCAAACACAGAATCAACTACAACTGCTGGCTTGCTGGCTTGCCGCCTTCATAATTGCATCAATGTGCAAAATACAAGATAAGCAGAAGTTTTCTGTGCTCCGAGTACAATTTTTAACACCATCTGGCCTCTGCTGAATTCTGCTGTATTCATTCATTGATAAATAATCAGGATGGGAATGTGTGATGAAGTTCAAAAAGAATCAGGCAAGGGGAAGAATGATATAGCTGTTATTTTTGTATTTTGCTGGCAAGAGCTTGAGAAGGCTGCGCCAGTAATCTGTGTCACTATATCATCGGCCAAGTAAGGTTAAAGCCGAGCCAACTGAGTAGTGAATGTGAAATGTCTCCTTGAATCTGGTGAGGAGCGAATGGTTGACTATTCAACAGTACGAGATCCTGAGAAGATTTAACAGTGTGGCAGTGGAGAGGATGTTTCCTTTAGAGGAAGGATCTAGAGCTAGGGTCACTATTTAAAAATAAAGTGTCACCAATTAAAACGGCTAGGTGGTTTATTTTTTTCTCTCTCAACAAGTCCTGAGAGTTTGAGGAACTCTCTACCTCAAAGAGCAAAGGAAGCAGTCTTTGAAATCACAGTTGAAATCCACCAGAGCAGAAGGTCTGAATGGCCCTCCTCTTCTCCAGATTGTAGCTGGGGTACAATCCTTACTTCTCTCAAAGCAGCGACACTGATTGACAGGGAGGTAAAGTAGAGGTTTGTCACACTTGCCTTCATCGGTCAGGGCAATGAATACAAAAGTTGGGACGTTATGCTGCAGCTGTAGAGGATGTTAGTGAGATCATACTTGGCATATTGTGATGCCTATCCATAGGAAGGATGTCATGAAATTGGAAAGGATGCACGGAAGATTCACAAAAACAGTACTGGCAATGGAAGGCTTAGAAAGACAGACTGAATAGGAGGCTGTTTTTTTTTCTCTGGAGTGTAAGAAGCTAAGTGTAGAAAGGTATATATGGTGAATGTTCACACTTTATCCCAGGGTAGGGGGAGTTCAGGGCTAAAGGGAAAGATTAGAGCTGAGAGGGGAAAAGTTTAAAGGGAGCCTGAGGGGCAAATATTTCCTCAGAGAGTGTGGTAGATAGATGGAATGAGCTCCTAGCGGAAGGAATAGAGGTGGGTACAACGATAGTGTTTCAAAGACTCGACCCTTGGATGGGTACATACTGTAAATAGGATGGGGTTAGGAGGATATGGGCCAATCAGGGATTAGCTCTGGATGGCATGGGCTGAAGAGCCAATTTTGTGCCATGACTCTGTGATCCATATATTGATATAAACGTTCGTGTCTTACAAAATTCATTAAGCCTGGAGGTTTAGTTAGTGCTGCGATCCTCCCCTGACCCTTTTTCTCTTCCTGTTCTGCTGCAGACGATGCGGGAGGAGATCATTGGGGAGTCGGAAGATCCCATCACTGATGATCACCATGAGTACAGCTGGAATAACTACAATTACTACGACAGTGGGTTCCAGGACCCATGGGCCCGAGAAGACCGTGAAACACAACAGCCAATGGTACGTTTGAGACCTTCTCCAATCCAGCCTGACTACAGAAAATCTCTGATCATTGGCAAACATGGCAGACCTTGGTGTTTCTCGAACAGCAGGTTTTCCGGACAGTTGAATGTTATTTCTATTGATACCCTGACATATTTAAAATTGTCTTTTTTTCGATGTTACTCTGCTGTAAGTTTTTCAGTGTTTATACGAACAATTGGAAAGCAGATGGTCTCACTCGGTCACAAAGCACGTCAGACTCTGTGAGAGTCATCAGGGCAGAAGGTTGGGGACTGGTTGTGGAGAGCAGTCCCTGGCTGTCTGGCTGATTTTTGCCACCCTACCCTCATTCTGTTTTTTTGTGCTATTTCCAGGAGCGGGGCCCGAAGGGCGAGAAGGGGGAGCCTGCGATTTTCGAACCTGTAAGTATAAGAAACTTACCGTCTATACCTGGGATCTTTCAGATGCCCCCCTTCACTTTGCCAATGCCACCCTCATCCCACTCACTGAGTTACACAGCAAGGAAACAGACCCCTTTACCAGGTTGACCAAGCTGCCTTCCTGAGAAAGTCCTACTTGCCTGTTGTGCTTTTACTTGCCTTTACCACATCCTCTGGCAGCTCGTTCAAAATACTCGTCCAGCTCTTTCTTCAGAGGATGTCCAGACTTGCTAGTAATTTCCTAACCATCGTCCTTCCCAGATTTTGGTCTGTTGCACCTACTACACCTCTTACACCATCCTTGTCTAACTTCATTTGTCAGAATGAACAACTTTTCAACACTTAAGCAAAGTTTGGTTAGGTACAAGGATGGTAGAGGTATGGAGGGCAATGGTCCTGTGTACGTTGATGGGAGTAGGCTGTTCATATAGTTTACGTGGGCTGATGGACCCAAAGGCCTGTTTCTGTCCTGTACTTTTCTATGATTTTATAACAAGAACTGACTCAAACCGGGCTTCCAGTAGAAAGTTTTCAGATAATCAGCCTTTCCATTCTTGTCACCCTCAGTTCCTAAACTCTGCTTTCAGTCAATGTCAGAGTAAATGTATTATCAAAGTATGAATTTGCCACCATATACTACCTTGAGATTCATTTTCTTGCAGGCCTTTACAGGAAATTATGGCAATACAATCGATTTTATGAAAATCTATGCAAAAACAAAAACTGACAACAAAGTACAAAAGAAGCCAAATTGCACAGATATTAAACAAACAAATAATACTAAGAACATGAGTTGTAGAGTCCTTGAGAGTGAGTGTGTAGGTTGTGGAAACAGTTCAGTGTAGTGGTGAGTGAAGTTATCCACACTGGTTCAGGACCCTGATGGATGTAGAGTGATAACTGTCTTGAGCCTGTGATGCATTCAATTTTGTAGGAATGTTCAGGATAATGCACCTAAGGTGCGTAGTTTAATCAAATCTTCATCACTGAGTGTCACTCTGTCTCCTATTGATACAGCCCAAGGAGTGATTAATCATTTGACACAATTCTCAAAATGTTGACGATCTGAAAATACCAATAACTGATCTCAACCAATATTACATTTATCTCAATAGTCTGGTCTCCTGAGTTTTTTTCTGGCTCTTTCCATACATTTTTGTTCCGTTGGCTCTGTTCGGCAGACTCTGATGTATTCTCAACCTGACTGTGCTTACACTTTCCCAACAAAGCTCAATGCAGACTTAAGGAACAACATCTCACCTTCTGATTGGGCTCATTACAGCTTTGCAGACTCAAGTTCAAAGTAAATTTACTATCAATGTACATATATGTCGTCGTATATAACCCACAGATTCATTTTGTTGAGGGCATACTCAGTAAATCCATCATAGAATAACAGCCATAACAGAATCAATAAAAGACTGCCCAAATTGGCTGTTGAACCAGTGTGCAAAAGGCAAAAAACTATCATCATCATCATCATCATCATCGGGTGCCATGCCCAGTTTGAGCTTTGACTGCCATGGCCCACCCACTCCTGTTTCGGGTCAAGTGGATCAATTCATTGGTATTCATCTCCAGTTCTCTGGCTGCTGTCTCCATCATCATTTGTCTTTACCTTCCTTTTGCTTTCTTCCCTTCAGTTTTTCCCATGATTATCGTGCATTCTAACTCTTTTTCCAAATCACATGTCGAATGAAGTTACGTTGTCTTTTCATGATCTCATACACTATTTCTCTTTTTGTGCTTGCTCTGTTCATGATATCCTCGTTAGATATTCGTTTCATCCAAGATATTCTTTGCATCCTCCTCAAAAACCACATGTCTGCTGCTACAATTCGTTTCCTCATGTTACTAGATATTGTCCAACATTCTGAGCCATAAAACATAACCATAAAACGACCTACGCAGATACAAAAAGAAAAATAACAATAATAAATAAATAAACAATAAATATCTAGAAACATAGAAACATAGAAAATAGGTGCAGGAGTAGGCCATTCGGCCCTTCGAGCCTGCACCGCCATTTATTATGATCATGGCTGATCATCCAACTCAGAACCCAGCCTTCCCTCCATACCCCCTGACCCCTGTAGCCACAAGGGCCATATCTAACTTCCTTTTAAACATAGCTAATGAACTGGCCCCAACAGTTTGCTGTGGCAGAGAATTCCACAGATTCACCACTCTCTGTGTGAAGAAGTTTTTCCTAACCTCGGTCCTAAAAGGCTTCCCCTCTATCCTCAAACTGTGACCCCTCGTTCTAGACCTCCCCAACATCGGGAACAATCTTCCCGCATCTAGCCTGTCCAATCCCTTTAGGATCTTATACGTTTCAATCAGATCCCCCCTCAATCTTCTAAATTCCAACGAGTACAAGCCCAGTTCATCCAGTCTTTCTTCATATGAAAGACCTGCCATCCCAGGAATCAATCTGGTGAACCTTCTTTGTACTCCCTCTATGGCAAAGATGTCTTTCCTCAGATTAGGGGACCAAAACTGCACACAACACTCCAGGTGTGGTCTCACCAAGGCCTTGTGGTGAAGATTCCTCGTAAGGTTGTGGGGACATTACAATGATGGGGCAAGTGAAGTTATCCCCTTTGGCTTAAGAGCCTGATGCTTGAGGGGTAGTTACTGTTACTGAACCTGGTGGTATGGGTTGAAATTAGACGTTTCAGCTAGGCATCTACCGATTCAATATTCATAGCTTTTAGAATCACAGGGTCAGAGAGAGGTGCAACACTTCCTCATCAATTAGTAACCACTAATTCTACCCAAACACAATTTACACTCAGTGGCTCCTGCACCTAATAAGGTGGCTACAGAGTCTATGTTTGTGATCTTCTCCTGTTATATCCCAACCAACTGAAGATTCAACGTGTTGTGTTTTCGGAAATACTCTTCTGCACCCCACTGTTGTAACGCAGGGCTATTTGAGTTACTGTTGCCTTCCTGTCGGCTTCAACCATTCTGGCCATTCTCCTCCGACCTCTCTCATGAACAAGCCATTTTGACCCACAGAGCTGCCACTGGCTGGATGTTTTTATTTGTTTTTCACACCATTCTCTGTAAACTCTAGAGACTGGTGTGCTTGAAAAACCCAGGAGAACTGCGGCTTTGGAGAATCTCTAACCACCCTGACTGGCACCAGCAATCATTCCACAGTCAAAGTCACCTTGGTCACATTCTGAAGTTTGGTCTCAACAACAACTGAACTTCTTGACTATGTGTGCATGCTTTTATGCATTGACTTGCTGCCACATGATTGGCTGATCAGTTATTTACATTAACATGCTGTTGTAGAGGTGTACCTAATAAAGTGGCCACCGAGTGTATTTTCCCCACTTTCCCAACCTCTTCCCCAAATTCTACCACTCACCTACATTTTAGGGACATTTTAACTCAGCAAATTTCACATTTTTGGGATCTAGGAGGGAAATGGGGCACCGGCAGGAAACACACATAGATACAAGCAGAAAATGCAAACTCCATACAGACAGCACTGCGGGATGAAGATAGATCTTAAGGAAATGGCTTCCCAAGCTGCATCATTGCATCACCCCTCATGTTTTTCTCTCTCTGGTTTTGTGGAACGTCATCCATTTTCATTGCAGCATTTACTGTTCACGCCCCTCTGCATTATTCCTTCCCCCAATGCCACCACACATATCCTGGTCTCCATCCTATCACCACCTTCCCTTCACCTCCCGTTTCTTCCTCAACAACATTGCAATTGTTTCTTTTCTACCTTTTCCAAGTCTTGTGGGAGTTCACCCACCTGAGATGGTAACTCATTCTCTCTGATTGACCTGCTGAGTAATTCCAACAGTTTTCTGTTTTGATCCTCTGTTCCTCAGTAGTTAGAGAAAAACAAAAACTTAGCTAAATGATTCCTATTTATCCCCTTCCCTTCACTACCCTACTCCAAATATTTGTCCTATTCTAACCCACCCCTGCATTCACCCTTCTCCAAATCCTTACAAATTATATCTTCAAAATTTCAGAGATGAGCAACAGTATACCTGTTCTGGTTAGAAAGTAAACCACAATTTAAAAAATGTAGCTTCTCACTATCTTTTTGCTTTAATTCAGAAGACAGATGATGATATTTGACATACAGTAGACATTAACACTTGGCAGGGACACTCTGACCAGTAGCAAGCAAAGGAATGCCAAGCCAACATGTGTCTTTAAGCTTTCACATGCTGACATCAGGAACAGCCATTTCCTGTGCTTTCCTTTGACAGAAGGATTGCTGATAGTGCTGTTAGCCAAATGCATGGCGGGAGACATGCTAAAAATTGCCACCACCTTAAATAACCTCCAATGACTTAAGAAAATTCAACCATTTTGAATTCTACCTGCCACTATGATGGAATTGGCCATTAAAACTGAAATATTCCTAGCTTAAAATAATGCTCCAATAAGATAAAACTCCTGACTTCACAATCTACCCTATTACAGTCTTGCACCTTATTATCTCTCTGTACTGCACTCTCTCTGTAACTGTAACACGTTCTTCATTCTGGTTTGTTTTCCCTTGTTCAACGTCAATGCACTGTTGTAATGAACTGATCTGTATGGACTACAAGCAAAACCAAGTTTTCTGATGGACCTCTGTGCATGTGGCAATGATGAACCAATTTACCAATAAACCAATTCCTATTCATGAGCATTTAGTACCGAAACTAAGAGCTCCTAAATCCTAAAGATTGAACCCTGGAAGGCGAGGAGGTGACTGCAGTGAGTCATTGCAATTGTGATTTGTATATCATCATAACACTGAGGTGCACTGAAAATCTTTGTGTTGCATGGCGTTTAGACAAATCATTTCAAAACGTCACTGCATTGAGGAGAAAACAATAACAGAATGCAGAATGAAGTGTTGCAGTTGTAGTGAAAGCACAGTGGAGGTAGTCAGTAAGTTGCAAGGCTGTGCTGAGGTAGACAAGTTCAGCTTTCTCATACGGGGGTCTATTCAGGAGTCTCATTTCAGCAGGATAGCTGCATACCAGCTTAGTGCTAAACACATTCATGCGTTTTCTTCTTCTGCGCAATGGAAATGGGAGAATTTTATTTATTTTATTTAGAGATATAGCGCGGTAACAGACCTTGCATGTAATCAATTCCCCTTCTAACACATATGTCTTTGGGATGTGTGAGGAAACTGGAGCTGTCAGAAGAAACCCATGTTGTCACAGGTTAGAATGTATAAACTCCTCACAGACAGTAATCAAAATGAACCCAGGCCACTAGAGTTATACTAACCGTGAGAGAATGAGAGAACGATTGGGATGGGAGGGGTCTTAGGTTATGATATCTGCTTTCCAGAGCTAACAAGAAGTAGCTGAATTAAAATATTAACATTTTCCTTTGTTTCCTTTGAAGGGAATGCTCTTGCCTGGACCTCCAGGACCAGTAGGACCTCAGGTGAGCTATCTGCAGCTTTTAGGATCTCGAGTTGTATGTCATGTCTATAAGTGAGGACAAGATCTCTTGTGGTTATAAATGTCTAAGATTGTGATTGTTAAGCTAGTGGGATCTGGTAGGGATACCTTACCTCAATCTGCCACTCAAAATCATCTTGTACATTTGATTGGTTACAATCATTCCTGTTATACATTCAGATTAAATGCTGTGTTCTGCACAGGAGTCCATGATGTGAGAGGCTGTTCGTTTGTAATACTTGCTGGTGTAAGCTCGCCCGTTGACCAAGGTGAATTTGTACGTTGCCCTCACGTACTATTGGCATTGGTGCAGAAGGTTTAGTTCTGGCTTCCTGGATCGAAGTTTTCATCTGGTGGGATCAGACCAGTTAATGGTCTTCAAATTTACACAAGCACACACAAAATACTGGAGGGAAATGAGCAGCTGATATTTCAAGACAAGGCCCTTTATTAGGACTCGGTCCATAAGTCCTTCCCCAGCCTCACTTGTCACTGGAATATTCTCCAAGCCATCTCCGCACATCTTCAGTTTTCTCACAGCGTAGAAGGAGGCTATTTGGCCCGTCTCTGCTGCCTCACAGACCAATCCAATTTCCCGCTATTTTTTCCCCGTATCCTATTTTCCCTTTAATTCTAACTCCAAGCTTTGACTATTTACCTGTGCACTTGAGCAACTTACAGTGACAATTATTCAGAATCCAGGTAGGGGGATGGGGAAGAACACAAGATGGCAGCGAGAGGGGGAACAAAAGGGAAAGATGTGAGAAGTTAGGAGGTCTTGAGTGAAGAGGTGAAGGGTTGAAGAACCGATTGGAGGAAGGAGGAAGGGAGCCCGAGGGAGGTAATGGGGAGGAGAAGGAATAAGGGACAACAAAGGTGGGGTGGGGGATGGAAAACAGAGAGCAGTAGTTAGCGGAATTAGAGAAGTAAATGTTAATGCCATCACGTTGGAACCGACTGAGGTGGAAAGTGAGTCGTTGCTCCTGCATCCTGTATCTGGCCTCAATGTGGCAGGAGATTCAACTCATCAAGTCTGCTCTGCCATTTAATCATGGCTGATTTATTTTTTCAACCCTATTCAGCAGGTTCTTCCCCATAACCCTTAACCCACTTAGCAACCAGAAACTTGGCAATTTCTGCCTTAAATATACCCAATAACCTGGCCTCCACACCTTTCTGTGGCAACACAATCCACAGATGCACCATGCTCTGGCTGAAAAATTTCTCCTCATCTCAGTTTTAAACAGATTCTGAGGCTGTGCCTTCCAAGTCTGAAGTGTCCTTCAAATGGAATTATCCTCTCCACGTCAACTGTATCCAGCCCTGTCAGTACCCTGTAGATTTCAATGAGATCCACTCCGCCCCCAGTAACAGTGATTATTTATGGATTTGGATTGTCAAAGTGGAGTTATGAAGGCAGAGTACAAAACTAAGTAAGAAAACTATGTCAGCTCTCCCTGGCAGTGAAAACCAATAAACCAAGTTATTTTGGCTTGACTGTGCACTATTGGTTTTCAGCTGCTGGGAATATGTGGAATTGACTCTTGTAAAACTGCCTAAGAAAATAGAACCCCTTCATTTTTAAGCTGCTCTGTTGAAACATGCAATCACCTTTTGATTGTTAACTCTCTTGATTCAGGGTCAATGAAGGAAAGAAAGATTGCATATTTAGAATCTGATATTAGGACATCCCAATGTGTTTAACAGCATAAAACAAGATTTTCCTCTGGTATTGGTAGAAAAGCAGGAAACCCAGCAGTACTAAGCATACTGTGATAAAGATTGACTCAGTTTGACTGACCTTGGTTAAATGTTGTCCCAGATGGATACTTTGCACCCAACTGAAGGGGCTGCTGAGGCTGCTGATTTTATACAGTATGGACGTAGCCCCTTTGGTCCAAATCGTTCATG
The DNA here is from genome assembly GCF_963921235.1 of Mobula hypostoma. Classification (NCBI taxonomy): domain Eukaryota; kingdom Metazoa; phylum Chordata; class Chondrichthyes; order Myliobatiformes; family Myliobatidae; genus Mobula; species Mobula hypostoma. The sequence goes on from NC_086125.1 coordinate 1,497,559, forward strand.
CTGACCGAAGCAGCCACCTAAGCAAGTCCCAATGGACTGGGCTTGGCCTATATCCATCAAAGCCTTTTGCATTCATGTCCTAATCCTTATGTCTTTAACTGTTGTTACCTTACCCACCTCAGCTGCTTGACCTGAGAACTTATTCAATGCATGCATCACCCTCTGTGTGAAGAAGCTACTCTCAGCTCCCTTTTTCAATTTCACCTTAAGCCTTTGCCCTCCATCTTTTGGACAATATCATTCCCACCAATGCGGCACCTCCTCGGTAGTTCTCTGGGAATGTTAGTGTGGATACTGCACTCAGCGTTCCGAGGTGCGAATGCACAAACCATTGGATTCCCAGGTACACCAAACTGTAACTGGCATAAACTGTAGCAGTAGATCCATGCCAGAACATAATTTGTGTGCAACGTCTAGTACTGTGATATCATGTAGGTCCCTGATTCTATTCGCCCCCCCCCCCGCCCCCACCATCTTTTAGAAAATCTGACTGTGAATATTAAGATTAGACTTTTAGATTAGATTCAACTTTATTGTCATTGTGCCGAGTACAGATACAAAACCAACAAAATGCATTTAGCATCTGACCAGAAATGCAAAGAATAGTGTTATTTACAAAATAACTGTGAATAAAAAAAGTGCTACAGCACGCAAATATAAAAGTACTGAGTACAGTGTGGGTGCAATACTGCTTAGCGCTGTGATGTGAGGTTCAGCAGGGTCACAGCCTCAGGGAAGAAGCTCTTCCTGTGCCTGCTGGTGTGGGAGTGGAGGCTCCTGTAGCGCCTACTGGATGGGAGGAGAGTAAAAAGTCCATGGTTAGGGTGAGATGCATCCTTGATAATGCTTTTCGCCCTGCCCAGGCAGCATTTATGGTAGATGTTCTCAATGGTGGGCAATTGGCTGCCGATAATCTGCTGGGCAGTTTTCACCACACGCTGGAGTGCTTTGCAGTCCGATACGGGACAATTGCCATACCACACTGAGATGCAGTTGGTGAGTATGCTCTCAATGGTACAGCGGTAAAAGTCCGTCAGTATCCTGGGACAGAGGTGAGCCTTCTTCATGCTCTACAGAAAATAAAGGCGCTGTTGCCTTTATTAACGCACAGTGGTGAGTTTATTTTGGCTATCATCCAGTACCCATTCAACAACCACAGAGACCAAGCAGCCAAATATTTCCTTCTCTCTCGTGACATTTCTGCAACATCGACAAAGCTAAAGGCAAAGTTGAGTTTATTGTCATGTGCACAAGTACATGTTGACTGGTTGGTGGTGTAGTGTCATACAGATCCGACTTCGAAGCGAGTGGTCATGGGTTCAAATCTGGCCTGCTCCTTGCAGACTTTCCATCCGTGCTGTGTTGACCATGGAACGAGCAGCTCAGCTCAAAACAAAAACAGAAATAAATTCTAAAGAAATGCAAATGTGGCAACCCGAGGCTTCGCAAGGTGTGGAAAAGAGCAACACGAACATGTATGTTAACATGCAATGAAAAATTTACATGCAACAGCCTGAAAGGCACATATACCATGCCTACCGTGTGATAGTGTCACACATCTACAGTGCGATAGTGTCACACACATCTAGAGGGTGATAGTGTCACACACAACACCTATAGTGAGATAGTGTCACACACCTACAGTGTGATAGCGTCACACATCACACAACACCTTGAGCCATTTCTTTTCTCCACTGCAAAGCTGGGGATTCACTCTCCATGATGGAGTATTCTTATTAAATCCTACTTGGTTCTCTGATGTCCTTCAGGGAAAGAAAATTACATTTATTTGAGGTCTGGTTATCAATGCTATCAATAAGATTGTCTCTGAACTGACCAGAAGGTCACATTCAAGGACAATTAGGTAATTTTACCTTATAGTCATAGAGTTATACAACACTACAGCAGAAAAAATGACACTTCATCCTATCTAATCCATGCTGAGCAGTTATCTTGCCAAGTCGCATTAACTTGCACCTGGACCATAGACCTCCATATCACTCCCAACCACGTATTTGTCCAAACTTCTCTTAACTATATAACCATATAACAACTACAGCACGGAAACAGGCCATCTCGGCCCTTCTAGTCCATGCCGAACTCTTACTCTCACCTTGTCCCACTGACCTGCACTCAGACCATAACCCTCCATTCCTTTCCTGTCCATATAGCTATCCAATTTAACTTTAAATGACAACATCGAACCTGCCTCCACCACTTCTGCTGGAAGCTCGTTCCACACAGCTACTACTCTCTGAGAAAGGAAGTTCCCCTTCATGTTACCCCTAAACTTTTGCCCCTTAACTCTCAACTCATGTCCTCTTGTTTGAATCTCCCCCAGTCTCATTGGAAAAACCCTATCCACGTCAACTCTATCAATCCCCCTCATAATTTTAAATACCTCTATCAAGTCCCCCCTCAACCTTCTACGCTCCAAAGAATAAAGACCCAACTTGTTCAACCTTTCTCTGTAATTTAGGAGATGAAACCCAGGTAACATTCTAGTAGATCTTCTCTGTACTCTCTCTGACTCATGCAATTAAACCTGCATGCACCCACTTCTGCTAGCAGTTCATTCCACGTTCTACTATCTTCTGAGTGAAGAGGTTGCCCCCTCAGCTTCCCATTCAATGTTTCACCTTTGACCCTTAAATTATGACCTCTAGTTCTAATCTGAGCCTTGTCAGTGATAACCCCATAATTCATGGATGAATCAGAAAAAAATGTTCAGCCACATAATGGAATGGTAGGCCAAAAACCTGAACAATGAGGGAGATTTTCCTCAAGGAAGGAAGGTGGAAGGGTTTGGACAGACAGTAGCCGAGCTAAGGCCTTGGTTTTTGCTGGTGGTGGGGTGACAGAAATTGGAAATGATTGAGAAAGCTAACTTGGATGAGTGCAGATACCGTGGAGGGTTATGCCTCTGGAGGGGATCATGGGGAGCAGAACAGTGAGGCGGTCCAGGCCCTTGGAGTTATTTGAAAATGAGGCTGAAAATGTTACCGTTGACTCGTGGTTAGTTTAAATAGGAATCGGTGCAGGTTAGTGAAAATAGCAGTAAAGAATAAACAGGATGTCTGGTGGAAAAAGAGTGGTAGATTTTTGGGAAAATTAGTAAATTGGTTCATTATTGGCAAATGTACCAAGGTATGTGAAACCTTTGCATTCCATTCTATTTTGCATTCCATCCTCCATTTTCACTGGCAGCTGACTCCAAACTTACACCCCTCCACCAAGTGAAGTTTCCCCTCAAATTCTCCTTAAGTATTTCACTTTCACCATAAATCTACTATATGACATCTAGTTTTAGCCTCGCCCAACTTGAGGGGTAAACGCCTGCATGCATTCATCCTATCTATACCTCTCATCATTTTGTAGACCTCCAAAAGATATCTCTTCATTCTCCTGCACTTCAGTAAATAAATCCTAACCTACTCAGCCTTCCCCTATAAATCAGATCCTCGAGTCCTGGCAATATCCTTGTACTATCACAAACATGAGAAAATCTGTGATGTGCTGGAGGAACTCAGCAGGTCAGGCAACATCTATGAAAAAGAGGAAACAATTGACATTTTGGGCCAAAACCCTTCTTCAGGACTGGAAATGAAGATGAGAGAAAAGCCAGAACAAGAAAGCGAGGAGAGGAGGAAGTGCAGGGTGGCAGGTGACAGGTGAAACTAGGAGGGGAGAGGGGTGAAGTGAAGAGCTGGGAACTGGATTGGTGAAAGAGATGAAGTGCTGGAGTAGGGGGTCTGACAGGAGAAGACAGAAGACCATGAAAGAAGGAAAGGGGGAGGAGCACCAGAAGGAGGTGGTGAGGAGGTAAGGAGATAAAGTGGGAGAGGGAAACAAGAATGGGGAATGGTGAAGGGGGGGGCAATTACTGGCAGGTTGAGAAATCAATGTTCATGCCATCAGGTTGGAGGCTACTCAGACGGAATATAAGGTGTTGCTCTTCCAACCTGAGTGTGGCCTCACCATGGCAGTAGAGGAGGCCATGGACTGACATATTGCAATGGGAAGTAGAATTAAAATGGGAGGCTACTGGTAGATCCTGCTTTTTGTGGTGGACGGGGCTAAGATGCTCGACAAAGCGGTCTCCCAATCTAAAACAACAGGAATTCTGCAGATGCTGGAAATTCAAGCAACACACATCAAAGTTGCTGGTGAACACAGCAGGACAGGCAGCATCTCCAGGAAGAGGTACTAGCTCTATCCCTCCCCCTCCTGTCTTCTCCTATTATTTTGGATCTCTCCCTCCCCCTCCAACTTTCAAATCTCTTACTCACTCTTCCTTCAGTTAGTCCTGACGAAGGGTCTCGGCCTGAAACGTCGACTGCACCTCTTCCTAGAGATGCTGCCTGGCCTGCTGCGTTCACCAGCAACTTTGATGTGTGTTGCTTGGGTCTCCCAATCTACATTGGGTCTCATTAATAGACAGGAGGCCACAATGGGAGCACCGTATGGAGTAGATGACCCCAACAGACTTGCAGGTGAAGTGTCATCCAATCTGGAAGGACTGTTTGGAGCATCCTTGTAAATTTTGTCTACCATACTTCAAGCTGATAGATATCTTTCCTGCAAGTAGGTGACCAGAACTGCGCACAATACTCCAAATTTGACTCCAGCAATGACGTACCATTCAGTGCTAAGAGTCAGAGTTGAGTTGAATGAGTACAGGTACGCACAGATGCGATGAAAAACCTAATTGCAACAGCATCATGGGCACAGCGCATCAGATAAGCAGCCTTCAGTATCAGGTTTTTTTATCACCAGTGTGTGGTGTGAAATGTGTTGGTTTGTGGCAGCAGTACATTGCAATTGATAATAATCATTGTAAATTACAGAAACAATGTAAAAGATATATAGCAAGGTGGTATTCATGAGTTAATAAACTACACATTTTTAACAAGAAACAATACAAGTAGAACAAAAATACAAAGTCCATTTTCATGCAAACTGATTGAAGTGTTACTTATTGAGGTAGTGATTAGGGCTGTGGTGCTTGGTTGGAGAAGCGAGTGGTTGAAGGAACGTAGCTGTTCTTGAACCTGGTGGTGTGGAACGTTCTGGCTTCCGTCCCTCCTGCCCAACGGAAGCCGTGAGAAGATGGATCTACAACGCTCATGTTCTTTTTCACTTGCCCCTTTCACCATGATTTGCTCGTGAGGCCAGGGGCGCTCACTGAGCAGTTCCCTTTGGTGCCCTCATTTGTGCTTTAAAATAAATCTCGAAAGTTTTCTTTATTAAAACAGTAAAAATCTGGTTGATGTTAAATATCTTCGAGGAATACTTGCTCGTTCACTAATAGCAATCAGATGGTGTGTGATTCTGAAAAAGATTTTGACCTTTCTCTGTGTTCTTCCTTACAGGGTTCTGCAGGACCTCCTGGCTTCCCCGGACCTCGAGGACATCCTGGCGATCCTGGAGAAATCGTAAGCTTTCCCCTTTACTTCCTGGCTTGGTGATGTAGTCTTTGCAGTGGGGTTGGAAAGTAAGACTGGAGTTACTATATTAGCTAGTATTGCTGCCTGCTGCTTTACAGATTCAGTGACCTGGGTTCACTCTCGACCCCCGCTGCTGCCAGTGTGGATTTTGCAGGTTCTCTCTGTGACTACATTGTTTTCCTTCATGTGCTCCAGTTTCCTCCCACATCTGATGGATGTGTGAGTTAACTGGCCACTCAAAATTACCCCCAATGTGTAAAATAATTGATTCCACAACCTACAGACTCCACAATTCATGTTCTGAGTATATGTATTGGAAATCTTTGGCATCCCCTACCTCAGATCAGGTATTGAGTATATCCATGACTGAGATCAATAGGTTCATTTGGCATTCCCTACCTCAGAGTCCATAAGACCATAAGACAAAGGAGCAGGTTGGCCATTCAGCCCATCGAGTCTGCTCCGCCATTTTATCATGAGCTGATCCATTCTCCCATTTAGTCCCACTCTCCTGCCTTCTCACCATATCCTTTGATGCCCTGGCTACTCAGATACTGATCAATCTCTGCCTTAAATACACCCAATGACTTGACCTCCACTGCCACCCGTGGAAACAAATTCCATAGATTCACCATCCTCTGGCTAAAAAAAAATTCTTCGCATCTCTGTTCTGAATGGGCGCCTTTCAATCCTTAAGTCATGCCCTCTCGTACTAGACTCCCCCATCATGGGAAACAACTTTGCCACATCCACTCTGTCCATGCCTTTCAACATTCGAAATGTTCCTATGAGGTCCCCCCTCATTCTTCTAAACTCCAAGGAGTACAGCCCAAGAGCGGTCAAACGTTCCTCATATCTTAACCCTCTCACTCCCGGAATCATTCTAGTGAATCTTCTCTGAATCCTCTCCAACGTCAGCACATCCTTCCTTAAATAAGGAGCCCAAAAATGCCCACAGTACTCCAAGTGAGGTCTTACCAGTGCCTTTATAGATCCTCAACATCACACCCCTGCTCCTATACTCTAGAATAGAGTATTCGCCGCCTTCAGCACAGACTCAACATGGAGGTTAACCTTAAGGGTATCCTGCACGAGTCTGTGCAGGATCAGATATTGAGTGTATCCATGACTGAGATCAATCGGGTACTGGTAGAACCAAAAGAATCTGGGATCAAACTAAAGGGAGAACCCGAACTGGGAGATCACTCAACCCTTTACTGATTGACATGGCGGTCCCAGGAGGAAAATGACTGTGGCATCTCCTGCTTTCACATACTTTACCCTAGAGGTGAACATTTGGGATATACTGAATTCATCTCCACACCACACTAATGGGACCTGAGAATGGATTCTGTGGCAATCTTCTGGAGTTACATTTGATTTGATTTGGGGGGTGGAGGAATGGTGAAGAGGGAGATCTCCTTACTGGACTGCACACGTTCTGTGAGGAGAACTTGCCCAGAGGGATTCATGTATATTGTTTATTGTTTTATGTTTGCTGACTTCCCTCTTGTAGTATAAACACTGCAATAGGCAGAGCAGGCCTGTACTTTCTCCCCTCTCTGTGTTCGGGGGAGGTGGGGGAAGGGGGAAGGAAATTCCTTTCAACCAGATGTATTGGAGCTGAAAATTGCAGTTTTCTTGACCCCAGAATCAGATGCCAGCTGAAAAAATATCAATTGAAATGGAGCAGGACTTGAAAGAGCAACCAGCAACTGCAGTAAACAGCTCAGTTCCATAACAATCACAAAGCGAGCCTCAGCACGACTTAAGTAGGTCATCGTAACCTTGGCTATCTCCCAAGGGAAGATCCCCACCTTCAGAAGGGTCATCTCTCGTACTGCTCGGCCTCTGAGGTGATCAATCACTTGGTTCTTTTCATAGATCTGAATTGAAACTTGACACCTTCCCTCGGCCTTTCTTCCCATCTCCTCTCCCCGTCTTCTCTCTCTTCTCCTCCCAACCTCACTCCTCACCCCCCTATACCGCACCTCTCTTTCTCTCTCTTCCTCCAAATGCCCTCCCTCTTCCCTGTGCCCCTCTCTCTCTCTTTCAATCCTCTCCCTCCCTCTCTCCTCCCAGCCCCTGGCTCTCTTCCAACTCCACTCTCCTTCTCTCCTACTCCTCTCTCCTCCATCTTCCCCCTCACTCTCGTGCATCTCTCTCCCCTTCCCTCACCTTTCTCTCCCATCCCTCGCTCTTCCACCCTCTCTCTAATCCCGCTCCCTGCAGCTTTCCACCCCTCTCTTCTATCCTTCCCCTCCCTGCGCCTTTCTCTCTCTTACACACACAATCGCTCTCCCTCCAACTCCTATCTCTCTCCCCAGTCCCACTGTCTTTCAGCCTTTCCATCTCCTTTACATCTCCACCTTTTCTCTTTCCCTGATTCCTTTAATGCTCCCCCATCCTTCCCTCTCTCCCCTACGCACCACCACTCTTTCCTTGTCACCCCCCCTCTCCTATCTCTACCCATCCTATCTCTTCACTCACTCCCTGCCTTTCCCTTCTTTCTTTATCGTAGGTGCCCACTGTTACAATCACCCGTCTTGTGCCCGGTCGCACCTCACAGTTTTTACTGTCTAGGTTTTGGCTGGCTGAGTAGGGTCTTGTTAAAACAAATCAGCGTTTCAGATCTTCTCCAGAATTCCCAGATAGTGGTGCACAGATCCTTCTTGTGAGCAGGGAATTGCAGTATCCCTGATTTTTCATGGAGTACCCCGCAGTTTCTTTTGGAATGAATTCAGCCAGTTGTTCAACTAATGTTCTAAATGATAAAATCTCCTCGATGTTTAGAATTACCTCCACACTTAAAGCCCCATAATTAAAACAAAATGTTATTACTGGGGCATAGGATTCACAGCAGTGTACGCTACAACGCAAAGACAGGTTACTTGATTCACCGAGCTGAGGAGACCACTCCCAAAAAAAGCAGGTTGATTTTGGCAGTAATGTGCAGTGAGTGGAGGATAGTTAGATATAAATTCTAACCGTGAAGTCAGTCTCAGTTACCCCCTGCTACATGGACATTGAATTTGACAGGCGTGAGAGTTGCCCGACCGTCTCCACTCTGCTGGGGCAAGTCTTGTCATCAGGTGTTGTTTAACTGAACAAGTGTGGGTCTTGCAAAAGTTAATAATGCCTTCAATTTTTGTACTATCTTCTGTCACAGGAACAGCTATATAGGTTTCATAGAGCAGACTATTTTGGCCCATCAATGCTGGTGCTCTACTTGAACCTCCTCTCCCATACTCTCAAAATTGACCTGACCTTTCCTCAAGTTCTTGCTCAAGAGTCTTTGAAGTTTCACCCTAAATCTACGCTAGTTGCAGCTACCTTTTCTGAAGTTTCTTCCAAGGCCTTGTGAGCATCTCAGCATGTTAAAAAACAGTGATTTCCATTTGAAGGGAAGACTGGTTTGGAATAACAGAAGCTGGCGACATCAATCCAAACCATTTACATTGGGTTAGACTCGAATCTGTGGGTAATTCCCAGGCCTGATCTTATTCTGTATAGGAATATCTTGGATTGTTTGCTGGAACATCTCCCCAATCCACCTTTTCACTATGGTCTTCCCTTTCCAGAGATGCACCTTGGTTTGGCTAGTAAAACAGAAACAATTTAACAGTTTTGAGACACAGTGAGCATTGCATTATGTGTGTCAGAGCCCATTTTATCCCGTTCTGTTGATCCCATGAATACTGTCAACTTCCACCGGTAATACTCTGTAGGCAGTGCAATCACTCGAGTTCTCCTAAGGGGTGGACTATTGGTGGGTCCTCAAATGTCTAACCCGGGATCCACATATTCTGCTGCAGTGTGGCAAAGTGTAAGTGGTGGTTGGGTCTCTTGGGTTGTTGAGCCTCTCCTTTCACAGCAGCTGCTTGTTTTCTGCGGCACAGTGGAGTTTGCTTTGATATAGTGCTGCTTCCTCTTCAACAGGTATTCCCCGGTGCAAAGTTTTCCCGGTTTTTAGATGTTATGTTAAATTTCTTCAGGTTGTAAACCTACTCAGAATAAAGCAACTATACGTTTAAACTCTTCCTTGTTCCCGCACAGTTATCTCAGCATTGACTCAGCAGCAGCTCCTCTCCCCCCACCGTCAGATTCCTGTACGGTCCATGAACACCCCTCATTCTTCCTTCACTAGGATCAAATCTCTCACACCATGTGCAATTTGCGGATGTGTACTTCTGTTAATGTGATTGGTGCTACGTTTGTATCTAGCCACGTTAAGGAGGTAAATGGGACCAGAGCTCTGGATATGTTGTGGCTTCATTTAGTAATTCTGAGGGAACTTAGAGACAAGAACCAATTAATGTTTTCCTCAGTGCCAATGAAATCCCTCCTGGTGCAGATTCAGAAATGGTGCTGCTTCATTCACAATGCAAAAAGGATTTTACAAAGTGGTAACTTCTACTAACCCCCTCTGCACCATCTGGCTGGTGTGAACGCCTTTCAGGCCAACATCTGTCAAATCCTTTGTGTCTTTTCCACATTAGAAGAAAATTAAAATTCTCAGATGCTGGGCAGACCTCATGTTGGAGCTTGCTTGCATACAAAGGTTTTTTTGATTGAAGAGGGAACGTTTAGGCAGCTATAGCAGTTTGTGGTCAACAAAGCACATGTGGGCAGTCTCTAGAGTACTCCAGCCTCTTCATTCTGTTTTTCATCTTGACTGGATTGGTTTCTTTTCATCAGTTTTATTTTCCTCAAGAATAAAATCTCAGATTGTCCCTTTGGAAAGTCAGATAATTGCTCTAGTTCTTTTTGAGGAGTGAGGGAGAGAAGGAGGATTGGTTGGGGCATTTGAGATGTGTCAGGAGTAGTTCTGGTGTCACAGTGCAGTGCTTACCCTGCTGACGACAGGATGAGTTGCTTTTTTGTGATTCCGCTCTGCTTCTGTGCTTCACTAAATTTATGGCATCTCTGCGCTTTTCCGACCCGCGTTATAGATGCTGAATTATCAGCTCCATCAGTGGGTGGTGGTGGTGGACTGGGGAAATATCTTGCCACTGCGAGGTAATTATAAACCACTCAATACTCAGTGGAGCCACGGTAGTTAAGCTGAAGTCCCAAATCCCCCTTCTGGAAAGTGCAACAGGGCTATTAAAACAGAAACTTCATGCCATCTGAAAAGTTTCTTTCCTCCAGGCAGTTAATCTGATTAAGCATTAACTCCCCCCAACTGACTCTATTTCTTACATCGTCACAGCACTGCACTGTAAACACTTTAAACCGCTGTTTATAATGCTGTTTACATTCCAAATAAATTCTGGCATTTCATTCCATTATCTGTAATTCTAACTTTATATAACTCACAATTCTTTATAAATGCTGAATGCTGTTTATAGTTGATGTTGTGCCAACACCGCACAGAGAATTCTGCATGTATGTAAATATACACAGTGAATAAATTGATCCTTGATTCTTGATCTCCAGAGATGAAATGGCAAATGAAGTTGCATGGTCCGTAAGCCAGATAACATTCTGCCAACTATCGTATGAACATGGCCCTCCCAGTCTTCCTCATTCCACACTGATGATCTTCCAGTTCTTCGATGACTGAGTATAGCACAAAAGGAGTCCATTCTTCCCCTCATGACCATGCCAGCTGTCTAGCAGAGTGACATTAGATTACATTAGTTAAGGGCAAAAAACACCAGTGGCCACTTCATTAAGTACACTTGTATATCTGCTAATGCAAGTAGCTAATCAACTAATCATATGGTAGCAACTCAGTGCAGAGAAAGCATGCAGACATGGTCAAGAGGTTCAGTTGTTGTTCAGACCAAACATCAGACTAGGGAAGAGATGTGAACTAAGTGCCTTTGACCACAGAATGATTGCTGGCACCAGATCGAGTGGTTTGAGTCTGGTTTAAGATGGTACTGGTGAAGCACATCAATGACTTGCTGATAGGAAACACAGCTCTTAACTACTTTATTAATCATACCTTTTCTCAGAAACAAACACTGGAATCGATAGCCTGTAACTTCCCTTGCTGAGATGAGCTTTTGAAATGGCATTTTTTTGCAGTGTAAAATAAATTCTCAAAGGTGCAGAATGTTTGCAGCATGACAGATACAGGTTGAATCGAGGCAGGGGGCCCAGGCCCGAAAGCAGGGAATTAGCTCATTTTTGGCCATGCTTGAGTGGACTTGGAGGTGATTCAAAGCAGCAGAAACTTGGTGAGGCAGAATAAAGGAGGCTGGACCCATGTCTGAGAGCAAGGAACAAGCCAATATTTGCCCAAATTAAGCACTGGACCAGACTGGAAAGGTTGACAATGGGCCGAACTGAGCCAGTAGGGCCCAGGCCCGAGAACGAGGAGCAAATCAATATTTGACCGATTTCAGCCAGATTGGAAAAGTCGAGTACGGGCCAAATTGAGTACTCACGTCCATGAGCGGGGAAAGACTTGAGGTTTGGCCAATTTAAGCATCGGGCTGAATTGAAAAGTTCAGGGTGTTGGGGGCAGAGGAGAGGGACAGCGAACAGTATTGAGCTAGCTGATCCTGAGGTTTACTCATCTGAAATGAGGCTGTGGCCGGTAGCTAACAGGCTCCTGAACCAGCTGCAGTGATGACTGGCTTTGTGGCTGTGGACACTTGCGTGAACTTATTTGTTTACTTTTATTGTTTGCACAATTTGTATTTTTTTCTGCGTGTATACATTGCATACTACTTCGGTAATAAATGTACTTTGAACATTTACCTCAGAATATGCTGATCTCTTGGGATTGCCACACACAACAATTTCTGGTTTACACGGAATGCTGTAAAGTACAAAAAATCATCCAGTGAGCAGCAGTTTTGTGGGTGATAATGTTGTATTAAGGATGTGATGCTGAGGCTTTATAAGGCACTGGTGAGGCCTCACCTTGAGTATTGTGAACAGTTTTGAGCCCGTCATCTTAGAAAAGATGTGCTGGCACTGGAGAGGGTCCAGAGGAGGTTCACAGGGATGATTCCAGGAATGAAAGGGTTATCATACGAGGAACGTTTGATACCTCTGGGTCTGTACTCGCTGGAATTCAGAAGGATGAGGGGGGATCTCATTGAAACCTTTCGAATGTGGATGTGGAAAGGATGTTTCCCATGGTGGGAGAGTCTAGGACAAGAGGGAACAGCCTCAGCATAGAGGGGCGCCCTTTCGAAACAGAGATGCAGAGAAATTTCTTTAGCCAAAGGGTGGTGAATTTGTGGAATTTGTTGCCACATGCAGCTGTGGAGGCCAGCTCGCTGGGTGTATTTAAGGCAGAGATTGATAGGTTCTTGATTAGGCATGGAATCAAAAGTTACGGGAGAAGACCGGGAACTGGGGTTGAGGAGGAGAAAATAAAAGGATCGGCCATGATGGAATAGCGGAGCAGACTCAGTGGGTCAGGTGGTCTAACTCTGCTCCTATGTCTTATGGTCTTAATGAGAGAGCTCAGAGGAGAATGGCTAGACTGGTTCAAGCTGCTATAGATGACGGTGCCTCAAATAACCACGTGTTACAACAGTGGTGTGCAGAATTTGAAAGCACAACGTGTCAAACGTTAAAGTGGAACGGCTGTGAGAGCAGAAGACCATGAATGTACACTCAGTAGCCACTTTATTAGGTACAGGAGGCATCAAGGAAAGTTACCACTGAAAGTACAATGGTGTATAATGAAATTCCATACTCGTGTGATCCTCAAATCAGTATACATGGTAAAGATAAACAGCGATAGAATAGTGCAAATCATCGCAATGCAAACAGGGTTGGTGCAAAGTGACGATTATGCAAGAGGTGGATTTATTGACTGGAGAATATGCCATCATTACCAGGAAAGGGAATGTGAAAAAATGACTGACTCAGTAGTCTTAAAGCAGTGGGGAAGGAGCTGTTTCTGAGTCTGGTTGTCTGGGATTTCAAACTCTTGCGTATTTTCCAAGAAGGTTTGAGAGAAAAAAGAGAAATGGAAACTCTCTAGCTCCACCAATCAGCCTTTCTCCATAAAATGAGCATTTCTTACCACCAGATATTAATCCAGCTCCTTCTTGAAGACAATCAAGCCTACTGCAAAACATTAGCATGCTGTGCCTTCCAGATTCAACCGAACACTGTGCAGAACATCTTTCTCATGTCATTCTGAATTCTCTTCACTTGCATTTAATGCTTTCTAGTGCCTTCTAGTCCTCAATCATCTCATCTGCACTCTGTCCAACTCCTCCTTGCCAGCTCGTCATTCCACTGTGTCCTCATTGTCCCTTCCTCGCCTACTCTCCAACCATTTCAACAACTTTTATTTTTGACCACGTACCTCCCCTCTGCCTTCGTTTCTCTAAAGAAAGCAGTGGTTTGTATTGTTCTGTGTAATGCAAAATGAGTCAGAAAGCCCGGACAAGCGGAATCAGGAACAACTCCTTTCCCACTGCTATTTCCGAAATGGTGGAAAGATTGCACCACAAACCTAGCATAACCATCAGAACACTGGTCTCAAGACCCAAAGATCCAACAGCACACGTGGAGAGAACAAACAAAATAAACCAAATCCAATGTGGAGATCTCTAACCGAGGGTCTTATCACACTCACCCCTCACCCCCTGACCTGGGGTATTACACACTGGCCCCTAAATCTCAGGCTGCCTCCCTGGGGTATTTAAGAATTCACTCATCAGCCCCTGACATTGGAACATTTAACATTCCGAAACTATTATCACAGACACCCAAGCGTTAACACACTGACTATTTTTGTCTTTGCTCCTGGGTTACATATGTACACACTGACCAACCACCTCCTTTCCCTACGGGTATTAACTCACTGACCCATTGGTTTCTACATCTGACTTCAGTTGTTAGCACACTGTCCCCTCAGTCCCAGACAATGAATACATAAGATAGAAGAGAAAAAAAAAATAAATAAGTAAATCAATTAAATTATACATATATTGAATGGATTAAAAATGTACAAAAATCAGAAATACTGTATATTTAAAAGAAAGTGAGGTAGTGTCCAAAGCTTCAATGTCCATTTAGGAATCTAACGACAGAGGGGAAGAAGCTGTTCCTGAATCACTGAGTGTGTGCCTTCTGGCTTCTGTATCTCCTTCCTGATGGTAACAGTGAGAAAAGGGCATGCCCTGGGTGCTGGAGGTCCTTAATAATGGATGCTGCCTTTCTGAGACACCACTCCTTAAAGATGTCCTGGGTACTTTGTACCAAGATGGAGCTGACTAGATTTACAACCCTCTGCAGCTTCTTTCGGTCCTGTGCGGCAGCCTGTCAGAATGCTCTCCACGGTACATCTATAGAAGTTTTTGAGAATATTTGTTTACATACCAAATCTCTTCAAACTCCTGATGAAGTATAACCACTGTCTTGTCTTTGTAACTACATTGATATGTTGGGACCAGGTTAGATCCTCAGAGATCTTGACACCCAGGAACTTGAAACTGCTCACTCACTCCACTTCTGATCCCTCTATGAGGATTGGTATGTGTTCCTTCGTCTTACCCTTCCTGAAGTCCACAATCAGCTCTTTCGTCTTACTGACATTGAGTGCCAGGTTGTTGCTGCGACACCACTCCACTAGTTGGCATTTCTCACTCCTGTACGCCCTCTCGTCACCACCTGAGATTCTACCAAGAATGGTTTTATCGTCAGCAAACTTATAGATGGATTTCATCAGCAAGTTTATAGATATCTGTGCCTAGCCACGCAGGTCCGCCAGCTCACTATCCCTTCGGCTATTGTCGTGTAACACACACAAGATGTTGAACAATCTCAACAAAGCAGTCAGCATCTACAGAAAAGAATAAAGAGTCGATGTTCTGGGCAGGGAAGCTTCTTCAGTTACTGTTAATTAATTCCTCTCTATAGATGCTGCCCGATTTGCTGAGTTCCACCAGCATTCTCTGTGTGTGTTACCCTGGATTTTCTGCATCTCTTGAGCTGATTGTCATTCTGATTTGCTCTCTGTACTTTCAGTCCTCTGCTTTTGGAACAGTAATTGTAGTAAATGTTTCTCTCAACTTTGATGTGGTTTGGGATTGAGTCACTCTTGTGCGCTACAGTGATGTTAATCTGGGGTAGAGATACTTTCCCAGTGGTTAGACAGACATTACATAGCATTGCACAAGGCTTGAACGGAGTCCTTGATTCAAAGCAGAGCTGCCTCTCTGCAAACGTAGCTCCTAATATGTTTCCCCATCTGGATGTGGCCGAAGCTCGGTACCTCCCGGGGCATGGAAACACATGGACTGCAAAGCCTTCAGACTGTTAACACAATAACTGCTCACCCCCTGACCCAGGGTATGACACACTGACCCCTCACCCCCGACCCAGGGTAATGCACATTGACTCCTCATCCCCTGACCCAGGGTATGACACACTTGACCCCTCACCCCCCGACCCAGAGTATGACACACTGACCCCTCACCCCCTGACCCAGAGTATGACGCACTGACCCCTCACCCCTGACCCACAGTAATGCACATTGACTCCTCATCCCCTGACCCAAGGAATGACACACTTGACCCCTCACCCCCTGACACAGGGTATGACACACTTGACCCCTCACCCCCCGACACAGGGTATGACACACTTGACCCCTCACCCCCTGACCCAGGGTATGACGCACTGACCCCTCGCCCC
The DNA here is from genome assembly GCF_963921235.1 of Mobula hypostoma. Lineage (NCBI taxonomy): Eukaryota > Metazoa > Chordata > Chondrichthyes > Myliobatiformes > Myliobatidae > Mobula > Mobula hypostoma. The sequence goes on from NC_086125.1 coordinate 1,513,626, forward strand.
CTGACCCAGGGTATGACACACTGACCCCTCACCCCTGACCCATGGGCATGACACAGTGACCTCTCACCCCCAACCCAGGGTATGACACACTGACCCCTCGCCCCCTGACCCAGGGTATGACACACTGACCCCTCTCCCCCAGACCCAGGGTATGGCACACTGACACCACCGCCCCCTCCCACTCAGATTGTCTCCCTGGCTAATTAATGGGTTCACACATCAGCCCTGACATTGGTATATTAGCATTTCAAAGCAGTTCTCAGAGACACGTTCTAAAGCATGAATCAGTCTGTGAGGGAGAGCCAAGTGTTCAAAACACATCAATGTCAGGTAGTAAGGCTCTAGGCCACTCATTCCTCTGATAGTGACACATCATAGCCTGATCTTGGTTGCAATGATTCTCTTATTTTGACAGACTCCTCCTCTTTTTGTCTTTTCTCGTCCCCTAACCTACGTACCTTTAAACATAGGGTCCACCAGGAAGACCTGGTCTGCCAGGCATCGATGGAATACCGGGACCCCCAGGAACCATGTTGATGTTTCCGGTGAGTCATCTTTGCCATTTTGATCCCTCTTCCTACTTTAATTCAAGATTAGATATTAGAGGTTCCAAGTCAAAAGCTGGAAACCTTGGAAACACTCACCAGGTTGGACAGCATCTGTGGAGAGAGAAACACAGTTACCATGTCAGGGGTATATTTAGAAGTTTTGTAAGCAGCCTGCACCACGTCCCTGTTGTTCATCAGCACAGTATATATGGAAGAATTTTGTGAGTGTTGCCAGGATGTGAGGGTTGGAATTATAGGGAGCAGTTTGGCACGCACTGAGACTTTATCACTTGGAAGGTAGAAGGGTGAGGGGTGACTTTAAAGAAAAATTTACATATTGGTTTTATTTGTCACATGCACGTTGAAACATCAAAACAAAGAAATGCATAATTTGCTAAAATTAAATCAAGATGGATTGTGTTGGCAAGCCCGCAAGCGTTGCCACGCTTCCAGAACCGACAGAACATGCCTACAACTCACTAACTCTTAGCGTACATCTGAGGAAAGCAGAGCATCTGGAGAAAACCCAGGCTGTCACGGGGGTGAACGTACAAATTCCCTATGGGCAGTGGCAGGAATTAAACCCTGATCGCTGATTGTTAGCACTGTAAATTGATGCCTTAACTGCTGTGCTGCCAGGCAGGATTTATAGAGGACGACCGTATAGAGGTGAAGATATAAACATATAGCAGTATAGATCAGATGAATGCACACTGTCTTTTACCCAGCAAAGCTCGAGGGTATAGGTTTAAGATCACTGAGCTAAGATTTAAAGTGGACCTGAGGAGCAACTTCTTCATTCGTGCGTAAATGGAATGAGCTGCCAGAGAATGTGGCTGAGGCAATGATATTCAAAAAAAATTGATACATGTATGCTCACAACACGCTGGAGGAACTCAGCAGGTCGGGCAGCATCCGTGGAAACGATCAGTCGACGTTTCGGGCCGAGACCCTTCGTCAGGACTGTAGAGGGAAGGGGCAGAGGCCCTATAAAGAAGGTGGGGAGATGGTGGGAAGGAGAAGGCTGGTAGGTTCAGGTGAAAAACCAGTAAGGGGAAAGATAAAGGGATGGAGGAGGAGAGGCAGGGAGGTGATAGGCAGGAAAGGTGAAGATGGAATAGGGGAAAACACAATGGGTAGTAGAAGGAGGCAGAAACATGAGGGAGGTGATAGGCAACTGGGGGAGGGGGCAGAGTGAAATAGGGATAGGGGAAGGGAGGGGGAGGGATTTACCGGAAGTTGGAGAATTTGATGTTCATACCAAGGGCTGGAGACGACCTAGACAGTATATGAGGTGTTGCTCCTCCAACCTGAGTTTAGCCTCATCATGGCAGTAGAGGGGGCCATGTATGGACATATCCGAATGGGAATGGGAAGCAGAGTTGAAGTGGGTTGGAACTCAGCAGGTCGGGCAGCATCCGTGGAAACGATTAGTCAATGTTTCGGGCCGGAACCCTTCATAGGAACTCAGCAGGTCAGGCAGCATCCGTGGAAACAGGAACTCAGCAGGTTGGGCAGCATGTTTGATACATTTATGGTTAGGAAGGGTTTGGAATCCTGTTCAAAAAGTCTCAACTCAGAACGTCCAGTGTCCATTTCCCTCCATAGGTGCTGCCTGACCCTCTGAGTCTGTCCATTGCTTTGCACGTTGTTCTAGATTCCAACATCAGCAATCTCTCGTATCTCCGTCACTGGCGGGGGAGCTTGATTTGCAAGATGGACCCAGCTGTGTTCCTAACTCTCTTGCAATTTTTTACTGATCTGGGGCAAAACAGTTGTCATACTAGGCTGTGATGAATCCAACTAGGATGGTTTCTATGTTGTACTGGTAAAAATTGTTGAGGGTCATGGGGAACTGCCTCTGAATTCACCATGTTCCTTCCCGTTTTCAGTTCCAGTTTGGCGGGAATGGAGCCAAGGGACCCATCGTCTCGGCCCAGGAATCTCAGGCCCAGGCTATTCTCCAGCAAGCAAGGGTAAATACAGAAGACTTTTACAACCTTTCGCCTTTAATTATTGGCAAGTGGTCAGAAAGAACTCCATCCGTCTCTGGAGAGACATCACTAGCAAGGCCAATATTTTTTTACCCATTGGTATGATGGGTATAGCTAGGGTAAATACAAGTAGTCGTTTTTCTCTGAGGTTGGTAAGACTAGAACAAGGGTTAAAGGTGAAGGGTGAAATGTTTAAGGGGAACATCGGGGGTGGTCAGAGTGTAGAACGAACTGCCACTGGAGTAGGTGGAAGCAGGATCGATTTCAACATTTAAGAGAAGTTTGGATAGGTACATGGATGGGAATGGTGTGGAAGTCTATGGTCCAGGTGCAGGTCAATGGGACTAGGCAGAGTTATAGTCAGAATGGACTAGTTGGGCCTAAGCACCAGTCCTGTGCTGTAGTGTTCAATGTTTCGATGACTCTACTGTTGAGGACTGTCAAACTGACGGACCTTTTTTAACTAAGCCCCCTAGCTGTAGAAATTGGCAACAACAGCAGGTTTTCCTTCCGTCAAGAGGAAGAATAGCTGCCTCCTGTTCCAATGGCTGCGGAATAGAGTGCAGGGGCTTCCGTCTAATTTTAATGATGTCCTCAAGTAAACGGGTAAAGTTAGATGTTGGGTCAATGGAAGCGGCTGAAGACTGCTGGAAAGTTGGGATTTGTAAACTCTTCAAGTAGAGAACCAGGCCATTCGGTCCAACTAGTCTCTCCTGGACTTGATGCTAAATTCTCTGCCTCGCTATATTAGAAGAACCTTCTACCCTGTTGTCTCTGATTTCTACCCTAATCCCCCTTAAAGGTGGTGTGATGAGAATACACATAGATTAAGATGTTAGCTGGCCTGTGCTGGCACCAGTGGGATCAGCAGTTGGTCTGCCACCTGTCTTCAGGAGAGAGAGAGAGATAAGGAAAATAATGGAGCAGCATTTGGAGATGTTAATGAAGGGGAAGGAGAGCTGTCAAGATCGGCTCCCCCTTTGAACCCCGAACTGTTTGAAGTGATGGACAGGCGATACCCCAGCAGGGGGATAAAAAGGGACAGGTTCGCTAAGGCAGGACACACACGACACCCGAGGTATCGAGACCCTGGAAGCGGTCCGTCTCTCACAAGTCAGTGGGAAGTTTTGGAAGGCCGGTTGCGGGACCAGGCCATAGACGCTCAGGGTGGAAAGGCACGATCGGCGGGAACCTGGTGTGTGTCCACCCTTGCCTGGGTGCCGGGTTCACCGCAGAGAAAAGATCGTATCTGGAAACGGAGGGGTCATGGTCGGTGACCTCAGATGACATCACAAAGGACTCGCCCGAAAGCTGACTGCGAAGGTCTGTGTGGAAGCCTTGAATATTCATTCGTTTTGCTCTCTCTCTCCTTCCCCCCACTGTCCATCTCCCACGGCAGCGATTACTGCGAACTGAACTGAACTAAATTGAACTGAAATTTGTGTCACTTTGAAACTGGTCATTTACCCCTAGACAACGATAGAGCTTGATTGATCCTGTTAAGTGAATTCTGTGTACATGTATGTTTATCATTGCTGAACTGTTGCATTCATTATCCTTTTGATTCGAGTATTGTGTTGCTTGTTTCTTTAATAAAACTTTCTTAGTTCTAGTAATCCAGACTCCAACTGAGTGATCCATTTCTGCTAGTTTGACAACCCAGTTACAGGGTACGTAACAGTGGCAATGCTGCTCAATGTGACCAAGCCATGTGGGAGAGAGATTCTTGCCACTGTCGGGGTAAAAAATCCTGGGATGAGAGGATTGTCCCAGCTAGAGAGGCTGGAAGCTCTTGTATGTATGAGGGGTGACCTTATTTAAATATGTGAGACCTTAAGAGGGTTTGGCAGTGTTGATGTTGAGTTTTTTCTACCAGTAATAGAGTTCAAAACAAGGGGACACAGCTGCAGAGTTCAGGAGTGACCATTTCAAACTGAAGTACACAGACGTTTCTTCTCTCAGAGGACAGTGAATCACTGGAATTCTCTGCTGCTAGAGTGGTGGAGGCCAGATCACTGGAGATATTTACATTGGAGATCGATGATTATTTGAGAGATTTCAGGAAATATAGGGAACTGCCACAGAAGAGGAGTTGAGACTTGGGACAAATTAGCCATGGTCTTATTGAATAGTGGGGCAAGATGGAGGGGCTGAGGACCCTACTCCTGTTCCTCTTTTCCAGTGTCTTTGTCAGGAAGTTACCCCTGGATTTCTCAGTGATCATCTTGTTTTCCCGAGAAGCCTTTCAGAAACACTTCTCAAGCAGTTTGTTACCTTGATTCCTCAGCTTGTTCCTCTCTCATTCTATTTATTTTTGCCTTCCAGCTTTCTATGAAGGGTCCAGCGGGTTCGATTGGTCTCACGGGAAGGCCGGGACCTATGGTAAGTAGGACCAGTAACTAGGAGGATAACAGCAGGAAACCTAACATCCAAATATGACTCAGCAAGAGAGGCGACAGAGATTGAGTGTGTATGAGGTGTGACCATGTGCATACACTCAGTAGCCACTTTAATATGTACAGGAGATATCTGATAAAGTGGTTACTCAACTGACATCACTTATACATTCATCTATCATCCAGCTATTTTAAAGCTAGTGGCTAAAATTGGTGCACGTGTGACTCACCTGAACAGGCAATCAGGAGACTACAAATGCACTGGAAGAAATTTGCACAAAATAGGCAAAACCAAGGAGAAAAAATGGACAGAGAGCCAAAATCTGACCTCCCCTCTGCTGGGTTATTCCCTCCTTCCCTGACTTCTTGCTCCTCTCTCCCTTTTCTGTTACCTTTCTTTCAAATTCCCCTCAACCACAGAACCCATCTTTCTACACTTCCCCCTCCTTATTCCACCCACTGCAAGTTCAAGTTTTACATTAAATTATCATTCGAACCTGCTCCCCCACCAGCACAATCTGTCCGTTATCTCGCAACTTTCCTCAGTCCACCACTCCCCCCCTCCCTCTCCCCTGTATACTGCCTGTCTCATTGCTCCTCTCTTAGTCCTGAGGCACAAGGGCTTCTGCAGATACCGGAAACCTTAAGCAACACATACAAAGTGCTAATGCTAATTGTTTTTCGCCCACAGATTTGCTCGACAGGCTGAGTCCCTCCTGCAGAATTGTTTGTTGCTGCCTTTCGAAAATCTGCAGTCTCTAACTTGTCTGAGAGATTGTGATACACTACCCCCATTAAAACTCACCTGACAGTCACCGAGCAAACATGCAGTGTGATTTTGTTATTTAATCAACATCAAAATTTGTGATGACATAATGTAAAAAAAATAAACCTGCTGTTTCCTTTGAAAATATCGGACAAATCCATTTAACTTTTCTGGCAGTAGTTTAACTTTCACAGGTTCTACACTTGTCTCCTTTTGTCTGTAGCATTAACCTTCCTTGTCAGCAATAACTTTCTGTTTTCAGTCTACATTTCAAACACCAGCATCTGAAAAACTTACACTCGGTTGCTTCTCTTGCTTTTGTTCCTGTCAACTGTCTCTCCCTCTCCTTCCCTTTCTTCTACGGTCCGCTCTCCTCGCCTATCAGATTCCTTCTTCAGCCCTTTGCCTTTTCCACCTGTCACCTCGCAGGTCTCATTTTATCCCCAGCAATGTACCTTCCCCCTCACCTGGCTTCACCTATCACCTTCCAGCTTGTACAACTTCTCCTCCCTCATCTTCTTATTCTGAATTCTTCCCTCCTTCCTTTCGAGTCCTGATGAATGTCCTTGGCTTGAAATGTAAACTTTTTATTCTTTTCCATAGATGGCACCTCACCTGCTGAGTTCCTCCAGCATTTTGTATGTACAATTCCCAATTTGTGTCTGCTTGATCACCTGGAGCACCAAAAGGTGCCCTTCAGCTGAGATGAGGTACCAGTTTACACTGATCCCACTTCACTTGCGTCATGCAATACCATTAGCTTCCCCCAGCCACCCCATGGGAGGTACTATCTCTCACCTGTGCTCCAGGTGCAGTTTAAGCAGACAGTATCAATCTGTGTACAGTACATATCTGTGGAGGGAAATGGACAGTCAGCATTTTGGGTTGAGACCTTTCATCGGGATTGGTTGAGGCCAATCCAGATGAGGGGTCAGATCTGAAGGATGCTCGGCAGCTGTGGCAGGGTTTGAATGCTATCACCTCCTTTAAAGCGGAGCTGAGTGGCATAGGTGACAAGAAGGTTTTGGTCCCAGATAAGCACATTGTCTTTTTATATTTGCCTTGACCATCAAAATATGAAGGCACTTCACAAACTCCCACAGCTACCGATGACCCTGTGATTATAGTCTCTGAGGTTGATGAGAGAGCATCTTTCAGGAGTGTGAACCCACGGAAAGCACCTGGCCCAGACAGGTTACCTGGCTGAGTACTAAAGACCTTTGCTAATCAACTGGCTGCAGTGTTCACGGATATCTTTAACCTCGCACTTCAGCAGTCTGAGGTACCTATCTGCTTCAAGCAAGCTTCAATTATAGCTGTGCCTAACAAGAATGTAGTAACCTGTCTCAACGATTATCGTCCAGTAGCACTTATAACTACAGTGATGAAGTGCTTTGAGAGGTTGCTGATGAAGTATATCAACTCCTGCCTGAGAAGCGACTTGGGTGTGCTCCAATTTGCTTACCGTCACAAAGGGTCAACAACAGATGCCATTTCATTTGCCCTTCACTCAACCATGAAAGATCTGGATAGTGAAGATCCATACATCAAGATGCTCCTCATTGACTACATCTCTATATTCAATACTCTCATCCCCTCAAAACTAATCAATAAGCTTCAGGACCTTGGCTCCAATACCTCCTTGTGCAATTGGACCCTCGATTTCCTTACTCGCAAACCCTAGTCTGCTTGGATTGTCAACAACAAATCCTCCACAATCTCCATCAGCGCAGGTGTACCACAAGGCTGTGTGCTTAGCCCCCTGTTCTACTCGCTTTACACTTATGACTGTGTGGCTAAGCACAGCTCCAGTGCCATACTTAAGTTTGCTGATGACACCACCGTCCATGGCTGAATCAAAGCTGGTGATGAATCAGGATATAGGAGGGAAATTGAAAATGTGGCTGAGTGATATACCACAGCAAGAACCTCTCACTCAATGTCAGCAAGACCAAGGAGCTGATTGTTCTGTACAGGAAACCGGAGATCTATGAGTCAGTCCTTATTGAGGAACCAGAGGTGGATGGGGTCAAAAGCTTTAAATTCCTTTGTGTTATCGTTTGAGAGGATCTATTCAGGGTCCTGCATGTAAGTGCCATTACAAGGAAAGCTTTGTGAAGATGCAGTATGTCATCTGAAACTTTGACAAACTTCTGTAAATGCCCAGTGGAGAGTATGTTGACTGGTTGCATCATGGCCTGGTTTGGAAACACTCATGTCCTTGAACAGAAAATTGTACGGAAAGTAGTGGAGACAGCCCAATCCATCATGGGTAAAGCCATCTCCACCATCGTGCATTTTTACATGCAGCACTGATGCAGGAAAGCAGTATACATCATCAAGGATGCCCACCATCCAGGCCATGCTCTCTTCTTGCTGCTGCCATCAGGAAAGAGGTAAGGCATCTCAGGAACGGTGTCACCCCTCATCAGTCTCTTGAACCAGAGGAGATAACTTCACTCAACTTCACTTGCCCCTTCACTGAAATGTTCCTACAACCTATGGACTCACTTTCAAGGCCTCTTCATTTCATGTTCTTGATATCTGCCACTTATTATAATTATAATTATTTTTCTCTTTTTGTATTTGCAGTTTGTTGTCTTTTGCACACTGGTGTTTCTCTGTTTTGTTGGGTGCTGTGCTTCATTCCTTCTTTTGTGCCCTTTGTGTTTACTCTGAATACCCATAAGAAATGAATCTCAGGGTTGTATATGGTGATATACATGTACTTTGATAATAAATTTACTTTGAACTTTGAAATGCCCAGTGCCCACCTCCCTCCATTGATGATGCCTGACTTGCTGAGTTCTTCCACTGCTTTCTGTGTTGCTACAGATTCCAGTATCTGTAGTTTCTTGTGTCTTGTGACAATAATGAAGGGTGTTGTTCCTAAAAACTGACTATATTGCAATGTTCTGTCATGCAAACTCTTGTCAAAATTGACAAGATTGTTTCTCTCTGTTTATTTAGTTATTTTACTCCCAGTTGAATTACTTAAGAACAATTTTTATTCCATATCTCAATTATTTTGATTATGACTTGTGATAAGAGTGAGCTTCCGTTATCCAGCTGTCATAATGTGAGGGTACCACTGTACCGGTAAAACTCTGGATTAGAAAGGGTAAGTCAGTGGTTTTGTCAATGGGAGAGTAACCTAGACACTGGATATTGGTCTGGGGACGGTCATTGAAGTCTCACCTTTGCAGCGGGGGAATTTAAACTGAACTGATAAAATTCTGTATTTCTCATGCCATTTGGCCCATTGAATCTGTGTCAACTCTCAGAGCAATCCCAAATTTACATAATGTCCACTCTCTCTCATCTGTCCATCAGCTCATTTTGTTACCTACCATCCATCTACTATTCTAGGGATAATGTTTAATTACCAATTAACCTGATCATAAGGAAGGCAAATGCAATCTTAGCATTTTTTTTAAGAGACTAGAATGGAAAACCAAGGGTGCAATGCAGTGCCTTCAGATATTTATTTAGAGATACAACACACAACAGACCCTACTGGCCCAACAAGCCACAAACTAGACTAATCACAGGACAATTTACAATGACCAACTAACCTACTAACCATTATGTCTTTGGTCTGTGGGACAAAACCGGAGCATCGGGAGGAAACCCATGTGGTTCATGGGCAGAACGTTTTAACTCCTAACAGAAGCTTTTGTTAAGATCACATGGAATACTATGAATAGTTGAATCCTGCGAAGAGTCTTGACCCGAAACGTCGACTGTACTTTTTTTTCCATAGATGCTGAGTTCCTCCAGCATTTTGTGTGTGTTGCTTGGATTTCCAGCATCTGCAGATTTTCTGTTGTTTGTGCATTGTGAGTAGTGTTGGGCCTCTTATTTAAGAAAGGGTGTGCTGGCATTGGAGAGGTTCAGGAGAATGATCTCAGGAATGAAAGGGTTGGTGTATAAGGAGCATTTGATGGGTCTGGTCCTGTATTTTCCAGTGTTTAGAAGAATGAGGGAGATCTTATTGAAACCTACTGGATATTGAAAGGCCTGGACATGCAGAAGATGTTCCCTACAGTGGAGTTGGGGGAGGGGGGGTCTAGGACCAGAAGGCATTTCCTCTGAATAGGACATCCCTTTATGACGGAGATAAGGAGGAAGTTCTCTAGCCAGACGGTGGTGAATCTGTGGAAGTCGTTGCCACAGATGGCTGTGGAGGTCAAGTCTCTAGATGTTTTCATAGTGGCGGTTGATATATGTTTGATTAGTCAGGACAATGAAGATTATGAGTGAAGGCAGGAGAATGTAGTCGAAAGGGAAAATAAATCAGCCATGATCAAGTGGGGGAAGCAGACTCGATGGGCCAAATGGGCTCATTCTGCTTCTTATGATCTTATGGTCTAACCTACTGAGCTGCCTGTATGTGGATGTAGGAAGAAACTGGAACACCTCGAGGTGAGGCAGCAGCCCTGCCAGTTGAGTATGTTACGACACCCAAGTGTCTATAGCAAGGCAAGTATTTATTGCCCAATCCTAGTCGTTCTTGTGAAGGTGGGAGTCTTTCACCCTCTCCAGCTGCTGCAGCCGTTTTCAATCCAGCTGGGTGCGGTTCAGAATCGGCCACATTCTGAGGCAGATCAAAGCCAGACTGGGTAAGCGTGGCAGATTTCCTTCCCCTGAAGCACGTCAGTGGGCCGGATGCATCTTTATGACAAGCTTATAATTTCCTGCTTGCCGTAATTAACATCAACTAGCTTTTCAATTGGAAGCACAGTGATGTGTGATGTGGCGAATAGTGCTGTTGACTCAGATCTGCAGTCGAACCTGAGGTCCGCTATTGTCTATGTGGAGTTTGTGTTCTCCTGTGACCATGTGGGCTCTCCCTGAGTGTTCAGGTTTCCTCCCACAAGTTAAAGATGTGCAAGTTTGTAGGTTCACTGGCTTCACAGGTGACTTAATGAGACGATAACAATATTATCCCTCTGGCAGGCAAGTCAGTGAAGGGACAAAGATTTAAAACAATTATCACAACAAAATAGAGATGTTATGAGATAATTATCCCTGAGAAAAATAAAACTGCTAGAGTAACTCAGCAGGTCAAGCAGCATCTATAGACATCGTGGAATTGTTGCCATTTTGGATTGAGACCCTGCATCAGGATGAAAATGTTGACTGAAATGTTTCAGAATCAGGTGTATTATCACGCACATGTGGCATGAAATCTGTTGTTTTGTGGCAGCAGGACAGAAAAAACAATCTTACTGTAAGTTACAATAAGAAATGTAAATGTAAGTGGTGCAGAAAGAGAGGAAACTAGTGAGATAGTGCTGGTGGGCTGTTCAGAAATCTGGCGATGGAGGGGAAGAAGCTGTTCCTATCTCACTGAATGTGCCCTCCCACAGATGCTGCTCAGCCCATTGAATTTTTCCAGCAGATTGTTTGTTCCTGCAGGTTCCAGTGTCAGTAGAGTCTCATGTCTCTACTTCCCTTGGCGTAGATGTGTGGTAAGTGACAATCAGGATGTGTGGACAGGTGAGAGAGAATTGGGCATCCAGGAAATATGGGATTCACCGGATTGAATGGAACTATTAGAGTAAAATTAGAAATTAGAGATTTATCTTCTTGGATTTAAATTCCCAGTTGCCATGCTGGGTCTTCAGTTACTGTTGCTGGATTGATATCCAGTTTCCTGGTTTGCTCATCCACTACCAGAATGAGTGGTTTTGGAATGGGCAAGAAAGTGCAGGAGGGAGTGGATAAGAGGTGAGGAGGAGGAGGAGGGGTGGACTGGAGAGCGCAGGGGGGGGCTTAAAATGAGCAAGGAATTGGGGACATCTTCGGAGTGGGTAAGTGGAATGGGAAATGTGGTAAAGTGATGAAGTGAGGTCAGATTTTGTGAAGCCTTTCAGGACAATAAATGAACAGCCAGAATTCCTTGTGTTTCTTCCTTTTCTTTACAGGGCCCCCCTGGAATCATCGGCCTAAAAGGTGACTCTGGTGAAATGGGTCCAAAGGTAGGCTAATGGCTGTTTCTGACAAATATTTATTTTAGTAATGAAACATAATCCAAGTTGAAAGCTGATGCCTGAGGGTCTGGAGCCAAGGCCTGGAGGCAGCCGGGCCCAGGGTGGGAGGCCTGATGTTGTATGTATGAGTGAGGAGGTGGGTGGGGAATAGGCCTGTTTTGGTGGTGGTGTTGCTGTCAAAATGTGCGGTGACACCTGTGGCCTGTCCTCAGCTCATATTGGGTGTGTTGGTTGCTAACGTAAATGGCACACTTCACTGTATGTTTCCATGTACACGTGATAAAGTGAGAAATCTGAATCTCTCTGGTCAGAATGTCCAGGTAAAGTCTGACCTTGAGGATCAGTGAGGGCTTCCTCAACACAAGAACAGATTCCATGCTCTTTATGCAAAATGGAAGCTACCTTGAAGTTAAGATTAGCATTAACATCCTGACGCACTTTCTATGTGTGTCTGCTTGTGACTAAGTGGGGAGCTTTCTTGAACCTGAATCAAGAGGTTCTGGGTTCAAGATTGTCTTCAATGGTTTGAACAAAGAGTGGAGGCAGTCTCTTGTAGTTGGATACTGCTAGTCTACGAGTGAAAATTCTCATGACATGAAAGCAAGTCCCTCCTGTGCTTGCATCTGTTGTGTTATGAAGAGAGATTTTCCTGCTCTCACAAACATTATTTATTTTTCAGCCAACATCTCAATGTTTTGAAAAATAAAACATTTAATCTGTTCAAACACAGCAAATTCTGGAAATAATCAGCGGATCAGATTAGAGGGGGTTGGGCAAACTTGGGCTGTTTCCTCGAAATGTCAGACGCTGAGCAGAGACCTGAAAGCAGTTTATAAATTACAAGAGTTATATGTAGGGTAGAGAGTCAGAATCTTTCTTTCCCCCAGGATAGAATTGTTAAATACTGGAGCATTGCATTTAAGGTGGCTTTTAAGGCGCTTTCAGCGAGACACACGGATATGTAGAGAATGGAGGGATGTGGATCACGTTCAGTCAGAAATGTTTTAGTGAAATTTGTCATTGTGATTGACACAGACATTGTGGGTCAAAGGCTGGGTTTCCACAATGTTCAGGGAGCATCAGAGAGAGAGAGAGAGATAAGGATTGTAGAAGATTGGGAGGAGATTCAACAAAATTATGATGGATATCAATAGGGTAAATGAAACAGGCTTTTTACACTGAGGTTGAGTGGTACTATAAGCAGAGGTCGTGGGTTAAGGGTGAAAGATAAAAAGTCTAAGGGGAACATGAGGGGAAACTTCTTCACTCAGAGGATCATGAGAGTGTGGAATGAGGTGCCAGCACAAGTGGTGCAAGCAGGCTTGATTTTAATGTTTAAGTGACGTTTGGATAGATACATGGACAGTAGGGGTATGGAGGGTTATGGTCCTGCTGCAGGTTGAAGGGAGTAGACAGTTTAAATGGTTTGGCGTGGAATAGATGGGCTGAAGAGATTATTCCTGTGTTGCACCTTTCTATGACTCTGTAAATCCAAGAGTTAATGTTGCAGCTCCATCAGGGACTTTGTTTCCTTCTCCACAGAAGCTGCTCAAACTGCAAAGTATTTCCTGGATTTGCTGATATTATGTCAAGACCCAATTGTTCTTTGCGAGAATTTGCCATGAGCAACCATAATTGCTGTGTTCTCCATTGTCACAGTGGATGCTAGTCTTCAAGCAGCACTGTGGAGAGTCTTGGGGAACATGCTGGCTTTGAGGAAGGTGCCTTAAAATGTTTTTCTTTGCCTTCTAGGGTCCTCCTGGTGTGTTGGGACCTCCAGGTCCTTCTGGAAGAACTGGAAGAAGGGTAGGGATCTCCTTGTTTAAATGAACATGGGACACCTCCATTGAAGTGGAGGATGTAATCAGCAATTTCAGAACCATTAGTTCTATCTAGATTTACTCTAAATATTAGATTGATTCATTAATTAATTGAAAGGTGTTGGGAGGCTGTACTTCACTGCTGTGACTGGGAGCGATACAGAGTGAAAACAGGCTCAGAAATGAGCCAGCACGCATCAGTTGGGCTCACCAGTCCTTGCCACTGCCTTACTCTCAGTTTGGATATTGGCACGTGTTTTTGGGCTGGTTAGGTGATTGAACTGCTGTGGAAGATATTAATAGAGGAAGTTATGGTGAATTAACCATATGTAGAAGCAGGAGGAGGCAAGTAAGCTGCTCGATTTTGCATCTACCCTCATTAATCTGCGAGATAATTCCATATAAGCCTACGGACTCTCATAGCTACCTGGACTATTCCTCTTCTCACCGTCTCTTGCAAAAGTGCAATACTCTTCTCGCAATTCCTCCGTCTCCGCCACATCTGCTCTCAGGATGAGGCTTTTCATTCCAGGACGAAGGAGATGTCCTCCTTTTTTAAAGAAAGGGACTTCCCTTCCTCCACCATCAACTCTGCTCTCAAACACATCTCCCCCATTTCACGTACATCTGCTCTCACTCCATCCTCCCGCCACCCCACTAGGAATAGGGTTCCCCTTGTCCTCACCTACCACCCCACCAGCATATAATTCTCTGTAACTTCTGCCACCTCCAACGGGATCCTACCACTAAGCACATCTTTCCCTCGTGCCCCCCCCCGCTTTCCGCAGGGATCACTCCCTACGCGACTCCCTTGTCCATTCATCCCCCCCCCCCCCAATCCCACCTCACTGATCTCCCTCCTGGCACTTATCCTTGTAATCGGAACAAGTGCTACACATGCCCTTAAACTTCCTCCCTCACCACCATTCAGGGCCCCAAACAGTCCTTCCAGGTGAGGCGACACTTCACCTGTGAGTCGGCTGGGGTGATATACTGCGTTTGGTGCTCCCAATGTGGCCTTCTATATATTGGCGAGACCCGACACAGACTGGGAGATCATTTTGCTGAACACCTACGCTCTGTCCGCCAGAGAAAGCAGGATCTCCCAGTGGCCACACATTTTAATTCCATATCCCATTTCCATTCTGATGTGTGTGTGTGTGTGTGTGTGTGTGTGTGTGTGTGTGTCTGTCTGTCTGTCTGTGTCTCTCTCTCTTTCTCCTCCCCCCCCTTATCTCCCTCTGTCCCTCTGACTATACCCCTTGCCCATCCTCTGGGTTTCCCCCCCCTTCCCCTTTTCCTTCTCCCTGGACCTCCTGTCCCATGATCCTCTCATATCCCTTTTGCCAGTCACCTGGCCAGCTCTTGGCTCCATCCCTCCCCCTCCTGTCTTCTCCTATCATTTTGCATCTCCCCCTCCCCCTCCCACTTTCAAATCTCTTACTCACTCTTCCTTCAGTTAGTCCTGACGAAGGGTCTCGGCCCGAAACGTCGACTGTACCTCTTCCTAGGGATGCTGCCTGGCCTGCTGCATTCACCAGCAACTTTGATAAGGTGATGAGAACCATTGATCGTGTGGATACTCAGAAGCTTTTTCCCAGTGCTGAAATGGTTGCTACAAGTTTTCTTGCACAGAGTAGTGAGTGCGTGGAATGGGCTGCCGGCAATGCTGGTGGAAGTGGATACGATAGGGTCTTTTAAGAGACTTTTGGATAGGTACATGGAGCTTAGAAAAATAGAGGGCTATGGGTAACCCAGGTAATTTCTGAGGTAGGGACATGTTCGGCACAACTTTGTGGGCCGAGGGGCCTGTATTGTGCTGTAGGTTTTCTATGTTTCTAACTAGAAGTAGGCCATTTGGCTTCTTGTGTCTTTTCTGATATTCAATAATATTGGGCTAATCTTCTATCTCCTCTCCACTTTCTTGCACAAATCCCACTTCTCTCAATCTGCTAAATATCTAAAGAGCCTTCAGACTCTGCCTTGGCTGTGCTGAGTGACTGAGCACTTTAACTATTCCCTACCCCGGGGTGATGACATTTCTTTGCATTTTGGTTCTGATTGACCAGTAACTTATATTAGGTTTTGGGTTCTTTGCTCTAGATACTTGAGTCAGGGAAATGCTACCTCCACATCCACCCCCTCCTCCCACACATCAAGAATTTTGGTATATTTAAACGTAACACCTCAAACCAGTAACCACTATCATTCCCTCTATCAAGCAAGAACCTGTAGAAACATGAAGTTTCAATATAAGTCAAAGTTTGATAAAGCTATCTTAAGTGATGTGGTTTTGTGAATATCCTCAGTCACTGTGAAATTCCAAGCCAAGTCTTTTCCCTAACTTGGCAGGAGCCCAAACTTCTGTTCTGTAATTCTGAAACCCGACAGAGTTCTTGGATAGCGTACAAGGACGTGTACATTCCTGCTCAAAGGCATCTGGGATTTGTTTGAGATCTTCCCAGTGTGCGCAGAGTACAGGAATTCAACAGAGCACCAGAGATAGTGTTTGCCTCAACCGTCTCTCTCGGGACGTTGAAGACAGCAATCCACCTGCTGAGTCTGCTCGCACCACCCATCCCTGACTTGTCCATCTGACCTGGCTGTCCCATCCCAATTGTGTAGCCAACTTCCAACTGTTTACCACCCTGTGCAGAAATGTTTCCTAATTGGACTGGCTGAAGACCTGCTTTGAACTTGACATATATGTAGTCCTATTTTCTCTTACCATTCTATTGTTTTGTTTCTCTAATTCTTTAACTTATACCCTTATCCTTTGTATTTTGTTTTCCTTGTGCTTTCTTTAAAGTATTCTATCTTTCCACGATGGTATTCTAACTCTAACATGCATATTCACTTTCTCTCTCACACACTCATGTCCTAGTTATTGTCCCCTTTTCCTCTTCCTCGGTTTCCACCATCACCCTTTGTGTTTCAAATATCTCCCAACCTTCTGTTTCTCCGAATCCTCTCCCTCTTTGTATCTCAGATGCCTCTTTCTTACTTCCATTTTGTACTCTGACTCTCCTCCAACGTACTCTCCCTTTCTCTCCCTTTACCTGTCTATCTCTTTCTCTCTGTCTCTGTCTGTCTCCCTTTTTGTCTCTCTCTCTGTCCATCTTTGTCTTTTTCTATCACTCTGTGTCTCTTACTCTCTTGTCGTCTGTCTCGATTTTATTCTCTCTCTCTCTCTCTCTCTCTCTCTCTCTCTCTCTCTCTCAGTCTTTGTGTGTGTGAGTGTGTCTCTGTCTCTCTGTACGCTCTTCCCATGTGCTTCTCCATCCCTTTTTTCTCTCCCTTTTCTCTCCCTCTTGCTCTTTTCTCTACATATACCTCACACATTCTCTCTCCTTCCCCCTCTCCCCCTCCTCCCCTCTCGGTACCCCCCTCTATCTCCACTCTCTCTCACACCCACTCTCTCCCCCCTCTCTATCTCCCCCCTCACTCTGCCCCCCCTCAAACTCTTCCCCTTCTCTTGCTAGCCAATGTGTTAGCTCTCTACCCCCACCCCACCGGACTCTGTCTTGTACATTCTCTCTCATACACTCTCACCCCACCCCCTCTCTCCTCTGTCCTCTTTCCTGCTGCTTGTTCTTTCTGCCTGTCTACTCCCTCCAACACTTTACTGCCCAAGTCACTCCTCATCCACCAGCTGAGTGATGCTTACTCCTCCTGGCATTGACTCTGATTGCCTCGCCTTTCCGAGCCAGACCTATCTGCGGCAATACCCTGACTGATAACAGTGTGTTTTGCTTGGGTAGCTAATGATTGCAATTCATGATTATAAATCTCTTCACCTACAGTTTTAATCTGAACCCCCTCAGCAAAGCAGCTGTTAATATCCCAGAAACCAAGCAGTTGATGTTATTAGTTGTCCTGTTTTTTAAAAATGTGGGTGGGTAGAAATTAATTAGTACTTGATGAAGTTTAATGATTTAATTATGAACAAAATCCATGCTAATTACTTGTACAATAACATCAAGGAAAATCAAGGATGAGAAAAGATAATTCAAACTATTGAGTCTGTCCCTCTGCACTTTAAATCAACCTTGTTTTTTGAACGTCCTGCAGATAACTTTACTGTTGAAGTCCGGCTTTCAAAATTTGTCATTAAGCTTCCATTCAAAGAAAAAATATCTTCCTGACATCTCTCAAATTATGAGTGAAGTGCCAGAAAGCTGACAACGTTGTTATGTTTTTGACACACTGTCTAATGCTTGGAGTCCACCCAACAATACCAGTGATCTGGGATCTTTCCTGGAATTTTCCTAACGAGCACAGCATTGATTTAAGATCCACCTAACTTCCTGGTTCACAAAGTGCTTACTTTGATTCGCTGCCAGGATGATCAGGTGGGCATTGGTGATGGTACTTTGGGAGGCAGTGTTGTCATCGATTCCCACTGGGAACTGGTGAAGTTGAGTTGTAGCTAGTGAGAATCGTCATTGAAAATGTTGGGGATTGGTTAGGGATCAGCATGGGACTGTCCCTGGTTTTTTGGGGATGGTTGAGGATTAATATTGATTGAAAAAGTTCTTGAAAGGGCTGCAGGAGTGTTGTAAAGACAGAGTTTAGTGGTCCAAAGGATGGATTCCATTGTGGTGCCATAGTGTGACTTACAATCTTAGTCAATCTTCCTCCCTCAGTGAGTTAGCAATAGAACCAGATTAACCTGGCATTTGCCTTGTCACACTTTGAGGAAATGGTGTCCACTCAAAATCAGAATCAAAATCAGGTTTAATATCACCGGCATATGTCGTGAAAATTGTTAACATAGTGGCAGCAGTACAATGCAATACGTGATGAATATCGAAAAATAAATACATATTTTAATTACAGTAAGTATATATATGTAAGTTAAATTGTTACATTAAAAATAGTGCAAAAACAGAAATAATATATAATATAAAAAATTGAGGTAGTGTGAGAAGACCATAAGATATAGGAGCAAAAGTAGGCCTTTCAGCCCATTGAGCCATTCAGTCATGAGCTGATCCAATTCTTCCAGTCATCCCCACTCCCCTGCCTTCACCCCATGCCCTTTGATGCCCTGGCTAATCAAAAACCTATCTATCTCTGCCTTAAATGCACCCAGTAACTTGGCCTCCACAGCCGCTCGTGGCAACAAGTTCCACAGAGAGTGTTCATAAGTTCAATGACCATTTAGGAATCAGTAGGCAGAGGGGAAGAAACCGTTCCTGAATCTCTGAGTGTGTGCCTTTTGACTTTTGTACCTTCTTTCTGACACTAACAATGAGAAGAGGGCATGTCCTGGGTGATGGGGGTCCTTAATAATAGACGTCCCCTTTCTGAGGTAGTGCTCCTTGAAGATGGAGCTGACTAATCTTAAACATAGAACCACTGACTCAGGTAGTGCATTCCATGCACAACCACTCTCTGAGTAAAAAACCTTCCCCTAATATCCCCATTGAACTTCCCACCCTTTACCTTAAAACCACGTCCTCTTGTATTGAGCAGTGGTGCCCTGGGGAAGAGGCGCTGGCTGTCCACTCTATCTATTCCTCTTATTATCTTGTACACCTCTATCATGTCTCCTCTCATTCTCCTTCTCTCCAAAGAGTAAAGCCCTAGCTCCCTTAATCTCTGATCATAATGCATACTCTCTAAACCAGGCAGCATCCTGGTAAATCTCCTCTGTACCCTTTCCAATGCTTCCACATCCTTCCTATAGTGAGGCGACCAGGACTGGACACAGTAACTCTAAGTGTGGCCAAACCAGAGTTTTATAGAGCTGCATCATTAGATCATGACTCTTAAACTCTGTCCCTCGACTTATGAAAGCTAACACCCCATAAGCTTTCTTAACTACCCTATCCACCTGTGAGGCAACTTTCAGGGATCTGTGGATATGTACCCCCAGATCCCTCTGCTCCTCTACACTACCAAGTATCCTACCATTTACTTTGTACTCTGCCTTGGAGTTTGTCCTTCCAAAGTGTACCACCTCACACTTCTCCGGGATGAACTCCATCTGCCACTTCTCAGCCCACTTCTGCATCCTATCAATGTCTCTCTGCAATCTTTGACAATCCTCTACACTACCTACAACACCACCAACCTTTGTGTTGTCTGCAATCTTGCCAACCCACCCTTCTACCCCCACGTCCAGGTCATTAATAAAAATCACGAAAAATAGAGGTCCCAGAACAGATCCTTGTGGGACACCACTAGTCACAACCCTCCAATCCGAATGTACTCCCTCCACCATGACCCTCTGCCTTCTGTAGGCAAGCCAATTCTGAATCCACCTGGCCAAACTTCCCTGGATCCCATGCCTTCTGGCTTTCTGAATAAGCCTACCGTGTGGAACCTTGTCAAATGCCTTACTAAAATCCATGTAGATCACATCCACTGCACTACCCTCATCTATATGCCTGGTCACCTACTCAAAGAACTCTATCAGGCTTGTTAGACATGATCTGCCCTTCACAAAGCCATGCTGACTGTCCCTGATCAGACTATGATTCTCTAAATGCCCAGAGATCCTATCTCTAAGAATCTTTTCCAACAGCTTTCCCACCACAGACGTAAGGCTCACTAGTCTATAATTACCCGGACTATCCGTACTACCTTTTTTTGAACAAGGGGACAACATTTGCTTCCCTCCAATCCTCTGGTACCATTCCCATGGACAACGAGGACATAAAGATCCTAGCCAGAGGCTCAGCAATCTCTTCCCTCGCCTCGTGGAGCAGCCTGGGGAATATTCCGTCAGGCCCGGGGACTTATCCGTCCTAATGTATTTTAACAACTCCAACACCTCCTCTCCGTTTATAGCAACATGCTCCAGAACATCAACCTCACTAATATTGTCCTCACCATCAAGTTCCCTCTCATTGGTGAATACCGAAGAGAAGTATTCATTGAGGGCCTCGCTCACTTCCACAGCCTCCAGGCACATCTTCCCACCTTTATCTCTAATCAGTCCTACCTTCACTCCTGTCATCCTTTTGTTCTTCACATAATTGAAGAATGCCCTTGGGGTTTTCCTTTACCCTACTCGCCAAGGCCTTCTTATGCCCCCTTCTTGCTCTTCTCAGCCCTTTCTTAAGCTCCTTTCTTGCGACCCTATATTCCTCAATAGGCCCCTCTGATCCTTGCTTCCTAAACCTCATGTATGCTGCCTTCTTCCACCTGACTGGATTTTCCACCTCACTTGTCACCCATGGTTCCTTCACCCTACCATTCTTTATCTTCCTCAGTGGGACAAATTTATCCCTAACATCCTGCAAGAGATCTCTAAACGTCGACCACATGTCTATGGTACATTTCCCTGCAAAAACATCATCCCAATTCACACCCGCAAGTTCTAGCCTTATAGCCTCATAATTTGCCCTTCCCCAATTAAAAATGTTCCTGTCCTCAATTTCTGTAGCTTCTTTCTGTCCAGTGCAGTAGCAGCTCCCCTCCCCCCAGTAACAGATGGTGATGCAGCCTGTTAGAATGGTATCCACAATACACCTGTAGAGGTTTTTGAGTGCTTTAGGTGACAAACCAAATCTCAAACTCCTAATGAAATACACCCACTTTCTTGCCTTCTTTACAGCTGCATCTCTATGTTGGACCCACGTTAGCTCCTCACAGATACTAACACCCACAAACTTGAAATTGCTCACTCTCTCCACTTCTTATCACTCTTTGAGAATTGGTTCATGTCCCCTCAACGGTGTTGTAGATATCCATTTATAGACAATAGACAATAGGTGCAGAAGTAGGCCATTCGGCCCTTTGAGCCAGCACCACCATTCACTATGATCATAGCTGATCATCTACAATCAGTATCCAGTTCCTGCCTTATCCCCATAACCTTTGATTCCGCTATCTTTAAGAGCTCTATTCATCTCCTTCTTGAAAGCATCCAGAGACTTGGCCTCCACAGCCTTCTGGGGGAGAGTATTCCATACATCCACCACTCTCTGGTTGAAAAAGTTTTTCCTCAACTTCGTTCTAAATGGCCTACCCCTTATTCTTAAACTGTGGCCTCTGGTTCTGGACTCACCCATTAGCGGGAACATGCTTCCTGCTTCCAGCGTGTCCAATCCCTTAATAATCTTATATGATTCAATAAGATCCCCTCTCAGCCTTCTAAATTCCAGTGTATACAAGCCCAGTCACTCCAATCTTTCGACATATGACAGTCCTGCTATCCCAGGAATTAACCTTGTGAACCTACGCTGCACTTCCTAAATAGCAAGAATGTCCTTCCTCAAATTTGGAGACCAAAAATGTACTATCCTCATCAAATTGCAGAATTGAAAAATGCGAAGAGAAATGAGATTATATCCTGGATTCCTTACAAAATGGATGAAAATAGATGCCTTATTATACAACAATGTGGAGGCTTTGGAGAGGGTGCTGGAGCAGTTCACTGTGCAGGAGAGGGCATGTGCTATCACTGCAAGTTGGATAAAGAGGGTTGTTTTCTTCAGTTGTGGAAACTGAGGGGAGACATCAAAGAAATTTATAAAGTTATAAGAGGCATAGATGAACAATAGTATTTGACACTACTTCCGGGCTTGAAATGTCAAATACTACAGGACATGCATTTAATGTAAGGCTTGGGAAAGTTCAAAGGGAATTGGGTTACACAGAATGTGGTGGGTGTCTGGGATAATGCTGGTTGCAGATTTCAAAAGCATTTAAGACACCCTTACGCACATTGACTAGGCAGGAAATGGAGGGGTGTGGACATTGTACAGGCAGAAGGGAGAAATGATTGGTGTCATTAGGCATTAGATTAATGAGTTCAGTAAAACATTGTGGGTCGAAGGGCTTCTTACTGTTCTATCTTCTTAATAATCTTGACGTGTACCTTTCAGTCTGACTAACTGCATATTTTCTCAATTTAACAGGGTCGGCCTGGAGTAAATGGAGTACGAGGGTTACCTGGTGAGCCAGGAGTAAAGGTGGGTCGTTTGTGGACTCTCCTGGCACCTGTATGACTTCCTGAACAGTCACCATTGTCTTCCTTCTCAACTTCAAGTGCACCCACCAACCTGCTTCATAGATTGGCCTCTGTGATCCCCGTCCTCGGAGACCGGCTCTGGTGATAAGCAATTCTCACCCCCCCCCCCCGCCCCACGTGGCCAACGCCCTTACATAGGAACAAGAGTTTGGGAACAGGGTTGGATTTTCCCACTGTTACGGGGCTGTGGGGACATTTACTGCTGGGTGGAAACAGAGCATTTCCTAGTGCCTTCTCTTTCCACCTCCAAGAGCCTCAACAATTGAGAGCTGAGCGGGGTGGAGCTGACCAGAGCAGAAAGCACTGAGTGGATTCACCGGTGGATGCCCGTCCCTCCATCCGCACTGTTTCTGTGATCCTCTCCCATACATTACTTATTTCCGATTTATGAATGGCTCGAGTTACAAACCATTCTCAGGAATGGAATCCTGTTGTATTCTGGGGAGGACATTTAGTCTGGTGTCTCACCATGACAGCTGGGAAATACAAATTCACGTGATTAATGTAAGTTGTAAAATGGAAACTAACAGTGACTGTGAAGCTATTGTAATGCTTTAATGGGGGAAATTTGTCCATATCAGTGGCTCCTGACCTATGCAACACACACAAAATGCTGGAGGAACTTAGCAGGTTAGGCAGCATCTATGGAAAAGAGTTATCTATCGATGTTTTGGGCTGAGACCATTCTTCAGGATGGGTCTTGGCCCAAAACATCAACTGTTTACTCTTTTCCATAGGTGCTGCCTGACCTGCTGAGTTCCTCCAGCATTTTGCGTGTGTTGTTTTGGATTTCCAGTATCTGCTGATTTCTTGTGTTTGAGGCTCCAGAGATAGGGCTGGCTTCTAATGCCCTCTGTACCTGGCTGCTCCCAGTGCGACCTCTCTTCATCAGCAAGACCTGATGTAGATTGGTGGCTACTTTGATGAGCATGTTTGCTCCATCTGCCACAAAAGGTGGAATTTCCTAATAACTATCCATCTCGATTCACCTTCCCATGTCTATTCCAACATGTCGGCCCAAGCCTCTGCTACTGCCATGATGAGGCCATACCCAGGGTGGAGAAGCAACACCTTACGTTCCATCTGCGGTGGTTAGAGTCAGGAGAGAAAAGAAACAAAGGAACAAGCCGAACTGGAAGTGTCTGGGATGAAGTAACGCTGGTATCTGAAAATGCTGAGTTTAGTACTGAATACCAAGGAACTCAACGTGTGTAGACAGAAGATGAGATGCTCCTTCTTGAGTTGACATCAGGAAACATCTTTCTCCCTGCAGACTCAAAACTACAACTCTCCCGGTTCAGTCCTGGTCTATGGAACTGCCAACTCAAAACTGCAATCACCCAGGTTCAATCCTGGCCCATGGGGCTGTCTTTGCACATTCTCCCTGCCATGATGTAGATTTCATCCTGGAGCTCTGGTTTCTTCCCATATCATAAAGGTGTGCAGTTTGAACATAGAACATAGAATAGTACAGCACAGTACAGGCCTTTCGGCCCACAATATTGTGCCGACCCTCAAACCCTGCCTCCTATATAAGCCTGCACCTTAAATTCCTCCATATACCTGTCTAGTAGTTTCTTAAACTTCACTAGTGTATCTGCCTCCACCACTGACTCAGGCAGTGCATTCCACGCACCAACCACTCTCTGAGTGAAAAACCTTCCTCTAATATCCCCTTTGAACTTCCTACCCCTTACCTTAAAGCCGTTTCCTCTTGTATTGAGCAGTGGTGCCCTGGGGAAGAGGCGCTGGCTGTCCACTCTATCTATTCCTCTCAATATCTTGTACACCTCTATCATGTCTCCTCTCATTCTCCTTCTCTCCAAAGAGTAAAGCCCTAGCTCCCTTAATCTCTGATCATAATGCATACTTTCTAAACCAGGCAGCATCCTGGTAAATCTCCTCTGTACCCTTTCCAATGCTTCCACATCCTTCTTACAGTGAGGTGACCAGAACTGGACACAGTACTCCAAGTGTGGCCGAACCAGGGTTTTATAGAGCTGCATCATTACATCACGACTCTTAAACTCTGTCCCTCGACTTATGAAAGCTAACACCCCATAAGCTTTCTTAACTACCCTATCTACCTGTGAGGCAACTTTCAGGGATCTGTGGACATGTACCCCGAGATCCCTCTGCTCCTCCACACTACCAAGTATCCTGCCATTTACTTTGTACTCTGCCTTGGAGTTTGTCCTTCCAAAGTGTACCACCTCACACTTCTCTGGGATGAACTCCATCTGCCACTTCTCAGCCCACTTCTGCATCCTATCAATGTCTCTCTGCAATCTTTGACAATCGTCTACACTACCTACAACACCACCAACCTTTGTGTCGTCTGCAAACTTGCCAACCCACCCTTCTACCCCCACATCCAGGTCGTTAATAAAAATCACGAAAAGTAGAGGTCCCAGAACAGATCCTTGTGGGACACCACTAGTCACAATCCTCCAATCTGAATGTACTTCCTCCAATCTGAATGTACTTCCTCCACCATGACCCTCTGCCTTCTGCAGGCAAGCCAATTCTGAATCCACCTGGCCAAACTTCCCTGGATCCCTTGCCTTCTAACTTTCTGAATAAGACTACCATGTGGAACCTTTTCAAATGCCTTACTAAATTCATATAGATCACATCCACTGCACTACCCTCATCTATATGCCTGGTCACCTCCTCAAAGAACTCTATCAGGCTTGTTAGACATGATCTGCCCTTCACAAATCCATGCTGACTGTCCCTGATCAGACTATGATTCTCTAAATGCCCAGAGATCCTATCTCTAAGAATCTTTTCCAACAGCTTTCCCACCACAGACGTAAGGCTCACTGGTCTATAATTACCCGGACTATCCCTACTACCTTTTTTTGAACAAGGGAACAACATTTGCTTCCCTCCAATCCTCTGGTACCATTCCCGTGGACAATAAGGACATAAAGATCCGAGCCAGAGGCTCAGCAATCTCTTCTCTCGCCTCGTGGAGCAGCCTGGGGAATATTCTGTCAGGCCCCGGGGACTTATCTGTCCTAATGTATTTTAACAACTCCAACACCTCCTCTCCCTTAATATCAACATGCTCCAGAACATCAACCTCACTCATATTGTCCTTACCATCATTAAGTTCCCTCTCATTAGTGAATACCGAAGAGAAGTATTCATTGAGGACCTCGCTCACTTCCACAGCCTCCAGGTACATCTTCCCACCTTTATCTCTAATCGGTCCTACCTTCACTCCTGTCATTCTTTTTTTCTACAAATAATTGAAGAATGCCTTGGGGTTTTCCTTTACCCTACTCGCCAAGGCCTTCTCATGCCCCCTTCTTGCTCTTCTAAGCTCCTTCTTAAGCTCCTTTCTTGCTTCCCTATATTCCTCAATAGACCCATCTGATCCTTGCTTCCTAAACCTCATGTATGCTGCCTTCTTCCACCTGACTAGATTTTCCACCTTTGTTCGGTTAATGGGCCACTACAGATTGTTTCCAACATGTGGGTCAGTGTTGGACTCTGTTGGTGAGACTTTGGGGAAGATGCAATGCCATTACATGTAAATGAAGCTTTTCCTTTTATTTATTCAGTACTACAGCACGGTAACCCACCTTTCTGGCCCAACGAGCCCTATGCTGTCCATCTGACCAATTAGCCTACGGACCCATATGTCTTTCGAATGTGGGAGGAAACCAGCGCAGTCAAGGGGAAAATGTACAAATTTCCATATTGATGATGGTGGAATTGAACCCAGGTCACTGGCACTGTAATAGTGTTACACTAACTGCTGAGTTATCATGCCGCCCCAAATGTTCAGCACAAACTTGATGGGCTAAAGGGCCTGTTTCTATTCTCTCTGACATTTTAAGACTCTGAGTGTAGAGGTTAGATTAATTTTTCACTGCAGTTCTCCAAATGGATGAGTTGAGGTAACTTCAAATGAAACCTTCCATTTTTACTTTGTAATTGGAGGCCATTTGCTGACTTGTTGTGTGGGCTAATCAGCTGCTGCTGTTCCTTTGACAGGGCGACAGGGGGTTCGATGGTTTGCCTGGATTGCCTGGGAGAAAGGGCCATCAGGTGAGTGAAACAGTTACTGCACTAGCGCGCATACGCACGCACGCACACACACACACACACACACACACACACACACACACACACAAACATTTCTTGACTCACACATACAGCGCACAAACACTCTGGCACATGTGCACGGGCACACGTCCAGTTTCACACACATAGACAAATGGATGATAATCACACACTCCCCCACACTTCTGACTGCAGAGATGAGTTGTTTCCCCAGTGAGGTGAGCCTGACCTTGATGCTCCCTCTCAGTCAGCACCCACGGTGAATCTGACCATTGCTTTGCTTTCTATGTGAAATCTTTTCCTTTTCCAGGGTGATTTTGGTCCAAAGGGCCCCCCTGGCCTTCCTGGCAATGATGGACTCAGGGTAAGTCAGTTTGGAATTAACCCTTTGAGCACTGAGGTGAGCCATGATCTCACCAAGCAGCGGAACAAGTCTGAAGGGCCATGGGTAGTTTTCTCCTGTTTTAACGTCCGCGCACAAATAGGCCTGAATTTATGATATATTTCTAGTTGGAACAATTTCTCCATCCCTCTGTATAGGTCTGTGTGCTCCACTAATCAGATTCAGATGACCATGTTGAAGCCATTACCATCTCCTGTACATCTGTGTCGTCTGAACATGAAGATGAAAAATGGACCACAGTGGTCCCAGATGTTGAATACTGTCATGCCCTATTTCCTGATCTGTTCTGCAACAGCAATTTCTCTTACAGAAGTGATTCTTCAAGTCCTCTTTAGCATAAGTTACCTAAGAGAAAATCAGCCATGCAGAAGAATTAGCAAATTATTTGTTGTTTGTGTATGATGCGGAATATCACTGATGACTCTCTCCTCTCCTCATTTTGTAGGGAGCAGATGGAACGGTAGGGCCCAGAGGGTTGCCCGGTGACCCGGTAAGTGCGGCTCTTTATTGTTGGTTCACTGTGTGCTCATTCAAAGTCAAAGTCTTACACTGGGCTTGTTCCTTCCTAGGGTGCGCGTGGCCTGCCTGGACCAAGAGGAGCCATTGGCACCCCTGGACAACCGGTACAATTATTCACTGTGCTTTGGTCTGCGGTTGATGAAGCATTTATAAAGTCCATTAACTCCGACAGGAAGTTCCTGCTCCTTCTTGACTGTTTAAAGGCCTAGATAGAGCGAGTGTGAGAGGATCTTTCCAATCATGGGGGAGTCTAGGACCAGAGGACACAGCCTCAGAATACAAGGGTGTCCTGTGAACAGAGATGAGAAGGAATTTCATTAGCCAGAGGAAAGTGAATCTGTGGAATTCATTGTCACGTATGGCTGCAAAGACCAAGTCATTGGGTATATTTTAAGTGGAGGTTGTTTGGTTATTGATTTGTAAGAGTAGGAAAGGTTATGGGGCGAAGACAGGAGAATGGGGTTGAGAGTGTTAACAAATCAGCCATGTCAGAATGACGGAGCAGACTCTATGAGCCAAATATCCTAATCCTGCTACTTTGAATTATGATCTAATGGCCTTCTCCTCTCCGTCCAGTACGCAGAAGGAAACAGGGGTGAAGTGTTGGTAATATTCCATTTTTAAGGAACTTGGCTGCTATAGTTGTGTCTATTTCCAAGTCCTGTTAAGAAAGGGTTGCAGTGAAAAGCAGAGAGAACTTCTATCTCTGGAAGTGACCAGTGGTGTGTCCTTTTGGTGGACCAGTAAGTAGAGGTACTGGAAGATCAAATCTTGATGTATGCAGAACAACTGGAGAATATTCCCTCACACTCCTGGCATGCTGCTTGTAGATGGGGGAAGCAGAACGCGAGTCAGTTGCCTCTCGATGTCCACTCATAGTTACACAATATCCATTTCCATTGATACCTGCATAGCTGGAGAATGCTGAGCTGATCAATGGCAGGTAACATTACAGCTGTTAAATGCTGGACAGTGACCAGTGAAAGTAACTTTTATAATCTATGGCACTACCAATGCTCAGTTCACCTCACCAGTGACGATGATGATGGCTGGTTCTTTGTTTGTGAAGATCAGGAGGGAAGAGTTCGGTAGGATTTTGGTAGATAGATGCAGCTGGTGGTTCTTCCAAACATGTTTCTGGAGGCTCCCAAAGGCACTTCCTTCACATCATCATGGGTATTAGCTGGCCAGATTGTGTCTCAAACAATGAGGTCCTGGAGAAGGCTCACACTGGTGAGTTGATTGTCGATGGTCCGTACAACCATAACTGCGTTGGAGATGACACTGCCCAAGTAGGTGAACTGCTCAACCGTGGTGAGAGGGTGGTTATCAATGCTGATATGAGGTGGGTTGTAAATACATGATGGGGCTTCTGTTGGAGGATCATTGTTTTCTTCAGACTGACTGGTAACCTGAAAGCCCTTGCAGCCTTGGTAAACTGTGACTGCAGCCTGTAGCACGTCCTCTGTGTGTGTAAGAAGAGCACAGTCATCCGCATATAGTAGCTGGAGAATGGGTTCTTGAATGGTTTTTATTCAGGCAAGAAGGTGGTGCAGGCTGAAAATGTTTCAGTCAGTGTGGAACCAAATGTAGATGCTCTCCAAGGTGTTCTCTTTCGCTTCCTGTAACATCAGGCTGAAAAGATGTCAAACAGTGTTAGTGCCGAAACACAGCCTTGCTTCATGCCGGTACTTGGGTCAGACAGGTCATCATTGTGTTTAACCTGACCGCTTTGGCCTTTGTGGTGCTACTGCAGGATGATGAGGAATTTCGGGGGGCAGTCGAGCTTCAACAGAATCTTCCAGAGACTATCACAGCTGACTGTGTCAAAGCCTTGGTGAGGTCTATGAACGCCATGTACAATCCCATGATCCCTTCACAACCCTTCTCCTGTATCTGGCACAGGACGAAGATCATGTCAGCTGTGCTTCTGTTTGCTCTCAATCCTCACTGACTCTCTGTGAGGTTGCCTTCGGCAATGGTAGGGATGACTCTATTCAAGAGAATTCTGGCGAAGATCTTCCCAGTGGTGGACAGTAGAGGTGTAATGCCTCTGTAGTTTGAACAATCTGATTTCTCCCCTTTGCTCTTGTACGGGAAGACACTACGACATCACATAGGTCATTTGGGACTGAACTTTTCTCCCAACAGAGTGTGAATAGGCTTGTGAGTCCACTGCAGAGAAAATCTCCACCAATTTGTACACTCCTGCTGGGATCCCAACAATGCCCGGGGCCTTATGCCATTTCAGCTTGGAAACTTTGGCTTTGACTGTGTCCGGAACTGGCTGGCCATCAAGCTTAACCCTGACCTCATGGATGCTTCTTTTACTTGATGGCCATCCCCGAAAAGACTCTCGTAGTGTTCTGTCCATCGCCTCGTGACGGCTTCCTTGTCTGTCAGCAGGCAGGAGCTGGCGCATGGGCGTAGAGGGGCTTGAAGCTGAGGAATGGGACCATACACTCCGTGCAGTGATTTGTAGAGGGCTCGAGTGTTGCCGGTGTGTGCACAGTGCTGCTTTCATTCTGCTAGGGCAGTTCACCAATCGTTCTGCATCCGTCTCAGTTTGGCTTGGGGGGTGCTGCATGCAGCTCTGTGTTCTGCCTTGGCTGCTTGGCCGCCAGGTCTAGACAGCACCAATTGATGGGAGGAGTGTTTCTTCTGGAGCAGGTTCCAGATTTCAAAGCCATTTTCATCAAACCAGTCCTTGTTTCTTCTCGAGGAGTACCCAACTACCTTGGATGGCAGTTTTCAGGTGCTCCCATTTCTTTCCTGTGTAAGAATCTGTGCTTGGGGTGCCTTTGCTGTCTGGTTTCTCTCTTGGCTCGATCTGGAATACATCTCAAGGGCAAAGAGCTTATCTCTTCAACCATGGTCCCTTTTCCCTTATTGCTATCTTGATAGCCAGTCTGACTTTCACCCTGTCCAGTGTATGACCTATACAACAGTCTGTGCTCAGCATGCCCCTGGTGCGTAGAACATCCGACACATCCTTTTGGCTCACTAGGATGTAGTCCAAGAAGTGCCAGTGTTTGGATTGGAGGTGTGGCCAGGTCGTTGTCAGCCTGTCTTTCTGTTGAAACAGCTTATTTGTTATAACCAGGCCTAATTCTGTACTGGGCTCCAGCAGCATCCTCCCATTGCCGTTGCGGTTTCTGACACCATGATAACCTAAGACTCCTGGCCAAGCCTCGACATCTCTACCCACCCTGGCTTTGAAGTTGCCTAGAGTGATGATCTTGACTACCTGATATGTTTCAAACAGGAGGGACTTCAGCTCCCCAGAGAACACGTTTTTGACAGCGAGGTCTGCTTGCAGTGTGGGGGCGTAGATACCTACAAGGGTGATGTATTGATTGTCTTGCAGCGGGAGTTGCAGGGATATGTCGGTCTGAGTGTCCGACCGGTGGGCTTTGAAGCTTATTGACGATGGTGTACTTCTCCATGAAGCCCTCCTCTGAGAGCCTGTTCTTATCGCTGATTCCGCCTGACCAGAAGAGAGTGTAGCCTGCACCATGCTCTGTCAAAGATTCTAGATCGACAAAACATACTTGGCTTATAGCAGTGATGTCAATGTCCAGCCAAGTTAATTCTCGTGCCACAAGCGCTGAGCATCTTTGGGGCTTGGCCATCTTCTCTGGAGACTTGTAGCCTCCAATTGAGCAATGTGATTAAACAATTTACTCTTGAGACTATATCCCCTCCCACTGCATGGTGAGACACCAATCATTCTCTGTCGGGAGGAGCTTCCATTCAGGATTCCCCAGAGTGCTTTACTGTGCTCAACCTGATCAATGCCATAGTGTTTGGAAAAAGACCCATTAGCCAGCTGTGTCCACGACCTGGTCAACGCCATAGAGTTACATTGCATGGAAATGCACTCATCAGCCAACAGGGTCCACAATGTGACCAACGTCATAGAGTTATTTTATGGAAATGGACCCTTAGGTCAACTAGGGCCACATCAACCATCAAGCAACCATTAACACTAATGCCATTTTATTCTCCTCCCCCCTGCAGATTCTATCACTCATCTATGTATTACTGACTGATTAATCAGTGAAGCCATGCATCTTTGGGATATGTAGGAGAGGAAACAAGTTTGGTGCCAGTCATCCATGATTGTGCCTTAATCTGACCGGAGGAGTGAGCTGGTTTTCTTTCTTCCACAGATCAGGAGTAACTTAGCTGTGAATTCCAGCCAAGGCTCCAGCCTTCCCTCTCCCATCCTAGCCCTAGCATGCACATGTACACATGTGGCTCTGGTGACTCTGTGCTGCTCTAGGGGGATTCACTTGCTGAGCTGACTCTTTGCTCCTTCAGAGTAGCGGTTTGGAACCCAGCCACGTCTCCTTTATCTGGTGCAGTTGCAAAGCAGCCTTTGTAGTTCACATATCAGTAATGCAGGCTTCATTATAAGTCTGATGTATTTTCACAAGCCCAGTAAGGTAAACTTTCTCCTCTCTTCCTGATTTAAAGAATTCTTATCTCTCAATGCTGGGAACAGAAGATCACCAAGCACTGTCATGTGGCTCACACGCTGGCTGCACAATCACGACTTAGGCCATAGCTGGAGTACTGTGCATAGCTTCTGTCACCACGCTTGGAAGGATTTGATTAAACTAGAGAGGGTGCAGAAAAATTTCACAGGAATGTGCTTGGATTTGCGGGATTAAGTTATAAAGAGAGATTGGGCAGGCTGGGACCATTTTCGCTGTAGCAAGGACTGAGAGGTGACCTCATAGAATTATGAGTGGCATGTATAGGGTAGAAATAACAGTGTATTTTCAAGAGTAGGGGAGTCCAAAACTAGGGAGCATAATTTAAAATGAGAGAGGGAAGATTTAAAGGGGATCTGGAGGGGCAAGTTTTCACATGGAGGATGAGTATGTGGAATGAGGTGTTAGAAGTGGGTACAATTACATTGTTTAAAAGCTATTTGGAGAGGAATATGGATAGAAAAGCTTCAGAGGGATATGGGCCAAAAAACCAGACAATGGGAATAGTGAAGGCGGGCATCCTTGGTTGGTCTGGAGGAGCTGAGCTGAAGAGCCTGTTTTCATAACGTATAATTGTACATGAGCATTGCTGGGGCAAGCTCACGGAAAGATACAGGACCTTCAGCCCACCTGGTATATGCTAACCATCTATTACATTCCTATAGGTCAATTCTTAGGAAGGTATTTCTCTGTCAATCCCATTGTTAATCTCCACACAGTCCCATCAAGTTCCCTCAGATCCTTTCACTAGCAAAACTAGCTGCTGCACTGTGCCACTCTTGCTGAAGAAAGGTAACTTGAGCATCCAGCAGTCACACGGAGACCCCAATCCCTGAAAAAGTCACTGTTGTCTCAACAGGCCAGAGAACAACCATGGGGAGAGAAATGAGTCACTGTTTCAAGATGTTGAGAAAATGGTAGGAGGGGAAATGGAGAGATAGAGGTGGATTGAGAGTGAGAAGAAAAGGGAAGATCAGTGGAAGGGTAGGAGAGAGGAAAGCTGAACTTGCTGAAGGAAGGATGGAATAATGTAAAATAAGCCATCCACCTGGCCCACCTTTTTATTTTGGCATCCTTCCTCTACCTTTCCAATCCTAATGAAGGGTCTCAGCCCGAAACATTGACTGTTTACTCTTTTCCATGGATGCTGCCTGACCTGCTGAGTTCCTCCAGCATTTTGTGTGTGCTGCAACACCTTTGACTCTATGTTTCACTGTTCATGTGATAAGTAAATCTGAATCTGAACTGTGCAAGAGGTAATTAGTGATACAGAGGCTAGACAGGCAGCATGCAGGAAAATTATGGAGATTGTTTTTTACAAGGTCAGGTTCACCAGCTGTTATTGGCTCAACAAAATCCTATCAAATGTAATATTCATGACAATAAAGGATTTTTATTTATATTTTCGCATAATTAAATGAGCAGAATTCCATTTATTACGAATTAGTGATTTGTTTATTAGCTGTCTGCACAGCTCCTGACCTCAGAAGATCTTGGAAAACCCATTAGCTGTAACACCACACAATTTTATGCCTGCACTTGCCAAGTTCTGCAACAATATTCAGCCCAAAGATGTGCAGGTTTTGTGTGGGGTGGGGTTAGGTGCAGCTGGGCAGATGTTGAATCAAGCATGTTAAGTAATTTCAACCCCGGAATATCCCTCTCCTGTCCATTCAACGACTTGCAAAGTTATTGAATTCATATATCGTTTATTGTTATTCATCAGCCTCGCTGTTTCTGGTCTGCTGGCCCTAGTGTGGGTGTGGACGCTGTGTAGCCTCTTCTCTGATGGCAGTGGGACAAGCAGCCTATAAGGAATGTGTAAAGAATGACCCAGATCATGAAGCAGATGTACTGCAAGGCTGAGATAAATTTCTCTGGACAAGGATGCTCCTCAGTCCCTCTTGGTTGATAGGCTTCTGTCAGGTCATAACGTGTCATGCATCAGGGTAGATTTTGCTAGGAGCTGTTCTGCTGCTCAATGGCTAGGGTTTTGGGAGCAGGTCCAGCCACTGGGGGAAGAAGCACCCAAGTGGCAGACAGAAGTGAGGTCCCTCTTCACTTACCACGGTCAGTTGGATCCAGAGCTTTGAACATCTTGAGTCACAGAGGGTTGGCAGCTTCACGCGGGATGATTC
This sequence comes from Mobula hypostoma, assembly GCF_963921235.1. NCBI lineage: Eukaryota > Metazoa > Chordata > Chondrichthyes > Myliobatiformes > Myliobatidae > Mobula > Mobula hypostoma. The sequence continues at coordinate 1,547,768 of NC_086125.1, forward strand.
CATGGGTTTGGATTGTGTTTAACATTAGACTACACTCAACCCTGCTGAACTTTTAGTGTTTGTTGACTATGGCTCAACATCTAAATAAACTGAGCCAATGCAGCCGCAATAGAATTGCTACAATATATCCTTCTGTAGTGGCCAAGCATCTACCAAGTAGTAGTAATAGCAGTAGTAGTAATAGCAGTAGTAGTAATAGCAGCAGTAGTAATAGCAGCAGTGGTAGTAGTAATAGGAGCAGTAGTAATAGCAGCAGTGGTAGTAATAGTAGTAGTGTGATCACATGAGTTGAATATAATGTTCTGCAGAAGGGTTTTCTATTAGTGGGCTCTCCGGTAGCTGCAGAGGTTGATCCAGGATCCACACTACAGGAATGTTAGGGTGGATTTCCTTAATGGAGAACACCTGTGCATGATTTTGTTAAACCTGGGGGAGCATGATGGATGGGCAGCCACCTCATGGTCCTTGAGAGATCGGTGTTAGGGTCCTGTGGCCTGCAATGCAAGATGACCGGGGACCTTTCCCTACAACAGCATTTCTCCTCCTTCACTGCCATTGCGATGCATCTGCTCCACTCTTGAGGACTTGCTTGGATGGTTCCTTGTCTGGAACCTCCCCTTGACCTTACCGCCATGGCTGATGTTACCAGGCGCTAAGTGCCACATGGCTAAACTCCAAATGGCATCACTATTGGGATCTCAGGAGCTCATAAGCCTCTTCACCAAGACAAGGTCACGATCTCAGAGAAGTACTTTATCCTCGTGAATTTTTTATTTGTGGACCTGCTGGGCCTATGAAAAGAAGTCACCTTTGTGATCTTTAGTTCAAGTCAGCAAAAGACCAAAAGCTTGTCATCCATTTTTGAATTGCCCCTAATGTACATGCAGGATTTCCTGGTCTATCGAGGATAATCTCTTTGACCAGTGCGGTGTGATACAGACCTCAGAGCCCCTTGCAATATGTTCTCTTCGCATTCAATATTTGCACACAACTCCAGCAATCCGAGTTTAGTGCTGACCTCCGGCCCAGTCTGTATAGAGTTTGTACACTCGACTGGTGGGTCTCTGTTGGGTTTTCCAGTCTCCTCTCATATCCCAAGGATGTTGAAGCCTTAACTGTTGACTACTTTTTCATGCCTGTGCTCTCCATCTAGACTGAATTGGTGTGAGGTTTTCATAAGGTCACATCATATAGAAAGAGGCCCTTCAGCCCATTGGGACCAGGCTGACCATTGAGCACCCATCCACACTGATCTCTGCCAGTCCCACTCTGTTCTTATAATGCTTCTCCCAGATTCTGCTCTTCTCCTACGCACTGGGGGCAATTTACAGTGCCCAATTAACCAATCAAGTTGCCACTTCGTTATTCCTCTGTATCCAGGCAAGGTGATAAACCGGTGAATGGTGTCCCCCAGTCACAAGATCTAGTCCCTGGTGCCTTTGCCCTTCCCCTGAAGAGTCAGCTCTCTCTCATGGTCTCAGCTTCCTGGTAAGAGGTGTGCACATGTGGTTGTGGGAAGGCTGGAGAGAGGAGACTTGTTTCCATGTGCTGTGCCTCTGCCGCTGTGAGGGGAGTAATTTGCTCCTGCCTGATACCTCCCTGTAAGAGTTGGAGGGCAACCTGTCAGTGTGAGGCTGCTCCTTGATTGTACAGAGCAGCCGTTGCTCACACACAATGTCCCTAGGTCACTGGAGAGCCGCCAGCCAGCATCTGGAACAAGTGACCAGGCTCCGAGGAATTTATTGATTGGGGTACAATGTGGAGTTGGCCCTTCTTTTTCTTTGAGCCTTGCCACCCAGCAACCTGATTTAATCACAGGACAATTTACAATGATCAATTAACTACCAACGGGTACGTCTTTGGACGGTGGGAGGAAACCGGAGCACCCGGAGGAAACCCGCGTGGTCACGGGGAGAACGTACAGACTCCTTGCAGACAGCGGCAGGAACTGAACCCAGGTTGCCAGTACTGTAAAGCGCTGTGCTGACCACTCTGCTACCGTGCCTTTGACAGGGTAGATGTAGACGCGCTGTTTTCTCACACGGATGAGTTCAAAGCAGGGATCAGAGTTTCAGGATAAGGGATTAAGGGATGGACTAGGGGATGTGCAGAAATTGGTTCACATGAAACTTTTCTATACCCAGAAATTCTCCACAACAGACAGTTAACCAGTGGATGTATTGAAGACTATGTTTTTGAAATAGCAAGGATTTGGAGATCAAAAGGGTGAGGTGCTGGATAACACACACAAAATGCTGGTGAACGCAGCAGGCCAGGCAGCATCTCTAGGAAGAGGTACAGTCGACGTTTCGGGTTGAGACCCTTCGTTAAGACTAACTCAGTGTTAGTCCTGATGAAGGGTCTCGGCCCAAAACGTCCACTGTACCTCTTCCAATGGATGCTGCCTGGCCTGCTGCGTTCACCAGCATTTTGTGTGTGTTGCTTGAATTTTCAGCATCTGCAGATTTCCTCCAGGTGCTGGATTAGCTGTGATTTTTAGAATAAGACTCCAACTCTTCCTTTTCTTGTCAGTCAGGTGTGGACATTAAGTGATACCTATAAAGAGCGAATGTGCCTACAAACAAAAAACTCACAGGAATTTGTGAGATTTATTTCTTGTATTTGTATTTTAGAGGTACAGCACAGTAACAGGGCCTTCTGGCTTAACGAGCCCGCACGACCCAGTTACACCCTGTAACCAATTAACCCACTAGCTCATATATCTTTGGAGTGCGGGAGCAAAGCCGAGTACCCAGAAGGAAATCACAGGTTCGTGGGGAGAATGTACAAACCCCAACAGACAGCGGTGGGAATCAAACCTGGTCACTGGCACTGAAATAATGTTATGCTTAACCGCTATGCTATCGTGCCTCCTCTAGGGCTTGTTCCCTTTGGGTATGACTTTATAATTCCATGACAGTCAAAAATAATTCAACTCATCAGTGTAGATGCAAAGTCTTCAGAAAATTGAGACCTGAATTAATTTATTTCTCTTTAATTTCAGGGAATTACTGGCACTGATGGCGCTCGAGGTCCAAAGGGAAACCAGGCAAGTTTTATTTTGAATTTGATCCCATGATCATGTTAATTTTGCTCATGTGCTCCAGACAAGGAAGCTCAGGGCAATTAAAAAGAAAGACAAGTAGCCTTTTATTCTTTCTAAGTGTAGAGTCAAAGGTGCTACAGTAGGAAAGATTTTGATAGAGTGGATACAGAAAAAGTATGGGCACATGTTGGTCAAACTCAATGACATCTTACAATCATATAGCACTCTCTGCCATCAGGACATCCTGAAAGATTCTGCAGAAATATCAGGCACAGAGCAACTTATGGAGATATTAGAACCTCATATCAATGTCTGTCATCTCATTCTAATCCGAAGCCTTGTCCACCAAGTACACTCAGTGGCCACTTTATTAGATACACCTGTACACCTGCTCATTAATATAAATATCTAACCATCCAATCACGTGGAAGTAATTCAGAGCATAAAAGCATGGAGACGTGGTAAGACGTTCATTTGTTCACATCAAATATCAAAATGGGGAAGAAATGTGATCAAAGTGACTTAGACCGTGGAATGATTGTTGGTGCCAGACAGGGTGGTTTGAGTATCTCAGAAACTGCTGATCTCCTGGGACAACAGTCTCTAGAGTTTACAGATAATGGTGTGAGAAACAAAAAACATTCAGTGAGCGGCAGTTCTGTGGGTGAAAAGATTCTTGTTTATGGAGAGGTCACTGGAAAATGGCCAGACTGGTTCAAGCTGACAGGAAGGTGACAGTAAATGAAATAACCACATGTTAAAAAGATGGGGCACAGAAAAGCATCTCTGAATGCACAACGCTTAGATCCGTGAAATGGTTGTGCTAGAGCAGCAGAACGTCCACTGTACCTCTTCCAATGGATGCTGCCTGGCCTGCTGCGTTCCCAGTTCCACTCCTGTACCGAATGAGGTGGCTGCTGAGTGTTTTAGCTACTGCATTTCCCTCTGGGTTTTATTGAGGTCTGGGTTCTTTTAAGGTCCTCCTTACCTCTGTTCTAAAGGATTGCCCCTCAATTTTGAGACTATGCCCTCTAGTTCTGGATACCCTCCACAACCTCTCCACATCCACCCTGTCTCGTCCTTTCAATGTTCGGCAGGACCAACATTCAATCTAACGTTCTCTAATGTTGGAGTGTTACTCATAAGTCCATATTTTTCCTGGGATTCCATGGCATCGAAAAGCATGAAAATGACAATAAATTCAGGTGTCAAGTGTCGCCCAGTTTCACTGGTTCGCATTGCAGTGAGGTGTTCACACAATGTGGAAATATGTAGGGAGACACATTTTAAAAAGAGTTGTTCACCAGCTCCGTGTTGTTTGTTCCACTGAGGAGAGTGGGTCACAAGTAGTTATAGAATCATGCAGCATGTCAGCTCAGGCCTTTTGACTTGATTGGACCATGTCGGTGAAGATGCCCCATCCAACATAGTTCCATTTGCCAGTGTTTGGCATGTAACCTTCTAAACCTCACCTGTCCGACTGTCTTTTAATAGTTGTTATTCTACCTCCCTCAATCACTTCCTCTGCCAGCTCCTTTTACATATATACCACCCTTTGCATAGGAAAAAAAGTGTTGTTACATCTTTCCCTTTTCTCCTTAAACTTTTGCTGTCTGGTTTTTAATTCCCCAAACCTCGGCTACGTCCTTCATGATTGTATACGCTTCTATAAGATCACCTCTCGGTCTCCTGTGCTCCAAGGAATAAATTCCACACCTGTCCAATCTCTCTGTACAACTTGTGCCTCAAGTCCTAATGACATCCTTGTAATTTTTCTCTGTACTCTTTCTAGTTTAATGATATTTTTCAATAGCTGGGTGTTTAAAACTCAGCAAAGTACTCCAAGTGGAGCCTCACTTCATCCTGAACAACTGCATGCATAATCTTCCAACCGTCCATAAGGAGTTTGTATATTCTCCCTGTGACCGTATAGGTTTCCTCCGGGTGCTCCGGTTTCCTCACACATTCCAGAGATGTACTGGTTAGTAGATTAACTGATCACTGCAAATTGTCCTCCGATAGTCTAGTGTTAAACAGGTGGGTTGCTAGGTAGGGTAGCTTGTTGGGCCGGAAAGGCCGGTTCCGTGCTGTATTTCTGAATAAAATAAAATAGGTTCGGCAGCTATGAAAAGAGAAAAGGAGTTAATGTTTCAGGCTGAAAATGCCTTAGTCTGTGACCTAAAGCATTATTGCTGTTTCTCTCTCCACAGATGCTGACTAACCTACTGTGCTTCTAGCACTTTCTGCTTTGTTTCAGATTTCCAGCATCTGCAGTTTTGCTTTTTGATTTGCAAATAGTTTCGCTCTGCCCCCATTCTCCATAAAATGCACTCTGTGTTAACTTTGAAAGTGGATGCGATAAATTTTCCCAAGCCAGTACTTGTACCTACACACTTTCATGAACAGCAGTACTTTTATAGGCAAGTTTAAATCAGTTAAAGTTACTCCTAAATGATTTAAGTTAAATATATGTTGATAGATTCCCGAATCAAACATAAATAAGTTACAGTATTTCATATTATCAATGAATTCTGGTATGGACTGTCTTTGTAAAATGTCTCAGACCTTGTCAGTGGCTGTGCTTTACCGCCAATTGCAGAGGTGAGTTTCATTCACAGTACAATAGGAACAAAGAGCAGCCAGCTCATGCACCTAAAACTCTCACAAAGAGTGGTAAAAATAGATGGCTAAAGAGTAAGGCAGCATATTTCTCAAGACCAAGAAGCAGGCCTTTTGTCCCATCAGTAGAAGTGTCAGTGAGCTTTCTCGGGTGCACTGTTCACATGGCGGCACCAGGATAAATTATTGGCGATACTCCTACCTAGGAATTTCCGGCTGGGCGTTCAGCAGCTGTAAGACTTTGTTTGGTCACTCTGCCTACTTATTGTGATATATTCGGCCCATTGTGTACATGTTGGCCCGTTGCAGAGTAATATCAGGAGCCCCCCCGCATTCCCCAACCACATTCCTCTGTAACCCTGCAAGCTACTTCCTCCCTCGCATGGCCCTCACCCTGTGTTTTCATAAAGCAACACACCAGGGGTGGAATTTTCCAGCCGCCAAACAACCCAGAAACAGAAACCCAAATGACTGTGCATAGCACGGAAGAGCCAGTTCCTAGCTGTCTGTAAGGAGTTTGTATGTTCTCTTTCTTTTTTTTTCCTTTTTAAATCTTTTTATTGAATTAGTACACAAAGAGTAAAACATATCGCAACTAATACATTGTTAGGATATAAATATAGAAGTAATATTAATACAAAAAAATGCAAACAACTTAAGTTAGTTATAGATTAACAAGGTAATATAATTGTATACTAATTCTCCATGTATACCAATAGAAGGAGAAAAAAAAAACCAGAAAAAAAACCCTGCCGTACAACTAACCTAACAAAGCAAAGCAATGGGCTAACTAGGTAAATAGTAGACTTGAACAAATTAAACAATCGCCTCCTCAAACCTGACCTCCACTAATAACAGATAAAATCCATGAAGGGAATGTATGTATGGTCAGAGAGAAAAAAAATAGTTACATTAAATGAAAATATTGAATAAATGATCTCCAGGTCTGCTCAAATTTAACTGAAGTATCATAAAGATTACTTCCGATTTTTTCCAAATTTAGACATAGTATTGTTTGTGAGAAGCAAAAAAAACGTAGTCGGGGCATTAATCTCCTTCCAATGTTGTAGAATACATCTTTTCGCCATTAAAGTAAGAAATGCAATCATTCTACGTGCTGAGGGGAGTAAATTACTAGAAGTTTTAGTTAATCCAAAGATAGCAGTAATAGGATGGGGAGAAATATGACTATTCAGAACTTTTGAGATAATATTAAAAATGTCTTTCCAAAAAGTTTCCAGAGTAGGACAAGACCAAAACATGTGGGTCAAGGAAGCTATCTCCCCATGACATCTATCACAAAGAGGGTTAATATGAGAGTAAAAATGAGCTAATTTATCTTTAGACATGTGTGCTCTATGGACAACTTTAAATTGAATTAAGGAGTGTTTAGAACAGATAGAGGAAGTATTAACAAGATGTAAAATATAGGCCCAGTCCTCAGCCGGGATAGTAAGGCCCAATTCCTTTTCCCGGTCAGTCCTAATCTTGTCGAATGGAGCGTTCCTAAATTTCATGATAGTATTATAAATAGTAGCCGTTACACCTTTCTGACGCGGGTTGAGGTTGATGATAGCATCTAAAATATTTGTAGGGGGTAATGCCGGAAAGAAAGAGAGTATGGTATTTAGGAAATTTCTAACTTGCAAATATTTTAAAAAATGTGTTCTTGGTAAATTGTATTTGTTAGATAACTGTTCAAAAGACATAAGGGTGCCATCTGAAAATAAGTCAGAAAACCGAGATATACCATTAGTCTTCCAAATTTGAAAGGCACGGTCCGTAGGAGTTTGTCCGTTCTCCCCGTGACTGCACGTGTTTCCTCGGGGTGTTCTGGCTGCGTCCCACATTCCAAAGCTGTGAGGGGTTGAGGACATGCTATGTTGGCGCAGGAAGGTGGCGACTGCCCGGCACAATCCTCACTGAGTTAATTTGGTGCAAACATAAAGCATTTCACTGTAGGTTTCGGTGTATATGTGACAAACAAAGCTAATGTTTAAATCTTTATCTAAAGCTGATGTCTCAAAAGAAACCGCATCATTCCCTGTCTTTATTCTTTCCCTAGGGCTCTCAAGGTGATCCCGGACCAATAGGGCAACAAGGTGACCCAGGACCTCAGGTGAGAAAGTGCGGAGGTTACATTGAAATGAATCCATTGCAGTTAGCATACACAGAGTTGTGCCGAACATGTCCCTACCTTAGAAATTACTAGGCATACCTAGTTAGGTCAGAATATCTTGCCTTCTAATATCTACAGTGAACTCTGAATCCTGTGATTCACTGTTCTCAGCTGTAACCTTGATGTGTGTAATCAGGTATGGAGTGAGGCAAAAATCTGCAATCTTGGCACATTTAATCAGATATGCAGTGGGGCAAAAACCTGTAACCTTGGTATGATTAATCAGACATGGAGTGGGGCAAAAGAAGAACTTTTCATTCACATGCCAAGTGCTGGAGGAACTCAGCAGGGCAGGCAGCCTTTATGGAGAGGCTCATTTTCCCTGTCCTTTCCAGTCCTGTTGAAGGGTCTCACCTGAAATGTCGACTGTTTATTCCTCTCCATAGATGCTGCCTGACCTGATGAGTTCCCCCAGTGCTTTCTGCCTGTTACTCTGCATTTCCAGCATTTGCAGAATCTCCTGTGTTCATTTATCATACAACATTTTTGTTAAGTTTTTAGTGTCTTGAGGTTTCATACCAACCAACAGACTTTGGCACTGAAATGTGTCCTGAGGTAGCTGTGTTAAATCTGCAGATTAGCAATAATGATGAGTTCTGAAATGTAGGAAGGACTTCATTGGGACCAGGTTTCAGGATTATAGTGTAACCTGCATCTGCAAACAAACTGCAAATCCTGCAAAAGTATCCAAGGACACTGTGCATTTTATCAATACAAAGCAAGTAAGTATTAAATCCATTTTATCACCGTTAGCAGCTGAAATGTAATAATGGATATCATTTGGAATCCCCAGGGCCAATAGTAGATATGACTGCTATCCTGGCCAGCCCCAGGGAATACAATATGCAGCAGTAACGTCTGTGCAGTCTCTCTGCCAGCATTGAACCGTGTAGCACTGAATGTGCTGAGACAGCTGGATTCCCACTGTTTCTGCTGTCAATCCACTCCACTCGCCTAATTTATCAACCTCTGCGCAATCTCATTAAATCTTAAATTGTCTTAACGTTTGGAGATTGCTCATTACTGAGTAATACGTTTCTCCGTGCACTATAATGTTGCTCAAAAGCCGCGAAAAGAATAGCTTGCTTCTCAAAAGACCATTTGCTCCATTGTTATTGCAGTTTTAAAACCTGTGTTCCAATAAAGACTCGATTTGATAATTCAGTTCAACATTAGGAGTTTTTAATTAATAAACGTTCTGCTGCACAGTGGGATCTTGGCGCACTCGTTCACCAAGTGTAATAGGTTGAAGTACAAGTACATCAAACAATTTAGAAAGTGTAGGAACAGTGGGTGAAATGTACAAAAGAGTACACTATACTGTCTACACTTCCCTTTCATTTGGTCTGCTTCTGCCATTTTCATTATAGATTAATGACCATGGACAATCGCCTCTTGTTTAAGACCAAGCTCAAGCACTGTGATCAATAATGGGGAAAGTTATGATGTCATCATTGCTCAGGCTAAACCTGACTCTCTGCCTGATAGTACATAAAATCGGGCAGCAATATCTCAGTTGGGTCGTGGACTAGAGAAATGCAATCATGACTAATCAAAATGGCAGGTTCTAAACTTTATCCTATAGAACGCTGTACCCTCTTTCACAGGAAATGTGTGACTACATGTTTAGAGTATGGGAATTGTACCAGCTAACACTACAACAGTAGTGATGCCAATAGTGCACTGGAAATAAAACGATTTCTTCTGTTGAGCTTTCTCATGGTATGCCAAATACAGAAGTGTCACATTGCTTTTCAACAACTGCTTCAAACAAAGTCTAAGAAACAGTGGGTTAGCACGAACTGAGGCAATAATGTGGTCATTGTAACCATTTGTGAGGCACTGAGGGCTAAATACTTACAATAAGTAATTCATTTCTTAACTTAAACTGTAATTTTCATCTCCACCCCTTGCTACCAATTGTCCTCCCCCCCCCCGCCCACTGCCACCTTCATCCTTATTGCCCCCTTAGAAACTCCCACTGTCCCCAAGAGGACAATATCACCCACTTTGGGAACCACTGGGCTGGTCTAACACATGACAGAGAAAGGATTAGATGGATTTGCTATTAGGTGTGTAGAAGGAGACGGGTAGATGATGAGGAAGTGGAACATTAATGGCATTTGGTCTGGTTAGGTCAAATGACCCATCTTTGTTCTGTATGTCCTTAGTAATGTGAGGAGGATGTTATGAGAATGCAGGGTGACTTGGACAGGTTGGGTGAGTGGGCAGATGCATGGCAGATGCAGTTTAATGTGGATAAATGTGAGGTTATCCACTTTGGTGGCAAGAACGGGAAGGCAGATTACTATCTGAATGGTGTCAAGTTAGGAAAAGGGGAAGTACAACGAGATCTAGGTGTCCTTGTTCATCAGTCACTGAAAGTAAACGTGCAGGTACAGCAGGCAGTGAAGAAAGCTAATGGCATGTTGGCCTTCATAACAAGGGGAGTTGAGCATAGGAGCAAAGAGGTCCTTCTGCAGTTGTACAGGGCCCTGGTGAGACCACACCTGGAGTATTGTGTACAGTTTTGGTCTCCAAATTTGAGGAAGGACATTCTAGCTATTGAGGGAGTGCAGCATAGGTTCATGAGGTTAATTCCCAGGATGGCAGGACTGCCATATGTTGAAAGATTGGAGCGACTGGCCTCGTATACTTTGGAATTTAGAAGGATGAGAGGAGATCTGATTGAAACATGTAAGATTATTAAGGGATTGGACACACTAGAGGCAGGAAACATGTTCCAGATGTTGGGGGAGTCCAGAACCAGAGGCCACAGTTTAAGAAAAAGGGGTAGGCCATTTAGAACAGAGTTGAGGAATAACTTTTTCACTCAGAGGGTTGTGGTTCTGTGGAATGCTCTGCCTCAGAAGGCAGTGGAGGTCAATTCTCTGGATTATTTCAAAGAAGAGTTAAATAGAGCTCTTAAAGATAGCGGACTGAAGGGATATGGGGTGAAGGCAGGAAAAGGGTACTGATTGTGGATGATCAGCCATGATCACGGCGAATGGTGGTGCTGGCTCGAAGGGCTGAATGGCCTACTCCTGCACCTATTGTCTATTGTCTATTGTAATGTGCAGAGCAGTAGATGATCATTTGAACATATTCCCTGTTGAGAAAGTTGTTTTTTTGGGCATGAAGGGAGTTGAGGGACATGGGGATTGGTCAACAAGTGAATGAGACAGCTGATCAACACAAGAGGCTACTCTAACCAACTCCTACATCTACGTTCTTGGACCTTGGAGTTATCCACCAATAAGTGTTTAGGGGAAAAAGATCACATGTTATAATCTGGAAACCACAAGACTCGAATAGGAGTTGTACACAGAAATGGAAGCCTGGATTATTTCATATTTACATTGGAGACCCTGAAATAGACCAGTGATTCATTACTCCAGCGGGCAGCTGATCTTGTTACCATAACTCTTTACTGAGGCAGCTCTTCATCTCTCTCTCTCTCTTCTGCAGGGCTTTCCTGGACCTCAAGGCCCCATTGGACTTCCCGGAAACAAAGTAAGTTCTCAGATTTTTCCCATGGATGCATTTTGGCTTTGTGGTGATGATAATCCTGGTGGGACTAGGTGTGAGGGAAGAGGCTTTTGCTTCAGTGAGACACCAGAAACTCCATTTTGCACAACTCACAGAGAAATGCTAAAGAAACTCAGCAGGTCAGGCAACATGTGTGGAGGGATATGAACAGCCGATGTTTCAGGTCAGTACTGGAAAGGAAGGGTGTAGAAGCTAGAATCAGAAGGTGGGGGAATGGAAGGACTTCAACATTTCAGGTGATAGGTGAGACCAGGTGAGACCAGGTGAGACCAGGTGAGGCGGAAGGTGGATATGTGGAGGAGAGAGATGAAGTGAGAACTTGGGAGGGGATGGGTGAAGGAGGTAAAGAGCTGAAGAAGATGGAATGTAATAGGTCAGAAGAGTGGACCATAAAAGATAAGGAAGAGTTGAAGCAGAGGAAGCTGATTGGAGGTGAAGGGAAATGAAGAAGTGAGAGGGTAATCAGAATGGTGAATGGAAAAAGAGAGAAGGAGGGGGAAGAAATTACTGGAAGGAAGGGGGCAGAACCAGAATAGAAGTGTGCCAGTGAGGGGAAGGAGTACAAATGGGCAGATGATAGGTGAATTCAGGCAAGAGGTGAAGGTAGGTGGATGGGAAATGGTGGAAATGGGAATGATGTGATAGGTGGAAGATGCAAAGGGCTGGAGAAGAAGAGATCCAATAAGAGAGGACTGTGGACCATGGAATCAAGGGAGGGAACAGTGGGAGGAAGTTATGGGTGATGGGCAAGTCATAAGGGTGGGAGAGGGGGAAGAGAAGGGGTGAAGGGACCAGATAGATAAAGGAAGATTGGAAAACAAAATTGTGTGGTGGGGGGAGACAGAGACAGGTGATTACCAGTAGTTAGAGAAGTTGATGTTGAAGGCAGAATATGAGGTGTTGTTTCTCTGATTTATTCTTCACTCTGGATATTGAGGCATCCGCTTCAATATTTCAACATTGACTGAAGCTCGAAGAATGCACAGATTTATATCCGTCTTATCTGACTGTGCATGAAGAAAAAACAAACGTGCGTTGAAGGAAGTTTTATAGAGACAGCTTAGTGTTCAATTCTGTTAATAATTAAAAGGCCTGATCAAACATCACTATTACAAAAGTGGAAATTACATTTAGTTTGTTAAATATTTTGGATATTAAGAGCAAACTAGCTTCAGTAGAAGTTGTACCTTGTTGTAAAAACTCCATTTTGTTCACTATTGATGAAGAAATTAGTCATTGTTGCCCAGACTAAACTCGTGTGTCTCCAGACTATAGGAGTGCTGCCTTTGAACTGGGTACAGAGCCCATAACCACTGTGGTGAACTTGCGAAATAGAATTTCACCATAATCTTCCTATTAGGCAGCCATGGATGAGCAATTATTGTCCTGCTGGTGTTGCCTCTGTCCCAAAAACATGAGGCAGCAGAGCAGTATAGCGGGTTAGCGTAATGCCATTACAGAACCAGGACCCAGTTTCAATTCCCACTGCTGCTGCCTGGAAGAAGTTTGGGCATTCTTGTCATGATGACATGGGTTTCCTCTGGGTGCTCTTGTTTCCTCCCACCTTAACAATAAAGACATACGAGTCAGTCAGTTGATTGGTCACGTGGATATAATTGGGTAACACGGGCTGAAAGAGCCTGTTACTGTGCTGTTTCTTTAAAAAAATATGATAAACATCTTTACAAACAGAGAATCAGTATATTCCATTATGTGATCCATCAAACAAGATATCCAATTTGTACACGTGGGATCCCATCAAATGAATACACAGCCAACTAATCTGGTATGTGGACGTATTGATTCAGGGGAGGTGCTGTCTGGAACATGAGGAGAACTCTCTGTTCTGTGTACAGGATCCCACAGCAGATGATGATTTCTTTATAATTACCGAGATACCATTTATATATTTACTTGCCACTCCGAAGGATCATTCCATACTGTACATTGTACTCAAGTTATACAGAGGGGGAATCCGGTACGAAAAACATTATGCAGAACTTAGTGTCACAGTAACAAAAAAGTGCAATGCAGATAGGCAAACGAAGATTCAAAGTACATTCATTATCAAAGGATATATGCAGTATACAACCTGCAATTCGTCTTCCCCACAGCCAGCCACAAAACGAAGCAAGCTATGGAACCCGCTCAAAGAAAAGCATCAAAACCGCAACGTGCAAAAAAAAGAACAAATTGTGCAAACAACAAAAATAGATCAAAAAACACAGAATATAAAACATCAAACTGCAAGTTCATGAAACAGTCCAGGAATGTTCAGTTTCAGCTCAGTTTGGTTCAATTTAGTGCTGCGTCGTTCATTTAAGGCAGGCCGCAGAGGCAGTCTGCACTGATCAAAGTCACACAAAATATCAACTAAAGAAGGAGGACTTAGAAACCAGAAACAGCATAACATGAACTACAGAGTCCAGTCACAAACTGCATTGATTGAACCTTGCCCAGGACCCAAGAGTCCACCACCATTCTCCGGCAGCAATGAGCAAGAGGGAGATCGAATGCAGGCAACTTTGTCCAGGAGCAGAGAACAAGAGAGAGACCAGTCACTCGCAAGCATACGGCGCGGAACACCTACTCGCCTTCCGCTCTCATCCTAGTTGATCTCAATCTTCCTCGATGCTTTAATCAGCGAGATCAGCAAACTATGGTCTCCCGGCCAGGCACTTCACTCAAAACCTCACGAAACTCCCTCGGAGATGACAAAGCACCAAATCACTCAATCTGTCCAAAAATACACCATCAAAATGTAAATCACAGGTAGCTCAGTTGTATTTGAAAGAAGAAGAAGTAAATGAAGTAAAATAAATAATTTTGTGAGCTGTCTGAAGGATGTCACCCTTGGTCGTGTTGTTCGCTGGTGCCAAGTTTGCACGGAAGGCCATTCAGTATAGACTGGGAGATCAAGAGTGCATCTTTTACAGTATAAAAGGTCTTTTCAAGAGTATTATAACAGCAGGATAGAATCTTGAGCGTGGTTATTCTCAAGCTTTTGCATCTTCTGGCTGAAAGAGCGGTGAGAGGGGCTTTTGATTATGTTAGTTGCTTCCCCAAGGAAGCAGGAAATTTAAAGGGAGTAACATATAAACTGTTGGAGAAACTCAGCAGGTCAGATAGCATTTACGTAAAGCAATAAACAGTCAATGTTTCAGGTCACAACCCTTCTTCAGGTTCAGCATCTGCAGAATCTCATGTAGTGTAGAGGAGGTCTTGCTTTATCATCCTAAAAGATGGCACCTCCACCGATATTGTTCTCCCTTGTTGCTGGCTCTCAGCTGTCAACACTACTCAGGAGAACTTTATGACCCAGAAGTAATATTGTTTCCCAATTGAACCAAGCTGTAAAACATGTGGTATGGGAAGGGCTGGTTGCATAAACCACTTCTTGCAACCCATAGCCCTATCTGTAGAGTGTAGTAGGTGTAGGTGGTATATTCTGCCATCATATTAGACCTACCAAAATGAACCACCTCACATTAATCTAGGTTGAAGCTGAGAGGGGGTAAGTTCAAGGGAGATGTGAGGAGCAAGTTTTTTTTTACATAGAAAGAGTTTGATTCCTGGGGTGGTGACAGAGGCAGATACTTTAGATCATAAGACCATCAGATATAGGAGCAGAATTAGGCCATTGAGCCCATCGAGTCTGCCCCATCATTTCATCATGGCTGATCCTTTTTTTTCCTCTCAGCCCCAATCACCTGCCTTCCCCCATAACCCTTGATGGTCTGACCAATCAAGAATCTATCAACCTCTGCCTTAAGTATATATGTCAAGACTTGGCTTCTACAGCCGCTTGTGGCAACAAATTCCACAGATTCAACAGTCTCTGGCTAAAGAAATTCCTGCTCATCTCCATTCTAAAAGGACATCCCTCTATTCTGATGCTGTGTCCTCTGGTCCTAGACTCTCCCTTGACAGGAAACATCCTCTCCATATCCACTCTATCAAGGCCTTTAAACATTCAATACATTTCAATTAGGTCACATCTCATTCTTTTGAATTCCAGTGAATACAAGCCCAGAGCCTTTGAACACTTTTCATATGACAAGCAGTTCAATTCTGGAATCATTTTCGTGAATCTCCTTTGAACCCTCTCCAGCACATCTTTTCTAAGATACGGGGCCCAAAACTCCTCACAATCCTCCAAGTGAGGCCTCACCAGTGCTTTATAAAGCCTCAACATAATATCCTTACTTTCATATTCTAATCTTCTTGAAATGAAGGCTAACATTGCATTTGCCTTCCTCACCACCTGCAAATTAACCTTTTGGGAATCTTGCACAAGGTCTCCCTAGTCCCTTTGCACTTCAGATTTTTGAATTTTCTCTTCATTTAGAAATCAGACTGTGCTTCTATTTCTTCTACCAAAACGCATGACCATACACTTCGCAATGCTATATTCCATCTGCCTCTTTTTTGCCCATTCTCTGAATCTCTCTAGGTCCTCCTGTAGCATCTCTACTTCCTCAAAACTACCTGCCCCTCCACCTATATTTGTGTTGTCCGCAAACTTTGCAACAAAGCCATCAATTCCGTCATCCAAGTCATCGACATATAACGTAACAGGAAGAGATTTTTAGATAGGCACATGAATGTGACAGAAATGGAAGGTTATGGACATTGCGTAGACAGAAGGATTTGTTGGCTGTTTGATTACTAATTTAATTGGTTTGGCACAACATTGTGTGTTCAAAGGCCTGGCTCTTATTCTGTATTGTTCTATGTTCTATATGCATTTACAGTAGATGTATTAGGAATTTGCTGTGGTGTGTGAGCACAACATGCAACAAAAATAACTTTTAATTATGAAGAATAGTAAATTATATATATAAAATTTATATTTATTTATTTATAGATATAGGTAATATCCTGTTTTAATTAACCGTTGAATGAGGTATAATCATTGGTTAGGTCACCTGGGAAAACTTCTCTGCAGCTCTTTATTGTGTTCCAGACTCAGCTGACTCAGTTTAACATCTTGCCAAGAAAAATGCACCACTAGAAATGAGACTCTCACTAGAACTTCACTGGTGTTTCAACTCTTGCAAGTGTATTTACAGGGATCCAAAAGAGTATGCAGAGTGTCAGTTCAGTGCCCCTTTCAAAGGAGAACACCTCTGGCAAAACAGTGTTCTCTCAATGTTGCACTAGAACGTCAGCCTGGATTTTTAAACTGGTGACTGGGCTAAGAATTAAACCCACAGTGTCTTGAGTTCAGAGACTGAACTGCTGACACAGCTGAGCATCTGATATGTGACATTCCAGGTTTGTGGGCCAAAGTTCATTATACCCATTGCAGTAACTCAAGGTTTGAACAGACATTATGGAATGTTCATTCGATAATGCATATTTTCTTAATTGCCCTGGGTCTTGTAGAAACCTGTATTGGAATAAATTCAAATGCAGCTGAGTGGATAGAAATGGCTTGGGGTTTGTTTACAGTGGATGCATTGATGCTTCAGTATTATGATTAAACTCAGGCTGTTACAACCTGATTCAACACGTGGTGAATCGACAGTCTCTGCACATCCACAGGCCCATTCCATACATGGACACAGCCAGGTCAGGGGTTACCATTTTATAGCACAACAAGGGTCCAGAAGGTCTTCCTCAGCAGAAGATTACCCTTCAACCATCAAGCTCTTGAACCATTGAGGATGACTTCTGTCAGCACTGTACTCATTCCAGAACTTGTGGATGCATTTTCAAGGACTCTATAACTCATGTTCTCAGTATAATTTATTTATTTATTATTATTTGAGGGTATTTTTGTATTCGCACAGTTTGTCTTCTTTTGAACATTGGTTGTTTGTCAGCCTTTGTATGTAGTTTTTCATTGATTCTGTTGTATTTCTTTGTTCTAGTGGGAATGCTCGCAACAAAATGAATCTCAGAGTAGTATATGGTGACATATACATACTTTCATAATAAATTTGCTTTGAACTTTGAACTTTGAACCTAGTGAATTGACCATTTGAATCATGTGTTGGTTTTGTTCAAATCTTCTAGGGACCTCCAGGCAAGCAAGGACTGCTGGGACTTATTGGAGCAGATGGTCCACCGGTAAGCTATCTGGATTTAACTGTACTACCATACTAATCTTACACCTGTCGAGCTTGCAGTGCAAAAGTATTGATGCTACAGAGAATGGTTAAATATATTATTAAATTTACTATCACTATTATAGCAGCTTTCAATAGCTGGTATTTTCTCATTTGTATTCAACATGCTATGAATATTCTTCTTAATTCTGAGAACGGAACAAGCAATATTGCATATGGTCCTTTGATCTTCAGTGCTCTGTGGGAATTGGTCTATTATTGTTACAAGTACTGAAATACAGAGAAAAGCTTTTGTGTGTGTGTTCCCCAGACATATCATTTCATACATAAGCACATCACAGTTTCACAAAAGGAAGCAAAAGTGCAGACTATAGTGTTACAGCTACAGAGAAAGTCATCAGGTAGACAATCAGAGCGCACGGACCACGCAGTTCTGCTCTCCACATCCTAAGGAGGAGATACACGAAGGATTTATTAGGGTAAACTCACAGTTGTAAGACTGAACAAATTTGGCTTCTCTTCTGCTCTTCGTAAAGGGAAGGCTGACGGAAAGTAGTCTCTTATGGTTTGGGGAAGCTTTTCTAGAGAAGACACAAAATGTTTCCACTTGTAAGAAGGTACATAAGTACAAAAAGAAATCCTATAATGAACTCAGGATAAACTTCTTAACCTAGCCCAGGAATTTCCAACCTTTTCTATGCCATAGACTAATACCATTAAGCAAGGGGTCTGTGGACTCCAGGTTGGGAACCTCTGACGTAGAGAATGGGTTGGAGGTTGCTAGACGAGGGCTTAAAGGAGGTGGACAGGATTGACAGATTGTGTTCTTTTCCATCTCCCATATCCCTAGTGCATTACAGTATCTCAAGAAAGTTACAAAATGACTTAGCTTATGTACTTCCATTTCTTGTTGGTCTTGGTAATTTTCCCTTTGGATTTTGTAAATGAAAGGTCATTCTTTATACTCAAGTGGCAAAATTTCTGAAATTAGAAGGTAAATGAGCTGAAGTACTGACAGTAGAAAATAGATGCCTATGCATTTCCACACAGGTTTAAGACTTTTCTGCAGTTGGTCGCTGCTAGAAAGATATTCACTTTTAGAATTTCTGGCTGCTCCAGTCTAACTAGATTAGAGGTCAAAGGACATTAGCTTACCTAAATCCATGTTAAAACTCATTATTTCAAAATTCCACTTTTCCCCCATATATGGACATTTACCGAGACTGAAGGGTCTCAGAAGTGACACACAAAGAGCAGGAGGATCTCAGCAGATCAGGCAGCACCTGTGGAGAGAAATAGGCAGCCGGTGTTTTGGAGACCCTTCATCTGGACTGAATGGACGTGTCAACCGGAAAGGTTGAGTGTCCATTTCCCTCCCTAGATGCTGCCCAATCCACTGAGATCATCCAACTTTCTGTATGTTGCTACGCACATTCATTGGCTGACTCACCAATGTGTATTGTAAGACCTGGATTAAACCAAGAGTTAGTGATATTCAAGAGGGGATGTGTGAAGGAAAATTTGATAGAGGTATACAAAATTATGAGGGGTGTAGATAGGGTAGATGCAAACAGGCTTTTTCCTCTGAGGTTGGGTGATGGAGGTCAGATATTAAGGGGGAAAGATGAGATATTTAAGGGGTTCATGAGGGGAAACTTCTTTACTCAGAGGGTGGTTCAAGTGCGGAATGAGCTGCCAGTGGAAGTGGAAACTGTGAGTTCAATTTCAACATTTAAGAGAAATTTGGTTAAATACATGGTTGGGAAGGGAATTGAGAGCTATGGTCCAGGTGTGGGACGATGGGACTAGGCAGAATAATATTTCAGCATGGAATTGATAGGCCAAAGGGCCTGCTTTGTGCTATGACTTTAAATGTTTTAGAACATAGTTTTTCAAGCCTAGTGGATTCGCAGTTGTCCAATCTAAATCACTAAGCTCTCTGGATTAGTGAGTGCAGGCCTTTCAACTATAGGACGAACCAGTAAGGAAACACTGGAGAGAAGAGGCAAAGAAGAAATGTCCACGTGTCAAGTACACATTGAGATTGTCAACAAGAGATACTGTGACTGGAGCTAAAATATGACAGGAACAAAGAGAGCACCACAGATTCAGATGATGGAGCAGAAGAGTTGGAAATTGTTCAACTACATGTTTAAATCTTTGGAGATTGACAGCTGTGAGCAGTCGCATTTTCAAGATGTAGATATGACTGTAGATGAGATACCTCAACAGCAGCTGCAGAAGGAAAATAAATCTGAAGGTTTCAGAGAAGATCAGGCACTTGCTGCAAGTTCTTCAAGCGTAAAGAATTTAAAAGATGATGATCAGCTTGTTTTTGCAGCTTCTTTTTCATCTAATGAGAAGCATAAATAGTTGTTAACCTTGCCTAAACTCTGGAAGGATCGGTGGTTTTCTTGAACCTGAATTGTGATTTTATATAAATAGACAAACGGGAAAGTCACTCAAAGCCTGTTTCCCCTTCTATTCTCCACTCTCTGGAGCACTGGAAGCAACCCAAACACAATAGGAGAGAAGGATGTGGGCACCAGTTAGTCATCGAAACACAGATGATCAAATCATCTTGGAAACTTCTGTTAGATCAGATTAAGGTGAAGGAGAGTAGTTTAATTTCAAGATTATCTTTAGCTTTATTCACTTTATTTGTCACATGTACATTGATACAGTGAAAATACAGTGAAATGCATTGTTTTCATCAAATCAAATCACCCAGAATTGTTCTGGGCAACATAGCATGCCCACAGCTTACTAACCCAGAGGAAACCCGTGTGGTCATGAGGAGTGCGTACAAACTCCTTACAGAGAGCAGTAGGACTTGAACGCCGATTGGTGGTTGCTGGCGCAGTAAAGCAATGCGCTAACCGCTAAGCCACCGTGCTACCTCTGATAACCTCGGAACTTTGCCATGGTCACTGAGCCCTTTCCACCATTCGATGTTTCTGATGTTCTTCATTCCTATCGACTGGTCGGAGTGCAGAGTTTTATGGGGATGTTGCCAAGGCAAGAGGACCCGAGTTATAAGGAGAGGTTGGCCGTGCTAAGTCATTAGGGGAAAGATGGTGACCATGTAGAATCTGCTGGGTTTGTCTATTGTGTCCAATGCTCTCAATGCAGCCTCCTCTACAGTTGGGAGACTCGCCATAAATTGGGGGACCGCTTTGTTAAGCACCTCTGCTGTGTCCACCAAAAGTAGAACTTCCCAGTAGCCAAATATTTTAATTCTTATTCCCATTCTGACATGCTGGTCCATGGTGTCTTCTTGTGCCAAGATGAGGCCACCCTCAGGGTGGAGGAGCAGCAGTACCTTGTATTCTGTCTGGGTAGTTTGCAATGTGATGGTATGAATATCAATCTCTCCTTCCAGTAAAAATAATTCCACCCCCCCCCCCACTTTTACTTCACGCTCTGGCCTCTTACCTCTTCTCACTTGCCTATCACCTCCCCCTGGGCCCCCTCCTCCTTCTCTTTCTCCTATGGTCACTCTCCTCTCCTATCACATTTCTTCTTCTCCAGCCCATTAGTTTTCCCCACCCACCTGGCACCACCTTCTAGTTATCCTCCATCCCCTCTCCCCCCCCCCCACTTTTTTATTCTGGCATCTTCCTCCTCCCTTCTCAGTCCTGAAGAAGGGTCTCGGCCGGAAATGTTGACTGTTTTTTCAGCTCCATAGATGCTGACCTGCTGAGTTCCTCCAGCATTTTGTGTGTGTTGTCATATAGAAGTTTTTAAAATTATGAGAGGCATCGATAACAGTCCTTCGCTCAGAGTCCAAAATTAGGGGCAATTTTTGGCCAGAAGCAGGTGAGTTATGTAGCAAGCTGCCGTAGGGGCTGTATTTATGTATTTATGCTGGATTTTCTCTGTTGGACAAAACGAGGCCATTCAGCATTTCTGTCCATGCTGGTTGCTATCAGTCCCATTGCAGTCCACCCAGCCCCCACTGCAAGTCCAGGCAGACTCCACACAGAGAGCACCAGAGGTCTAGTCACTGGAGCTTTGAGACAGCATTCCCTGATGATACTCTTAAAGCTTGCAGATTGACAGAGTAGACATGAAGCCGACTTTTCCTTTGGCTACGGTGCTTAGAACCAGGATTCATATAATTGTAAAATCATCAGGGAAAACCAAAAATGGCACAGGTGCTGGGAATGTGAGATCAAAAGGGAAGACGGTGGAATCACTCAGCAGGGCAGGCAGCAACTGTGGAAAGGGAAACCATTAGCGTTTCTGATCAGAGACGATTCCTGAGAACTCGCACAAGGGGTTTCTGACCTGATACATAATCTCTCCCTTCAAAGTTTAACACTCAGGTCACAGATGAAAAGAAATTTCTTCATTCAGAGGTCAGTGAATCTTTGAAACCTATAATGAAGAGGACTTCTGAAACTCAGTCAATGACTTTATTTGGTACACAGATGGAAAGACTTTTAAATATTGTCCCAAGAGATCTCTGGCTCATGCTGGAAAGTATGTGGAGGTTAAAGGATTAGGCACAACTTAAAACAGCAGAACTTAAATGCCGTACGCCTGCTTCTATTCTTTGCGCCCTTCTCTTGTGAAGCTCTGTAGCTCTACAGAACCAGCCATGTATTGTTTGCTCTGCAGTCACCAATGAGATTGAGACAATGACTGTAATTTGTTTCACAGGGTCACCCTGGTCGAGAAGGCCCAACAGGTGAAAAGGGAAATATGGTAAGTGTTTTACTGACTGGTTAGTGTAATGGTAGCAATAGATTAGTTAGTGAATAGGTTTGTCAGAGGATCAAAGACATGTCATTGCTAGAATCCACTGCTTGCCCTTCTTTGGTTAAGACATAATTGGGTTATAGTTACCTGGACTCTAACTTGGGGAACCATTCTTTCCTCTGGCTTTCATTAATGGGGCTTCATTGGCGAGATATCAGTGCCTCTTGGTGAACAAAAAGAAGTAGTGATGAAAAATAACAATTGGAATTGGAATGAGTGTACTTTAAATCTTTTAACAAGGACACATTGGAGGGCAAACCTGGTGCCAGCAGCCACGGTAATTCCAGCTCCAATCGTGCATGTAAATGCTGCTGCAATTAAAAAGTTGGAACTTGGGATCGAGTTGGTGATCGAGCTTCCACCATGGTATTATGGTCTTATTGAAACTGCACAGCCCAGGTGTATGGAACACACGCTCTGTCTCTGAATCTCAATCCTATTAGCTCATCGGACCCCAACTTCTAAGTCAGGTTAGAGGGGGAGGTTCCATGTTACAGCGTGCAGCTTCCAAATGTACCCCAAAAGTCAGATACTGGGTACCCACAGCAAGTGTCTCATCTCTTGATTGCCCAAAGCCATTACACTACATGCATGGCCACTTTATTAGGTACCTCTTGAACCCAATAAATATCTTTAAGGATGTTCTAGCCAGGGGTGGTAGTGGGGACAAGCTCCCACTACCTATTCAATGCTCACAGTGGCGTGTGCCTCAAATAGCCTCTGACAACCAACTCTAGTTTCTGGCTTTCACATGTGGCTTAGCTACTAAGTCAACCGGAACCATTTCTACGGACAGGAGAAGGGGCAAATGCAGGTTACTGGTGCCTTAAAACCAGTTGTTTCGGGCAGATGGGGCTTGTCCGCTGCTTTGCGGCTATACCTTCTCGTGGGGAAGGCTTTGGGAGTAAACCGCAAGGGAATAATCTGGAGCTGGAGTCCCTAAGGCAGTCCCACATTGACTACAACTCCTGCAATGGCAATGGTGCCGAACTGTATCGGTCTCTGCCTTTCCTTTGGATTCATCAGCTGTGTGGAGAGGCAGAGCTTGCTCTCCATATTGTACTGCCCTGGCTAGGACACAACATCGACCAGTGGAGGGCCTCCCTGTACCTAATACAGTGGCCACGGAGTGCATGTTCATGGTCATCTGTTGCTGTAGCCCATCCACTTGAAGGTTTGAGGTGTTGTGCATTCAGAGGTGTTGTTCTGCACATCACTATTGTAATATGTGGCTGTTGGAGTTACAGTCGCCTTCCTGTCAGACAGAACCAGTCTGGCCTCTCTCATTTTCACCCATAGAACTGCTGCTCACTGTATGCTTTTTGTTTCTCGCACCATTCTCTGTAAGCTCTGAGAGACTGTTGTCTGTGAAAACCTCAGAGGGCCAGCAGTTTCTGAGATACTTACACCACCTTGTCTGGCACCAACAGTCAATCCACTGTCAGTAACTTAGATCACATTTCCTTCTCTTTCTAAATACGTACAGCTCTTGAAGTCTGATATAGGCATACAGCGTGTGAATGCCATGAAAACGATCTTTGTGCAGCAGTAGCACAGGACATTAAAGGCAAGGACAGGCTTAATTAATATAAATTAATTAAAATAAGCCTAATTAACATAAGTTATGTATAATTTTCATGTGAAAGCTGACACTTAGAAGCTTGATGCAATCTTGGACAAATTAATGCATTTGATTGACTGACACCCCATCTGCCACTTTGGACATACATTTCCTCAGCTCCAGATACACCATGGCGGTAGTGGACATTATCTACATGGTACACCAATTACTTCAGTAGCACCTTGCAAACCGAGACAGTCAGAAGGAGCAGGACAGCAGACACCAGTTTCCCTCCAAGTTCCATACCATCCTAACTTGTAAATGTGTCTCCGTTCCTGCCTGGAACCCCCTCCCCAACAGCATCTTCACTACGTGCACTCTCGTGGTTGAAGCAGACAGCTTGTCACTGGCTTCCCAAAGGCAATGAAGGCTGAGCAGTAGACACAGGAGATTCTGCAGGTGCTGAAAATGTAGAGGAACCCGTGTCCCGATGAAAGAACTCGGCTCAAAACATCAGCTGTTTGTTCCCCCTCTATTGATGCAGCCTGCCTTGCAGAGTTCTTTCAGCATTTTGTGTGCATTGCAAAGGAAAGACAAGAGAAGCTGATCTTGCTGACGATGGCCGTAGCCTGTGTATAAAGTAATAAATGCCCTCCCAGAGGGAAATGGGGTCAGTAGAACTACGGCTCAACAAGATATACTTCAGAAAGTGGCTGGAGGCAATAAAACCAATGATAACACGTGGAGTAAGGGTGACAATAACTCCACTGATTAGTATCTATCGGCTTCCTATTGTTGCCTACTCAATCAAACCATTTAACTGAAAACTCTTTATGATCAAAAGCTGCATTGCAAAAGGAAATAATCCTCTGGCCTTTTTTAATGAATTATATTTGCTGACTACTGCAACATACTATTGAAATATAACACAGTGTGTTTCCTGCAGGGCCTTTCAGGTGCACAGGGTCCAAGAGGATATCCTGGAGTTCGAGGTGTCAAGGTGAGAGAGAGATTCTGCAGATGCTGGAAATCCGAGCAACACACACAAAATGCTGGAGGAACTCAGCAGGTCAGGCAGCATCTATGGAGGGGAATAAACAGTCAATATTTGGGCTGAGACCCTTCATTAGGATGAAGAGTTTCGGCCCAAATGTTGAGTGTTTATTTCCCTCCATAGATGCTGCCTGACCTGCTGATTTTGTTCAGTATTTTGTGCGTATTGTTGAGAAAGGGGAAAGAGAGTGAGAAGTGAGGACGTGTGTGTGTGTGTGTGTGTGTGTGTGTGTGTGTGTGTGTGTGTGTGTGTATATATACAGACATATAAAGAAAGAGATTAAACAACTCTGATATCCTACAAAGGTAAGTCCAAAAATGCTGACACATCATTTGAATGCTATTGAATCAAGACATGGGTGTAGTCGCGAATGCACCAGTGAGATAGATGCTGATTTGCGTACCACATACGTACGTCTCCAAACAACTTTATTACCTGCATTTCTGCATTTAATGTGAGGCAGAGTGATTGTTAAATCACTCTTGTAAAATTTGTCTGCATTTGACCTATACCTCACGACACCTTTCCTATCCATGTTCCTGTCCAAATGACTTCTTAATATTTCAATTGTACCTTCCTTAACCTCGGTCCATGTATCCACCGTCCTTTGTGTGGAAAATCTTCCCCCATCACCCAAAGTTTTGCAAACCTCGGTAATGTCGCCCCTCAGCCTCCTTCACTCCAGGCCACCCTTCCAAATCAAGCCATTCAATCCCAGTAACATCTCTGCGAATCTTTTCTGCGTCCTTTAGTGATAAACTTTATTTAGCTAAGTGACTTAAATTGCCCACAATACAGTGAATGTGGTCTCACTCACACCTCGTACAGGTGTAACACAACACCCCAGCTCCTGTGCTCTGTGCCCGACTTGATTAACTTAATTGTGCAAAATGCCTTCTTTGCCGCCCCCTCCCCCCCCCATCTTTATGCCTCTTGAGTCTTCTTTCTCTTTCATTGAAATTATATCGGTTTTGCTTAATCTCAGAATAAAAGGACGTTTCAACAGAGATAAGGAAGGATTTCTTCAGCCAGAAGGTTGTGAATGTGTGGAATCCATTGCCACAGAGGGCTGTGGAGCCGAAGGCAAAGATTCGCAGGTCTGAAGGGTTGTGGAGAGAGAGCAGGAGTAACAGGTCAAAGAAACAGCCACGGTGGAGCAGGATCTGTAGGCTGAATGGCCTAATCCTGCTCCAGTACCTGATGGTCTTCTGGTCTAAACTCTGGATAATACCAACCTAGTCTACTCAATCGCTCCCCGTATAGCAGTCCTGGAATCAGCCTAGTGGAAATTTGCTCGATTGGCAAGTACACCTTTTCTGGGGTGAGGGAACCAGAACTATATATAGTTCTTCCAAGTGCTGTCTCTGACCCTTCCCCAACACCTTCAGATAATCAGAACGAGTTTCCGACATATTTGTGTGCCAAGTCTTATCCACGTTGACCAGTTCTTCTCACAGAAGGAGGTGGATATCTGCTCCAGAGTGTCGTGGATACTAGATCATTGGGGGCATTTAAACAGAAGGTAAATACGTCGTAGGGAATTGAGGTCTGTGGGGACCTGGCATGAGAGGAGCTGAGTACTGGGCAGATCTGCAATGATCATATTAAATGGTAGGACAGGATTGAGGGACCGAGTGGCTTACTCCTGTTCCTATTTTCCTACATCCTTATGTACTTACTGCTGTTTGATGATTCCTCTCACAACAAATACCCAGTTCAAATCCTTCAGCTTCCACAGTGACCCAGACACCAGTGTGTGTAGCTGACTGGAAATGCCCTGTGAAATTCAGGAACTTCATGGGCCAGTAAATTCAAGATCCCATCCATAGACCCAGCGATGCTGTGACGTGCTGTTTATGTTGTTTGTTGCAGGGTGCGGACGGAGTCAGAGGACTAAAGGGGCACAAGGGCGAGAAGGTGAGGAAGCTCTCACGTCACCATTGTAACCCGCCTCCTGGTACGGCTAACTCTCCTGCTGCTGCTCCGCGTGCTGGCAAGCCAGAGAGTAACTGTGGGGCATGCACGCGCCCTCCTTTAGTGGATGCTTTCTAAAGTTTCCATGAGGAAAAGTTTGTGTGACTGCGTGGGAACGTGAATCAGAACACCAATAAAGAGAGTGAAATTTGTTGTCGTGTGGCAGCAGTGCAGTGCCAAAAAGACACAATGTCATAATAAAAAATGGCAAAAGAGGAATTGACGTAGTCTTCATGGACCTTTCTGAAATCTGATGGTGAAGAAGAAGAAGCTGTTTTTAAAACATTGAATTTGATCCTTCAGGTTCCTGTACCACCTCCCCAATGCTCAGAATGAGAAGAAAGCATGTCCCAGGTGGTGAGCACTCTTAATGGTTGGTGCTGCCTTTTTACCGAGGTGAAGCAGCCAACATGGTCAAAGACTCACACTCCCCAAGTATTGTCGACAGAAGCATAGAATGTAGGCTGCGTCCCCTCCAGTGTGGTGAACATTTTAGAAAGCATATAACCTTTTCAGCAGGGGCTGGACTGCCCATGGTGCAAGGTGGGGATGGCCAGAGGGAAGGAGGGTAGGTGGGTGACCCTCTCGTGTTTCCTTACCATTTCTACCTTCAGCAGGATTGGGCTGGATAAACGAGAGGACATCCCTCTCTGTTCCCCCACCGCCGTAGACGTAAGCTCAGTGCCTTTGCTACAGAGATATTGGTCATTTCTCACTGGAGTAATCAGTGGTTTCTCCCTTTCATGTTTGTACAGGGGGAAGAAGGATTCCCTGGCTATAAAGGTGACATGGGTCCCAAAGGGGATAGGGTAAGTTAAACATGCAAGAACAAGCCTGAGACTGTCTGCTTGCTTTTCTGCTGAGGATCTCAGCCTGTCACTTGTTGTTGGTCTTTATTGAGAAGTTTGTTTCCCCCTCTCCCTTTTTCTCCATCTCTCTTCCCCAACATCTTTATCCCCCTCTTCTCTCCACCCCCTTCCCCCTTCCCCCTCCACCCCATTCACCCTCCGCCACTTTTGCCCTCTGGCCATTCCCCCTCTGCCCCTTCCCCCTTCACCACCCCCGCCCCTCTTCACCCTGGCATCTCTTCACCCCCCGCCCCTCTTCACCACCCCCCACCTCTCTTCACCACCCCACGACCCTCTTCAACCCCCCCGCCACACTTCACCCCTCTGCCCCTCTTCACCACTCTTCCCCCCCCCCTCTATTCCCCTTCTCGCTCCTTAACAGCGCTCGGCGTTTAAGAAGCCATTTTACTAGGTGCCACACAGGAGGCTGCTTAACAAGATAAAATCCTATGGCGTTACATGAAAGATACTTCATTGATAGAGGCAGGAGGCAGCGAGTGGAAATAAAAGGGGCCTTTTCTGGTTGGCTGCGGGTGACTAGTGGTGTTCCTCGGGGATCAGTATTGGGACCACTACTTTTCACATTGTTTGTCAGTGACTTGGTTCATGGAATTAATGGCTTTGTGGCAAAGTTTGCAGATGATATGAAGATAGGTGGAGGGGTAGGTAGTGCTGAGGAAGCAATGCAGTTGCAGCAGGACTTAGACAGATTGGAAGAATGGGTCAAAAAGTGGCAGATGGAATACAGTGGTGGCAAATGTATGATAATGCACTTTAGTTAAAGGAACAATAGTGTGGACTATTATCTAAATGGGGAGAAGGTTCAAACATCAGCGGCGCAGAGGGACTTAGGAGTCCTCGTGCAAGACTTCCAGAAGGTTATTTTTCAGGTTGAGTCTGTGGTAAAAAAGCCAAATGTAGTGTTCACATTTAATTCAAGGGGAATAGAATATAAAAGCAAGGAGATAATGCTGAGGCTTTATAAGACACTAGTCAGGTCGCACTTGAGTATCGTCAACAATTTTGGGCCCCATATCTCAGAAACGATGTATTGTCCTTGGAAAGGGTCCAGAGGATGTTCACAAGGATGATTCTGGGAATGAAGGGGTTAACATTTGTGGAGCGTTTGGCTGCTTTGGACCTGTACTCACTGGAATTTAGAGGAATGCAGGGGATCTCATTGAAACCTATCGAATATTAAAAGGACTAGATAGGGCGGATGTGGAGAGGATGTTTCCTCTGGTGGGAGTATCCAGAACTAGAGGTCACAGCCTCAAAATTGAGGGGGTGACCTCTTAGAAGGGGGTTAAGGAGGAATTTTTTAGCCAAAGAGTGGTGAATCTGTAGAATGCTCTGCCACAGACTGTGGTGGAAGCCAGTCAGTGGGTATATTTAAGACGGAAGTTGATCGTTTCCTGATTGGTCAGGGCATCAAAGGATATGGTGAGAAGGCAGGTGTATGGGATTGAGTGGGATCTAGGATCAGCCATGATAGAATGCCGGAGCAGACTCGATGGGCCGAATGGCCTAATTCGGCTCCTGTCTTATGGTCTCATAGTTTTAATTTGGCATCATGCTCAGTACAGGACTAGCAGGCTGAAGGGCCTGGACATTTGCAATTGTCAATTTCCTTCCGTAGATACTGCCCAACCTGCTGACCTCAAGGAAATTTCCTGGCTGGTTCCCTTCCTCTATCCTCTGGCTTCCCCAGGGTACGAATCACTGACACACCCACCTCTGACCCTCAGGCTGTGTTTTGACCTGTGTGCTGAAGGAGTTTTTGAGATTTTTCAACTTCAACTTCATTATGTTTTTGAAAGTCTGGGAAATATTTAGAGCAAGATACGCAAAATGCTGGAGGAACTTAACAGGTCAGGCGATATCTATGGAAATGGATAAACAGTCACTGCTTCGGACCGAGTCTGTTCGTCCTCGACCAGAGATGTCAACTGTTAATTCACCCATTGATGCTGTCTGACCTGCATTTTGTACATGTTGCTCTGCATTTCCAGCATCTACAGAATCTCCTGCATTTGGAAAGTATTTAGAATGTCTTTATATAACCGAGTTGGAGACATATCCCTAAATGGTTTTCCTGTGTGATTTTGTAGACTGTTCCGTGGCTGCCCTTATTTGGTCTACTATTTCGGATGTCTTATTCAACCACAGGGGAAATTCTAATTCTTTCCATAAGTTCCCACTGAGACTTTGGCAAAATCTGGTGAAAAGAGAAAGTGAGCCACTGGAGGGACTCTGAGGGTCATGCGGCACATGTGGAGGGAAGTGGACATTCAGCATCTTGGGTCAAGACCCTTCATCAGGTCTGATCCTTGGCTGTCCTTCCTGGAAAATGGGTTAGAGGCATGGTGCAGCATCTTTATAGACAATGGAAATTGGGTCAGAAGTATGGTGCAGTCCTTTTAGATGATGGAAATTAGGACAGAGGTATGGTGCAGCCCTCCTATAGACAATGCACAGCACTGCAGAGCTGTGCGACGGGAGCCCTAATCACTGGATGTACTGACTGACTTCTTCTTGGTTCGCAGGGTAATGCTGGTTTGACAGGTCAGCGTGGCGAGGATGGTCTTGAAGGGATCAAAGGCCAGATGGGTCTCCCTGGCGAACGAGGATCACGGGGTCCTGCCGGTGAAAAGGTGAGGTTGCGGATCTTGTCCTGTGCATCAGCCCAAGTGTCGTGCCTCAGGAAATAAAATCACACTTCATGTATCTGTGCCCGTACAAGGAAAATAATCTGGAACGACTTCGACCAATAGGGCAGAGGCAGGTTTCAGAAAAGAATGAAGTCATTACCATGTGTTTCCACCTTAATGTACTAATCACAATTAACTAACCAAAGTTAAAATGCAAAATGGGAGAGGCTATAGTGATGGAGAACTACCATTAATCCTGAGAGCTAAAATACGAACATTTTAAACAGTCAACCTCGGTAGTTTGTGTTTCTGACGTTTGGTCATTCAGGTTGGGACCTCAGACATAGGAGCAGAATTAGGCTATGTGGCCTGTTAAGTCTTCTCTGGCATTCCATCAAACTTGATTTACATTCCCTCTCAACCCATTCACCGACCTCCTCCCTGTACCCTTTGAAGCCCTGACTAATCATGAAACTATCAACCTCCTCTTCAAATATACCCAAAGACCTGGCTTCTACAGCCGTCTGTGGTAATGAATTCCATAGTTTCACCATCCTCAGGCTAAAGAAATTCCTCCTCATTTCTGTTCTAGAGGGACATCATTCTATTCCGAGCCCGTGTCATCCAGTCCTAGATTCTCCCACCATTGGAAACATCCTCTCCATGGTCCCTCTGTCTAGGCCTTTCTGTTTTCAGGAGGCCCAATCATATGATATGCATTTATAGTAGGGTGACCTTGAACAGTAACCATGCCCATTGATTGTTAATTGAATGGGAGGGGATTATGATGTTGAAATGGGGAAGCAGGGGGTTCTGGTGGGATTTCAGTGTCATGAGGAGGGGAGCACACAGTGAGCTACTGACGATAGAGTTATGGTACCAGTCATTGCCAGAGAGTTGCCTGGAGGAGTTCCCTCCCATACTCGCATCATGTGCCATGGTCACCTGAGGACTTAACCTTGCCTTCTAAGCAGACAAGGACTGCTTGCAAGTGGAATATTGGCTTTTGTTACAAGAGAGCTGAAGGACAGCACTGAGTACAGTAGTGTAGAAGCAGGCCTTTCAGCCCATTGAAACTATGCTGACCATGAACTATCCCTTTATGCTGCTGCTACAGTAGTGTAGAAACAGGCCCTTCAGCCCACCAAGACCATGCTGACCATGAACTATTCCTTTACACCGAGTCCCATTGTAATTTCCTCTCATTCCCGTCAATCTCCCCCCAGTTTCTACCTCTCTGCTGGACATAAGGGGCCATACACAGTGGTCAGTGAACCAACCAGTGGCACGTCCTTGCAATGTCGGAAGAAAGCCGAATGCTCACGGAGACCGACACAGCGTGAAACAGAGCATGCAAAACCCACACTGAGATACAGTGCAGAGTAGGTCAATCCAGCCTTTTGAGCCACGCCACCCAGCAACTCCCGATTTAACACTTGCCTAGTCACGATACAATTTACAATGACCAATTAACCTACCGACCGGTACAACCCTGCACTGTGGGAGGAAACAGGAGAGCCTGGAGGAAAGCCTCACGGTCACGGGGAGAACGTACAGACAGCACCTGTACTGTTAAGCACTGTGCTAACCACTACACTCCCATGCCACCCCATTGTAAGGTGGCAGCTGGACCCTGTGCTATCTGGCAGTGACTCCAGTCCTTAAATAGATGGCTACCAATGATACAGACCAACAAGGTGAGTTTTTCAGTTACGTAGTACACCTGTCGTTCTGGTGCTCTTTGGAATCATAGAATATTTATTGCAGCAAAGAAGGCCATTCAGCCCATTGAGTCCATGTACAATCCTTGTTGGTTAATCCATGTCCCATTCTCCACTTGTTCCCCTTCAAAGGGCTGGGGTGGCACACTTGGTGACAAGTTAAAAGAAATTATGCTGACAATTAATTGGTGGAAAAGCCCTGCAATCATTCATTGGCAAATAATTTTGAAAATTGCAATTGCATTTTCAAAAATCAAAATTACAGATGTCATTGGAGCCAATGTGTTAACTGCTGGTGTTATGGATCTACTGTGAATTTCATGGTTCCATATCCTCCCCCTTAAACTTCATCAACTGCAACTCAAAACAGTTTATGTTCCATTAGCGCCACCACCCTCTCCTCAGCAGGGTAGTGATGAAATGAAAATGATCAGGGGCGTTGTCAGAATCCAACTGTATACTGGCCTGAGCATTTGCTGATGAGCTGCAGCTGGAATTCAGGTTTAACATATCTTTTGATTTATTTAATCTTAATCCTCTATGTGTTTGTACAGCCCCGTGAGTGGGATTGGTCAAGCCCTGAGTTTATATGCAATGTAGGAAAACTAGACTGTCACAGTAGTGTAGTGGTTAGCACAACACTTTCTTGCCCCTCTGATCGGGGTTCAATTCCCGCTGCTAAGGAGTTTGTACGTTCTCCCTGTGACTGTGTGGATTTCTGATTCTGGGTGCTTTGATTTCCTCTCTCAGTCCAAAGATGTGCAGGTTACTAGGTTTATTGCTCACATGGGTATAAATGGGTGGTGCAGGCTTATTGAGTTGGACAGGTTTGTGACCGTGCTGTCTCTCTAAATAAAAATAACAAAAAATTGTACTCTATCATTTTGTGTTTCCCTTCCAAAGCACAGAGTATGTCTGCCCTATGCCAACAGCCAATGATCTGCACTGTCCTTTTCCAAATGGAAGCAGACCCCTGAATCTCTGCTGTGTTATTCAGTCCTTAAACCGTCTGCTGATGGGATCCTAGAGCAAGAAGTTCTCCTTGATATGTCACTTGTAAATTAGAAGTGCGGTGGCCTGTTTAAGAACAAATAAATTGAAGTGTGACCCTGGTACAGTGAGCTGTCTAATGTCGGGGAAGGTGAAGAACTCAGTGGGGTTGTAGGGTTGGAGGTGATTGCAATGATAAGGAGAGGTCAAATAAAAGAAGGGTTTGAAAATAGACATCCAAGAGTTGGGCCAAGGGGCCTAGGTGAGTGGAGCCTGAGGAACAGGGCCTGTTGGTAAAGGTGAGGTCTGCTACATGAGAGACACTCAGTGCAAGTCACATCATGGCTTGCTGGGAAAGCTGAACAACTCCTTCCATTCAGTGTTGTTGGATGAAATAAACTTTGGAACTGTTTTTGAAACATACACCATGGACTTTATGATTTCCTTGACTGAATTACATTTATTTTTCTCTAAACACAGGGAAACCTGGGCGTTCCAGGCCTGCCAGGATATCCAGGACGTAAAGGGCCAAAGGTCAGTAGAGGTTGAAGTTCAGCATGTGCATGGTTTCCACATCAGCATTCTGGTTTGGTTTGTAGGAACTTATTTCCATTTATTCACTTTGTAAATGGATATTTTACATTTACAATGTCTAAATGCCCCTGAGAAGAGGAGCCATTCTCCTGAACCTTTGTAGTTCTGCAATTAGATAAGGTTAAAAGCCGAGTACGAGATTGAATTTTCTCTCTCAATAAAGATGGTCACTGTGATATGAATGCCACTCTGCGTTTATCTGTCTGTACCTGCTCGCTGCCCAGGTCTTGCTGTATGCAGGCGTCGGCTACTTCACATGAATTATATAGGGTAATGTGTAGAAGGATTCATGATCCAATGGTAACATATCTGCCAATGAAACATAAACAGAATGTTAGGAAAACTTAGTATATACTTTATACTTTATTGTTGCCAAACAATTGATACTAGAAGGTACAATCATCATAGCGATATTTGATTCTGCGCTTCCTGCTCCCTGGATTACAAATCAGTAGTAAATACTAAAAGTTTAAATTATAAATCATAAATAGAAAATAGAAAAATGGAAAGTAAGGTAGTGCAAAAAAACCGAGTTGCAGGTCCGGATGATTGGAAAACTTAGCTGCTCGTTAGCATCTGTGTCTGAATCTTACATCTTTTTGTGATTCTTTTTCTGACTTTATTTCTTCTTTTTTTCCTCGCCAGGGCTCTGTTGGTTTTGTTGGACCTCCTGGATTACCTGGAGAAAAAGGCAGGAGGGTAAGTGTGTCCACCAGCATTTGGTCTGATTAGAGGCCAGTTTTTCTCAGGAGTGAAACGGTCATGTCGGACTGGCTGGGGTCAATGGGGATTGTTGATATTTGGTTGTTTGCAAGGATGTACAGGAATCCTGATGTGAGTCTGGAGCAAGCTGATGGCATCACAACCATCGATCTGTTCTCATGGAAAAAGAGATAGAGCCTACTCATTGTCCAAGTTTAGTATCATGGACCTTACAAGCTCAGATTCGAAATTCCACAAAAATTAGCTTTCTGCGATAGCAGTCCAGTACATTACAAATATGTCAAATATAACTTACAAAAATGTAAACTAACATAACTTAAAGTTCAAAGTAAATTTATTATCAAAAATGTATATCTTGCCATATACTACCCTCAGATTAATTTTCTTGCTAAACAGCCCAGTAGCATATATCATTGTTGTCGTGCACTGCTGAAGGGGTTAAAGAGGGAGGAACGGGGCAGGGGCAGGAGTGTAGTGAGTAGGACGAGGGGCAAAAGGTGGAGGAAGTGTAAAAAGGAATCAAATGGGCTGGATGTGGAGGAGGAGGGTATAACTCCTGAAGTCATAATGAAGTCTTTCTTCTGATCTGATGCCAGGGGAGAGCTGGTCCTCAAGGAAACCAAGGAGGGCGGGGCCCTGTGGTGAGTATCAGCAATCAGTAGCCCAGTTCAAGCTGAAGATGGGCATTCATAACACACCTTGTCCACTTCTACCCCTCATCATTCCCTCCTCTACCCCTCATCATTCCCTCTACTTCCCTCATCATTCCCTCCTCTACCCCTCATCATTCCCTCCTCTACCCCTCATCATTCCCTCCTCTACCCCTCATCATTCCCTCTACTTCCCTCATCATTCCCTTTACTTCCCTCATCATTCCCTCTACTTCCCTCATCATTCCCTCCTCTACCCCTCATCATTCCCTCCTCTACCCCTCATCATTCCCTCCTCTACCCCTCATCATTCCCTCCTCTACTTCCCTCATTCCCTCCTCTACCCCTCATCATTCCCTCCTCTACCCCTCATCATTCCCTCCTCTACTTCCCTCATCATTCCCTCTACTTCCCTCATCATTCCCTCCTCTACCCCTCATCATTCCCTCTACTTCCCTCATCATTCCCTCTACTTCCCTCATCATTCCCTCCTCTACCCCTCATCATTCCCTCCTCTACCCCTCATCATTCCCTCCTCTACTTCCCTCATCATTCCCTCCTCTACCCCTCAACATTCCCTCCTCTACTTCCCTCATTCCCTCCTCTACCCCTCATCATTCCCTCCTCTACCCCTCATCATTCCCTCCTCTACTTCCATCATCATTCCCTCTACTTCCCTCATCATTCCCTCCTCTACCCCTCATCATTCCCTCCTCTACTTTCCTCATCATTCCCTCCTCTACTTCCCTCATCATTCCCTCCTCTACTTCCCTCATCATTCCCTCCTCTACCCCTCATCATTCCCTCCTCTACCCCTCATCATTTCCTCCTCTACTTCCCTCATCATTCCCTCCTCTACCCCTCATCATTCCCTCCTCTACTTCCCTCCTCATTCCCTCCCCTACCCCTCATCATTCCCTCCTCTACCCCTCATCATTCCCCCTCTACTTCCCTCATCATTCCCTCCTCTACTTCCCTCATCATTCCCTCCTCTACTTCCCTCATCATTCCCTCCTCTATCCCTCATCATTCCTACCCTCATCATTCCCTCCTCTACTTCCCTCATCATTCCCTCCTCTACCCCTCATCCTTCCCTCCTCTACCCCTCATCATTCCCTCCTCTACTTCCCTCTTCTCCACTTCCTGCTTTTCTCTTTTCCATTCCTTCCGTTTCTTCTCTTTCCTACTCTTCCTCTCACTTTCACCTTCTTTCTTTCCTTCGTCTTCCCCTCTTTCCCTAGCCTCCCTTCTTTGCCTAGCTCCTTCCCTCCCCAACCCTTCTCCTTTCTCCCTCCCCTTCCTCATTTCCCCCAACACACATTCACCTTCTCTATATCTCACCTCAATTTTCTTCCCCCTGCCACCTCCTCCTCCTTTTCCCCTTTCCAACCCTCTCCTCCCCTTTACCCCCTCCTTCTCCATTCCTCATCTTCCCATTTCCCCTTCTGTTTGCAGTATCTCGCTCTCTCTTGCCAATTTTAATCCTCCCAATTTTCACTCTCGCCTTTATCCCTCCTTTCCCCTTTTCCCCTCTCCTCTTTTCTCTTTCCTGCCCCTTACCCCTCCTCCACTCTCCTCTTCCCTCCATGTGTCTGGCTTGACCCTCCCTGGATCTCCCTGCCTGTCTATCAGCACTCCTATATCTCCAGTTCACTCATTCACGGCCTCTGGTTCTTTCCACCTTGAAACATTCACCTATTTTCTCAAAAAAAGCTGACATACCAAACATTTTTAGACCCTACAGAGTTCTTACTGATGTTGTTTGCAACTGATGTTGAAAACTTGGTAGCCACTTAGTGCACAGCAAGCTCCCATACTCAGCTGGTGCTTTGTAGCTCTATGTTATACCAATGGTCTAATTTTAGTCCTTTTTTGGAGGAAAAGCTCTGTACAGCGCATCAAGGGCAACTCTTAGTTGCCTACATAAATGTGTCATGGCATCTTTCACATCCACACTTCGATGAAAACCAGTTGCCTTTCCTCAGTGCAGTTGACTGAGTGTTGGCCTTGTGTTATGTTTGAGTGCCTGGAGTGGGGCTTCACCCATGGGCCGATCCAAGTACCAGCTTATTACCCACTGAGCCATAGTTAATATCATACACACTTCATCTTTTTCAGAAAAATTAATTCACAGGATGTAGTCAACACTGCCACTGACAATATATATTTGTATTGAGTTGTACATTAGGGAAACAGGCATATACATGATGGCTAGTGGACAACCATCCACATTAATCACATCTACCAGTACTAAGCCTCTGGCCTTTGTTATCGAGACAATTCAAACACTCATGTAGGCTCTTCCTAAATGTTGTCAGCGACTGTTTCCAGCACTCTCTCGGGCCGTGTGGTCCAAGTACTGAACCACGCTCTGGGTGAGAAAGGAGATTCCCCTCTGTCCTCATCAGTCTGTCAGCTTTACTCTCAATCTATACCCTCTGGTTTTATCTCTGCCCACCTGCTACGGCTGGTGAACTGAGGACCACAGCGGTCGCTCTGATGTCACATATAGGCCGGAGTGCGGAAGGAAAAACGGTTGTCCTCTTGGAGGATATTGATGATCCGGGTGTTTTTAAACCAATAAATCTCTTATTTAATGGTGACAATATTGAAAATCAACTTTTTAAAAATTGGAAATGTTTAATTTACTGGAGTTCTTTGAGGACATAATGAGTGCAGTGGATAGAGGGGAATAGGTGGATGTCGTGTACTTGGATTTCCAGAAGGCGTTCGATAAGGTGCCACACAAGAGACTTATAAATAAATTATGGATGCATGGAATCAGAGGAAGTGTATTGGCATGGATAGTGGATTGGTTAACCGATAGAAGGCAGAGAGTTGCTATAAATGGGTGTTTCTCCGGTTGGCAGTCAGTGGTGAGTGGGGTGCCACAGGGGTCGGTGCTGGGCCCGCAGCTGTTTACCATTTACATTGATGATTTGGAAGAGGGGACTGAGTGTAGTATAGCAAAATTTGCTGATAACACTAAACTGAGTGGAAAAGCAAATTGTACAGAGGATGTGGAGAGTCTGCAGAGGGATATAGATAGGTTAAGTGAATGAGCCAAGGTCTGGCAGATGGAATACAACGTTGGTAAATGCGAGATCATCCACTTTGGAAGGATTAATAGAAGAGCAGATTATTATTCAAATGGTAAAAGATTGCAGCATGCTGTTGT
Organism: Mobula hypostoma; assembly: GCF_963921235.1. Taxonomy (NCBI): domain Eukaryota; kingdom Metazoa; phylum Chordata; class Chondrichthyes; order Myliobatiformes; family Myliobatidae; genus Mobula; species Mobula hypostoma. Next base: position 1,585,943 of record NC_086125.1, read on the forward strand.
GCAGAGGGATTTGGGAGTGCTTGTGCATGAATTGCAAAAAGTTGGCTTGCAGGTACAACAGGTTATTAAGAAGGCAAATAGAATGTTGACCTTCATTGCTGGAGGGATTGAATTCAAGAGCAGGGAGGTCATGCTGCAACTATATGGGGTACTGGTGAGGTCGCACCTGGAGTACTGTGTGCAGTTCTCGTCTCCATACTTGAGAAAGGATATACTGGTTTTGGAGGCAGTGCAGAGGAGGTTCACCAGGTTGATTCCAGAGATGAGGGGGTTAGACCATGAGGAGAGATTGAATCGCCAGGGACTATACTCTCTGGAGTTCAGAAGAATGAGAAGGGAACCTTATAGAAACATACAAAATTTTAAAAGGGATAGATAAGATAGAAGTAGGAAAGTTGTTTCCATTGGTAGGTGAGACTAGAACAAGGGAACATTGCCTCAAGATTGAGGGGAGGAGATTTAGGACGGAGATGAGGAGAAATGGTTTTTCCCAGAGAATGGTGAATCTGTGGAATTCTCTGCCCAGGGAAGCAGTTGAGGCTTCCTCACCAGATATATTCAAGGAACAGTTAGATAGGTTTTTACATAGTAAGGGAATTAAGGGTTATGGGGAAAAGGCAGGTACATGGAGCCATGATCTTATTGACTGGTGGGGCAGGCTCGATGGGCTGGATGGCCTACTCCTGCTCCTATTTCTTATGTTCTTAAATACCATGGTAGGATTCAAACTCATGTGCCTAGATCAATGCTCCAGAACTTTGGATGCTAGTATAGTAATTTAACCACTATGCTACTACACAGTGTGTGTATGTCTATGTATATATATATTTATAATGTCCCATAACTTCCTTCCTGTAGCTCGCACAGAACTTATGCAAGTTCCCTGTGGTGTGAGGTAACATAGGGAGCTAGGGTCACCACTGCTCGATGAGCCAGGTAAACAAAGGAGGAATCGAGAGACGCTGTGTGAACCAGGATTCACTTTCTTCTGTTTTTCCTCTTGTTAGGGAGAGCGAGGTGAGAGAGGGCAGAGAGGACCCTCGGGAAAACCAGGCGCCAAGGTGAGGCATTTCATTGTTGTTGCTGCTTATTGAAGTGGCTACGAAAATGCATCTTGATTGATTTCCCTGAGATGTTGACTGTTTATTCCCCTCCATGGATGCTGCCCTACCTAGTGAGTTCCTCCAGTGTTTTGTTGTGTTACTCTAGATTGTCTTTGTGGAAAATAAGATTTTGTTTAAAAAAAAACTAAATCTTGTGGTAAGAACATGTTTCATGAAGTGATTGGAGTAAATAATCTGGTAAAATATGATGTAATGCAAGTCGAGCTAATTAGGTAGAGGAATTACTGAAACTTCATCTATTGTTTAGGACGGTCAAACCATTCTATTAATGAATCACCGAGGCATGCATTATAGACACAGGCCATTCGGCCCGCCTCATCCATGGTAGGCATGGTGCCCATCTAAGCAAGTCCTGTTTACCCGCTTTTGATACGTATCCTTCTAAAGCAGGGACTCCCAACCTTCTTTATACCATGAGTCCCACCATTAACTGAGGGGTCTGTGGATGTCAGGTTGGGAGCCCCTGGTCTAAACCTTCCAAGTGCCTTTTAAGTGCTGTTGCTACACCCACTTCCTTTGACAGCTTGTTCCACATCAGGACCTGTCTCTGGTTGAGAAGTTTTCCCTTATGTTTCTATTAAATCTTTCCCCTCTTACCATAGCCCTATGACCTCCAGTTCCTGAACCCCAACCCTGGCAAAAAGACTGAATGCATTCACCATATCTATGCCCCTCAATGAGAGCTTTTCCAAACCCGCCACTTCTTGTTGCTCAGGTGCTGAATTTTCAAAGTGAAAATGAAGGTGAAATCTAAAATGAAGCCCTTCGTTGGTCATTGGTCCAGCTATCTACATGATCTGCAAGCCAGTATGCTAGCCAGGGCAGTAAGATATGGAGAGCAGACCATCACTCAGGTTCCTGGCTCCCCGTCTCCACACAGCTAATGAATCCAAAGAGATGGCAGAGATCGCACCAGCAGTGTCACATGAGTTGCAGTCAGCGTTGAACTCAATGTAGGACTGCCTTAGGGACTCCAGCTCCAGATTTTTCCTTGGAGTTTATTCCAGAAACCTTCCCCATTAGTGGGTATAGCCGCAAGGCAGTGAAGGTTTGAGATCGGAGTTTGCCCTCTCCTAGATGAGCTACCAACCACAACTGACAAGCCCCATCTGCCTGAAACAACTGGTTCTAAGGTCAGTAACCCATCTTTGCCCCTTCTCTGTCAGTAGAAACGGTTCCTCCAGGTTTACTAGCTAAGCCACATGTGAAGGCCAGCAGCTGGACTTGGTTGTCAGAGGCCATTTGAGACCCTCACCATTGGGAGCGTTTCATAAGTAGTGGTGGGAGCTTATCCCCACTACCTCCCCACCCCCCGTCTATAACAACCTTAAGGAACCTCAAATAGAAATTTAGAATTCAGGATTTTAGAATTAGAATTCGAGAATATTACTTCTCAAGCTAGTATTTCTAAAATAATCTTTAATAAGGACATGAATATTCATAGTCAGTAATGATTTGAACTGTGAAAATTGTCTTTTATTTTAAGCAGTAATTTAACCAAGTTAATCAAGCTTGATTTGTCTGTTCCTCCTTTCCCCAACACATGGACTTTTCTTTGCTAATGATGATCTTCGAATACTTCTATCTTTTGTCCAGGGAAATGCTGGTACTGATGGTCCCCAAGGTGTACCTGGTGAAAAGGTAAGGTCATGACAATGGAAACTTTTACACAACCCTTAGTATTCTGTATGCTGGTCCAGTCTCTGTCATCGCAAAGATATTCGAAGGACGTTAGAGCACATGCAGAAATAGAGAGGCAAGATTGGAATAACCTGTTGGTTCAAGTCTCGTTGGATCAGTGGCTCTGATCAGCAAAGGGAAGATTGAGGGGTGATTCTGTGGAGATGCAAGAGGTGCTAGAATTTGGAGCAGAAAGAAATCGGACTGCTGACGAACTCGGAGGTGGAGGAATTGTTGATGTTTTGGATTATAGCTGCATCAGGTCATGATTGGGTTGTAACCCCTGCATCAGGGAGAAGGGATGTGAAAACATCAGTTTTCTGTAACCATGAGGGGAGACTCGTGTGGGGCCAAATGTCCTGCCTCTGGTCTCTTCTTTAGCAGATACAGCTGCTCCCCAGCTATAATGCTGTGCAAATGACCGAGGGTTTGGGAGACCAGCAGGGTGGATTAGCCAGCTGCTGCATGGCCACGGGTATCTTCTGCATCCTGGGAACTCAGTTCAGAGACACATTTCCTACTTGTGAACTGGTCAACTTGCAAATAGTTAATAGGGATGGAACCCTACCGTAACCTGAGGAAGAGTGTGATACCTTGGGAGAGGGATACGAGTGAACTCAGCAGTTAAGAGCCAAGATCACTGTACAATCAATGATTCTGCTGGTATCTCATGCGTCAACTGACAGGGAGAGGGAGGATAAGCCTTTGGAGCAATACTGCCTACTTCATAACACACAAATATCGTAGCTCATCCTCAATAAGATTTCCATTTGATCCTCATCTACTTTCGAACTAACAAGCTGTTTTGTACTTGGGCAGCTTAAGCCTTAACGCAATAGATCCCGAGTAGAATTTGGAAGCAAAAATTAACTGAGTTATTTGTGAGATCTTGGGATAAATGAGTGATATAAAGCAGAGAGTATATGGTTGTTTGGAATACACATATGGATCTCTTCTTTCAGTTAGTCCTGACGAAGGGTCTCAGCCCGAAATGTTGACTGTGCTTCGGCCTATAGATGCTGCCTGGCCTGCTGCGTTCCACCAGCATTTTGTGTGTGTTGCTTGAATTTCCAGCATCTGCAGATTTCCTCATGTTTGGATCTCATGTTTTCTTCATATTATTTTCTCACAATACAGCCCATTCATCCCATTAACTGTATGCTAGCCCTCAGAGCAAGCCCATCGTCCTGCATTTCCCCACAATCTGTTCTATCCTGTGCTCATCAGCTCCACCCAACTTTCCTGCCACCCACTTACATTTAGGGTAATTTACAGAAATTAAGCTGTGTGCAAGCACACTTGGAGCTGAGGAAGGGAACTACAGCACCTTGAGGAACCTCAGACAGTGAAAGGGAGGAGGTGCAGTCTCCACACGGGCATTGTCCGAGGACTGGGTTGAGCCTGGGTCTTTGGAGCTGTGAGACAGCAGCACCACTGTAGCTCCCCCACCAATCTCTGTCAATGTGCTGTTTTTTTTGAATAAAGACATCCTGTACAGCAGGGCTGTCTGACAGCACATCACTTTGTAACACCGGGTGTACGGTCAGGGTTCGATTCCCACATCTGTCTATTTGTACCTTCTCTTCATGACCACGTAGGGTTCCTCCTGAATCTCTGGTTTCTTCCCACATTTCAAAGCCATGCGGTAAGTTGTGGGCATGCTATGTGGTCCTCACAGCTATAATTTGACGCAATTAACCCATTTCACTCTTATGTTTCAATGTACATGCGACAAATAAAACAAGTTTTTCTCTTTATCTTAATCTCTTCCCTTCCTCGTGTAATGATGTATCAATTCAACTAAGACAATGGAGACGTTCCCTTAATGACTATTTCACAATGTGATATTTGGTCAGACCATTTTTGAAATGTACTTTGAGTTGCTTGTTGAACTTACTTTAAAGTTTAATAAAACAGTGATTTCAGTTTAGAATTACAAGTACCCTTTTAACTGAGCAAGATAAAGCCAAGAATTATTAGTTCCTGCCTTTGGTGATTGCGTCTGAGACAACAATCACATTTAAAGGGGTTTGGATAAACACAGGAACTATGAAACAAAGGCGTAGTGAGACAGAGAGAGGGCTCCACTGGTGACCGAGGTGCTGTCACTCGAACAACGAGGTAAATAATATGAAAAAGATCGCATTTCATGTGTACTCTGATCACCTACGAAGTTCAAAGTAAATGTCACCATACACTACCTGGAGATTTATTGTCTTGCGGGCATTCACAGTAACTGCAAAGAAACACAATAGAATCGATGAAGAGCTGCACACAAACAAAGACGGACAACTAATGTGCAAAAGGATTGTCCAAATATTAAGAAAGACAAGGTAATAATAATAAATATTGAGAACATGAGATGTCAAGTCCATAGATTGCGGAATCAGTTCAGTGTTGAGGTGAGTGAAATTAGCCACTCCAGATTAAGGGCAATAACTGTTCCTGGTGGTGTGAGTCCTGTGGCTCTTCATGGCAGCAGTGAGAAGAGAACATGTCCTGTATTTTGAGGGTCCTTGCTGGCGCTGGTTTCCTGTGATGGTGCTCTACTCAATGTGAGCTCAATACTTGGTATTATGTCAAGCATCTACCTCAAGTCCTGCAAATAATTTAGTTAGGTTTTGCTTCCAAATTCTGAGGAGCAGTATTGGAGTACAAACTCATCCTCCTGCCCAATCCCCAGGACTTCATTCTTGAATGGACTATGCTTGGATTTTAAACTGTTACTTCCATTCTTGTTTTGCTTGACTAAAGGAAAGAACTCTTGGTGGGAGGGTGAAAGACGATAATTTTCCAATCTCATTGTCTATCCCATCCTTCCATTGTGAATTTTGGCATCCACCAGTCATCTCCGCTAAGCCGGCGTCATTCAAGGGCACTCTGTCTGATATTTGAGCGACTTTATAACAGGAAGTTATGTCTGTGGCTTCAAACTCACGCTAAGAACAGCCTTTGGCAAGTTATTTTGTTATTATAATTGGTTTATTATTGTCACGTGTACCAAGATACAGTGGAAAGCTTTGTCTTGTCTGCCAGCCAGGCAGATCATATGCCGAAATAAAAACAACAACAGATTGTAGAAGATAATGTTACAGTACAGAGAAAGTGCAGGGCAGACGAGGAGGACACAAAGCCCATGGTGAGCTAGACTGAGAGACCAAGAGTTCAGCTCTATCCTACAAGAGGTCCTTTCCAGAGTCTGATAACAGCCTGATAGAACCTGTCCTCGAGCTGGCGGTAAATGTTCTCAAACTTCTGTATCTTCTGCCCAGTGTGAGGGGGAGATTATGGTTGACTCAGTGAAGAGTCAATAAACAATAAGAGCTGATGACCATTGTGAGGCTCCTAATCATCAAAATCTTGTGTTTGCAATATTTGTTCAATTAGTTTAATGATGCATAGTGTTAGGGTGAATTTAGATTAAATTGACGAATTAGAGGTATGTGGAGCGATGTGTAAGTGGCTGTAGAAATTGGATGTTTCTGACTTGTGGATAAATCAGTTAATGGAATATTTACTTGCGTAACCTGGGGATTCTGTGTATCTTCAAGACTGCCTCGAGTCATAGGGTGCTACAACACAGAAGTGGGCTCTGTCTAGTCCACTCATTTGCTCTATTTGCACCTGGACCATCTCCCTCTAAACCCTTTTCATCCATGTAACTGTCTAACCTTCTCTTAAACGTTACAATTGAACCCACTTCCAGTGGCAGCCCTCTTCACATTTGAGTGAAGAAGATTCCCCTTGAATTTCGTGTGATTCCTTTAAAGCAATAAATTGGGATTAGGTTGTGGCACAATTCAATGGAAATTTTAGGATGCAGTTGTGCAATTCCCAAATGTCATCATCTCCTCATGTCATCTGCCAAAAGCAGAACTTCCCGGTGGCCAAACATTTTAATTCCTATTCACATACCTGTTCCAACATATCAGTCCATGACCTGATCTTGTGCCATGATGAAAGAGCAACACTTTATATTCTGTCTTGATAGCCTCCAACCTGATAGCTTGAACATTCACTTCTCCTTCCGGGAAAAAAAAATCATCCTCCTTCTCTCTTCGTCTCTTCCCCATTCTGGCCCCTTAGCTCTTCTCACCTACCACTCACCTCATTCCTCCCTTTCCCCCTTGGTCCACTTTCCTCTCCTATCAGATTCCTTCTTCTCCAGCTCTCGACCTTTCCCACCCACCTGGCTTCACCTGTCACCTTCCCGTTATCCTCCTTTCCCTCCCCCTACCTTTTTACTCTATCATCGTCCCCCTTCTTTTCCAATCCTGAGGAAGGGTCTCAGTCCAAATCGTTTCCCTAGATGCTGCCTGACTTGCTGAGTTCCTCCATATTTAGTGTATGTTACAATGTTATTGTCTGTTTCCTTTCTCTAGGGACCTCCAGGACCTCAAGGTCCAACAGGATTCCCAGGACCCAAAGGACCTCCGGTGAGAACACCTGCCTTCATTTAAGAGTGATGATTATGGGATGGTTCTGGGGTGAGATCTTCCACTTTTCAATAGCGAGGGATCAGAGGAGTTGGAAGGAGGAGGGAATGCTTTCCCAGCATTCCATGTGCAGGGACACCGTCCATGAGAAGGTCCTGTATGGTGTGGGATCATTTGTAGTGACTAGTGCGAGTGGACAAGGTGAACCCATTGTAGCAAGGGGAATGTCCGTGGGGCGAGGAAAGGATTAGCTGTGCGTCTCAGAAGGAGGCACAAGAGGAGAAGGAGAAGAGCGGAGAGTGGTGTTTTGAAGATGGGGGAAGCAGACTCAATGGGTTGACTGAATCCAATTCCCTGTGGATTAATCAAAGGGACAGGGAATGCTGTCAGGAAGGGACACTTTTCTCCCAGATGGAGAGGCTGGGTGACTGGGTGAAGCCACGTCAGCTGAGGCAGGTAGAGAGTAATTACACACCCTTGTTTGGGCTGCATGCTTCCAAAAGGGATGCTGTTACATTGGACAGAGAACAACTGGACCAATATCACAGAAAGATTATCAGCAGAAATGATCAGTGATTAAGTTTAGTCCACAGGCCAGGCTGCAAATCCTCTGCAGATGTGCTATCTATAGAATTACCAGGAGTCTACTTGATAGAAAACATTTTTTAAAAACGCGGATGCTGAAAATAAGAAACAGAGGCAGAATGTAGAAACACTCAGCGAGTCAGGCAGCATCTGTGGGGAGAGGGACAGAGTCAATGTTTATTCTTTCGAAAGATCTATTTCCTCTGGTGAGCTCACAGGGTGAGACGCTGTGATGCCCAGAGCAGGAGCTTTCTAAAATGCATAGATGTGGGGACACAGAGAGAACATTGCGTCATGTTGCTGCCTCTTGTGATCTGTGCAGGGACCTCCTGGGAAGGACGGGATCCCGGGCCACCCAGGACAACGTGGCGAATCTGTAAGTGACACTGAGTGCTCTGGGGCTTTATTGGTCACAGGGGAGGCACCAAGGATAAGTTTCTCCCGTCCCTGACTCATACAGTGTGAGAGAGCTGACATGGGTATGGAGTACTCTTGTTTCACATGCTGAGACAATGTCAGTCTCTTCCACCCATTAACTCCCTCAAGGCCTGGCAACGGGGTTCTGAAGATACGATGTTGCTCCAAATCTCGTTATTCTCCTCCAAAGTTGAAAGAAGCCATTCGGCATACCAGAAAGCAAAACTATTCCCATTAATTTACCCTGTAATCTGTTCTTTGACATTCCCATCAATTCCCCCCCCCCCAACATCTTCTACCACTCATCACTTGGGACAATTTACTGTAGCCAATTAAGACACAAGACATAAAAGCAGAATTGAGTCTTCTCTGCCATTGCATCATGGCCGAATTATTATCTCTCAACCCCATTCTCTGGTCTTCTCCCTGTAATCTTTGAATCCCTTACTAATCAAGAACCTATCAAGCTCTGCCTTAAATATATCCAGTCATTTGGCCTCTACAGCCATCTGTGACAATGAATTCCACAGATTCACCACCCTCTGGCTAACGAAATTCCTCCTCATCTCTGTTCTAAAGGGATGACCTTGTATTCTGAGACTGCCCTCTGGTCCTAGACTCCCGCACTAGAGGAAACATCCTCCCCATGTCCACTCAATCTAGACCTTTCAACCTTTTGGTTTTCCGTATGAAAAATATTTCCCTTTTCAGAGCCTGGGGTATCTTTTCCATGCAGAAGGTATTGGGTTTAAGGAAGTAGTGGTCCAATTACAACAGTTAGAAGACACTCGGGTACACGGATGGAAAAAACAAGCACAGTTCCTCTTTAACCCTGTATAAACCTCAGTCTCAGTCACTCCCCAGGGAGCACAGTCCCAGCCTATCCAGACTCTCCTGAACAGATTAGATTAGATTATGAGGACACTTAGTCCTCGTTTACTGTCATTTAGAAATGCATGCATTAAAAAATGATACAATGTTCCTCCAGTATGATATCACAGAAACACAGGACAGACCAGGGCTATAACTGACAAAAACCACATAATTATAACCTATAGTTACAATAGTGCAAAGCAATACCTTAATTTGCTAAGAGCAGACCATGGGCACGGTAAAAAAAAGTCTCAAAGTCCCGATAGCCCCAACATCTCACGCAGACGGTGGAAGGGAGAAACTTTCCCTGCTATCAGCCTCCAGCGCCGCAAACTTGCTGATGCAGCATCCTGGAAGCACCCGACCACAGCCGACTCTGAGTCCGTCCAAAAACTTCGAGCCTCCGAGCAGCCCTCCAACACCAAGCACCATCTCTGCCGAGCGCTTCGACCCTGCCCCGGCCGCTGAGCAACAAGCAAAGCCGAGGACTCGGGGCCTTCCCCTCCGGAGATTCTGGATCACAGAGTAGCAGCAGCAGCGAAACAGGCATTTCAGAAGTTTCACCAGATGTTCCTCCGTGCTCTCACATCTGCCTCCATCAAATCCAGATTGTGCACGGCATCCTACTTAACAAATAACAGATATCAATCACCGGAGAGGCCGCGCGCGCTGCGTCGTGCCGCCATCTTCTCCTCTCCTCTCTCATCCCTTCCAGTTCTGGTAACAATCTTGTGAATCTTTTCTGCACTCCTTTCAACCTAATGACATCCATCTTGTAACTGTGTGGTACCCCCCACCCCCAACTGCACACAGTGCTCCACTGTTGTCTCCCTCACACTTTGTACTATTTGTAGTATGTCTCACCAATCTGTGCTCTCAGTGCCATGACAGATGCAGGCCAATGTTCTTCAGCACCCGATCTACCGTGTTGTCTCTTTCAGGGAGCTGTGTACTTCTACCCCCTAGGTGTCTCTGATCTCCTCTTAACTTCCTCGTCCCTTTTATTGTCTTCTCTGCAGGGTTTCCAAGGCAAGAACGGACCACCCGGTCCCCCAGGTGTTGTTGGACCCCAGGTAAGCCCAGCGCCCCAGGTCAGCCTGCCCACGCATTTAACTCCTTGTGAACTGCGTCATAGAATCCTGAGCAATGGTTGGGTTTGATGTGTAGGACCGATGGTAAATTCAGTACCTCTTCTTTTGTCCCAGGATGCATAAAATGCTCAAATAGAAACTGGTGACATACACACATGAGAGGAACTCTGTGTCTGTGGAGGGAGGTGAAGAATGGATGTCTGAGGTCGAGACCCTTCATCAGAAGTGGGTAGCCCAGATGAAGGGTCTTGATACAAAATGTTGACTGTCCATTTCCCTCCAAAGAACTGCCTGACCTGCCGAGATTCTCCAGTGCTTTGTGTGTTGAGCTGGATGTCAGAGTCTGGTCTGAGGATTTGGGTTGGGTGTTCTAATGGAATGGCAAAGAGCAGATCTGAGGGGTTGAATGGCCTAACGATGGTGCTAATTCTAATCGTCCCAGGGATCTCTTGTAGTTTATAAATCCCAGATCTGGTGCATTTCCCTGGAAGTGGATTACCACTGTTGCTGACAATGGAATAGGGATATAGCGCTCCATCTAGTGGTAGATATGTGCCTCTGTGGGTGAGGCTGTGTGACTTGTCACTTCGCACTGGGAAACCCTACTGAGGCGCCATCTAGTGGTATGACAGAATAGCAACAACCAAATAAAGGCAAGCCAATCTTCAGTGATAAATGTACTGTCAACTTTAAGAAATAGTTTAACACCATAAAGTCACCAAAACTAGAGTCACAGGTAGATAAGGTATTGAAGATGACATTTGGCACAATGATAATCTTCAGTCAAGGAAATAAGTATACACAATTCAAAGTAAATTTGCTATCAAATACAGACAGGGAAATACAATAGACTCAATGAAAAACTACACACAAAGGCTGACAACAAATGTGCAAATGAAGACAAACTATGCAAATAAATAAATAATACTAACACCATGAGGTGTAGAGTTCTTGAAAGTGAGTCCATAGGTTGTGGAATAATTTCAGTGTTGAGATGAATGAAGTTATCCCCTCTTGTTCAGGACCTGATCGTTCAAGGGTAATAATTGTTCCTGAACCTAAGGCTCCTGTACCTCCTTTTCGATAGCAGCAGTGAGAAGAGAATTTGGCCTGGGTGGTGTTGGTTCTTATGTAACAGTGAGGCCACACCTGGAGTACTGTGTTCAGTTTTAGTCACCCCTGTGATAGGAAAGACATTATTAAGTTGGAAAGAGTGCAAAGAAGATTTGCGGGAATGTTGCTAGGACTTGCGGGTCTGAGTTATAGAGAGAGCTTGGGCAGACTTGGACCTTGTTCATTAGAATGTAGTAGACTGAAGGGTGACCTTATAGAGGTATATAAACCATGAGGAGCATAGATACGGTGAATGTTGTCTTTTTCTCAGAGGAAGAGAACCAAAACCAAGAGGGCATAAGTGTAAAGTAAGAGGTGAAAGATTTAATAGGGACACAAGGGACAATGTTTTCACCAGAGGGCGGTCTGTATATGAGATACAGAGGAAGTGGTTAAGGCATATACAATAATGGGATATGGACAAACTTCACCAAATGGGGCTAACATAGAAGGGTACCTAGGGTGAGAATGCATGAGTTGGGCCGAAGGGTATGTTTCCATGTACTATGACCTTATGACTCTATAAGTATTTTTTTTCAAAGGAGATTTATACTCTCCTTGGCCTCTGTTTTACATTTAGAACTGTTTAGATCCTTCTCAAAATCTCAAATAAAAGTTCTCAGGAAGACTCCCAGACACAGAGTGAATGTTTCTAATAGTGGAAGAGTCTAGGACCAGAGGGCAGAGGACTTCTCTTTAGAACAAAAATGAGGAGGAATTTCTTTAGCCAGAAGGTGGTGAACCTGTTGGAATTCACTGCCACGGTGGGCTATGGTGGGCAAGTCATTGGGCATATTCTCAGTGGATCTTGATAGGTTCTTGTTTAATAAGGGTGCTGGCAGAAGGCAGAAGAATGTGGTTGAGAGAGAAAAATGGATCAGCCATGATCAATCAGTGGAGCAGACTCCACTGGTTGACAAATGGCCTAATTCTGCTCCTTTGTCTTATGGTTCCACCATTTCAAATGGAGATTGTCTATTTCTGAATTTGGAAGTCTATCAATGTTCGACTCTGCCCAAAGGTTTGAGATCTGGAGACGTTGCTGCTTTTGAAGGAGTACAGGATTAAGGTGGTCACGGTTAGAAGTTCAGAAGCCAATGTTTTCTACATGGAGAGGTGGGAATATGCATCTCTATCCTACAGGAGAAGGTGAAGGAGCAGCAAAGATGGATTAAGGGAAAGGTGTGTGAGCGAGAAACCACAGACGGAGAGGAGTGAACCTGCATAGGAGGGAGCAATTGCTGAATGTCAAAACCTGCACGGAGCCAATGGCTAGTTAGTGGCCTGCAGAATTCTGCTTGAGAGGTCTTCTTCCTTGTTAATGGATACATCTAATTTCATAGAGTCATAAGGTCATACCACACAGAGGCCAGCTCACCAGGCACTCAGTCCATGCAGATCACCACGTATCAGATTCAATTACTACACTTAAGAACAATTTCATCAGTCACGGAAGCCAAGACACGGAAGGATACAGTCCCAATGCGGGAAAAGTGGGTTAGTGTAGATGGGGGGTTAGTGTAGGTGCAGTCCCAATGTGGGAAAAGGGGGTTAGTGTAGATGGGTAAAAAGTTTCCTTAGACATGATGGGCTGAATGACTATTTTACGTGCTATATGACCGTCACTCTCTCTACATTAATCTCATTCACGAGCCCCTGATCCATAGCCTCGGTGATTCAGGTGATTCCCAGATCCTCTTTAATGTTGCAAGGGTACAATACAGGGTTAGCAACCAATCTGTTAAAGAACCTAGGAAACTGAACGGGATGAAATGACTTTCCCCCCCACTTCTCTGTCAGGGTTCTTCGGGTGACAGTGGGCCAGCTGGTGAACGTGGACACCCAGGGGCTCCTGGTCCACCAGGAGAACAAGGCATTCCGGGAACCGCTGGGAAGGAAGGCACGAAGGTAGGTGTACAAGGCCCATCGTCACTTGGGGCCCCTGCTCACACCTGTCGTTCCCCTTTGTGGCTCAGGCTTCTTTCCAAAGAACATTTGGCCCCACCTGGAGTTTCCTTCTGATTTTACCCTCCGACCTTCAGTGCCCAGTTCTCTCCGGTTGCTTACTACTCCTTCTCACCTCTCAAATTGTTGCTCTCTTTTTGCACGACCGTTTTTATATATTGCACTGTACTGACTGCTGCCATAAAATAGTAAATTTTACTGCCTTCGTCAGTGATATTAAACCTGTTTGTGATTCTGGTATAGTCAGGAAACCAATGTGAGCAACTCAGTGCTTGACTGCTGATGCAGCGATTGCCCAGGAGACAAAGGCCACAATTTCTGTGGAGTCTTCGAGGCAAAGCGAACACCCCTTCCATTCCCCATGAGTTCCTGATCTCTGCTTCAAGTGGTGAGGAGCTCCTGCTTATTCCCGTGTTATCCAGTGTACCTCCTGCTATGCTGAATGGCTTTAGAACTAGCACCGTCAACAGAAACTAGATCAGGCCTACACTTGGTGACTTGGTTTGGCTGAATGCAGGGAAACCCTAACTGGCGAATGGTGTCTGCTACACTGTTGATTATAGTCTCCTTCTTCTCCTCCCACCTTCCCAAACCATGGCTTCAGTAGGCACAGGAAAACCTTGCCCAGTTAGAGAGAAATGATAATAGAGCATTGTTCTCTGGTTCCCTCAGCCACAGAACGTTGATGATCACAACCTTCTCCATCTGGCATGCTGAGCCTACTTTTGGTGATATAAGGAATGAATATTATTCTGAACATTGCTTTCGTCTGGA